>NC_057715.1:62291281-62352287 GCF_004010195.1 Chiloscyllium plagiosum | reverse complement strand
ATTATTTGGAGATGCCGGTGTTGGACTGGGGTGTACAAAGTTAAAAATCACACAACACCAGGTTATAGTCCAACAGGTTTAATTGGAAGCACACTAGCTTTCGGAGTGACGCTCCTTCACCTGATGAAGGAGCGTCGCTCCGAAAGCTAGTGTGCTTCCAATCAAACCTGTTGGACTATAACCTGGTGTTGTGCGATTTTTAACTCTAAAACTTGACTGTATTCAAATATTTATGCTTGGTGAGGACATATGTCCTGTAGATGTAGAGACAAATTTAACACTATTCCAGAGAAATAAATCGATTCTTATTGTTTCTCCAAAATATTAATCCTGGAGCTTTTCAAAATGTTAGGTAGTAAACAAGTTAATCTACTTCATAGAACAATGCTAGAAACAATAACTTCAAGAACATGTGCAAATAAATTCCTTTCTTTGGCTAAAAAAGTTCAAAGCACAAGACTGCAAGAGCAATTCAGAATAGCATCACACCATTCATTACAATTTCTGTATTATCCTTTCAATTGTAATGATTTTCCATATGTTATTTCCAACCATCAACTTGAACTTTAGTACCTTTACATAAAGAATGACCCCCACCAAAAATCACAGTACTGAAATAGACAAGGAGCAGTGATAAAGTGTCAGCAGAACTGTATGACAGCAGTCAGGCATAAAGATGTAAAAACAATGACTGAAAGATGTGTCGCAACAATACAAGGTGTCATGGTATAGGGAGAAGCCATAAAGAGTAGGGCTAAAACAACTGGATCATATTAAATTCAATAAAATCCATTCACTTCTCGAGAGCCATTGTGACATAGTGGTAATGTCTCTACCTCTGAGCTAGCAGGTCTAGGCTTTGTAACTGGTGGTTTAGAAAATATTTCTATTCACCTCTGCTTGGCAATTTGGATCTGATATGTACCTGATTGAGGCATATTTCCTCTGGCCTGTATAAATTGAAGGTATATATTGGGTCATACTTATTTTTCGAAGGAATCTTTCAAATGTTTTCAGTTAAATCTGGAAAGATATCTGGAGCTTAGTTCCATTGTTAAATAATGAGTAGACTTGATAGTACAACATTTGCAATGGAGAACATAAGAATTTTATTTCTGCGTTTGAGTTCATGAGCTGTTGAAGCATGATCCCTATGTGGACCCACATGGTATTCTCTCTCCACAATTTTCTTTTCAACACGTTAAAACAGTTGTTTTATAAGAAGCAAACTAAAGAAATTGATCAGTTATCTTTTATTCATACATCACTGTTTGAGAGAACCATTTTAGGTTCTGGGGGTGTATATGCAATTTATGAAGAATGTTTTATTTGTAGTTAATGGCTTTGATTGAAGCTTGCAGAAAAAACTACTTTGACAAACTTTTGCTAATGTTCACTTTTTTGTTAAAGCTAAAAATCACACAACACCAGGTTATAGTCCAACAGGTTTATTTAGAAGCACTAGCTTTCTGAGCGCTGCTCCTTCATCAGGTGGTTGTGGAGAATAAGATTGTAAGACCCAGCTCCGAAAACTAGTGCTTCCAAATAAACCTGTTGGACTATAATCTGATGTTGTGTGATTTTTAACTTTGTCCACTCCAGTCCAACACTAGCGTGTCCAAATCATTTTTCTTTAAAAATAGTGAAGGGAAATTTTGACTTGTCCCTAAATAGGTATGACTCTGGTAGCATGACTCCTCCAAGTATTGATCCATTGCTGACTCAGAACCAAGCTGAATTAAACTATGGATCTCATTTGAACACTATCAGAGAGTTATGAGCAGCCAATAGGCAATTTGCTGCAGCTCACTGGTTTGGGAGGATGGTAAATTGGGAAGATTTAAGCTCGAGCTTTAGAGTCCAAGGTAGAGCCCGTAACGAGCCAGTAGTAGACGGAGGAATTTTACAGCTCCAAAGGAAACAGTCCCGCTTGGAGGCAGAATTCTGCGGCACGAAGTTATGGTCCATTGTATTATATACACTATACAACATAGAAAAGGGCTAAAGTTCCCAAATGGTCCATGTCAATCTTTATGCTCCATACAGCCTCATCCCATCCATTATCCTTTAACCCCCATCAACCTAACCTTTTCTTCCTTTTTCTCCTCATATATTTGTCTAGATGCCCTGTAAATGTGGCTATGCTAATTATCTTAAGTATTTAATGTGCTAGTCAGTCCAGACACTTTGTGGGTAAAGAAATGTTTCCTAAATTTCTGATTATATTCTTTGGTAACTGTCTTAAATTGATAGTCCCTAGTTTTAGTCTTCTAATAAACTGAAAACATTTTCTCCACATTCTCCACCTTCAGCAAAATACCTATATGAGGCCACCCTTAATCCTTCTACCTTCTATAGAAAAGACCTGCAACGTATTCAATGTGTTCTGATAGGTATAACTTCTCAGTGTTAATATCATTGTCTGAAATCTTTTAGCTATTAAGACCTTTTTATGATATGGCATTCAAAACTCTCCATAGAATTGTGGTCTAATCAAGGCTTTATACAAGCTTAATAATTCATGTGCACCCATGACCCCTTTTCTCCTTGTTTCATATGCATATTCCTGCCACTAAAAAGCATCCCCTTACATTGATCTGCATTGTAACCAATTAGCCATTCACAGACCTATCTGTAGGTTTATTAATGTATTCATGTTTTATATCTAGTTATCAAAAATAGCTTAGAAAATCTTGTGGGGGTAGAGATTGCACAGTATCTGAATACCAGTGAGGAAGTATTTTATCAAATTTAGTTATTGAGATGCAGCTGGAAAAAAGCATAAAATATTAAAAGGCCAAACCTTGTCAAAGCAAGACATTTCTAATGTGGACCATTAGTTATACTTCCTTTCTAATAAGAGCCTGCTCTCTGGGCTTTAATGTCTGGATCACTGAAAATTGCTGTGGGAATGTCATGTGATGTTGAAAATTAGGTCCCATTTCTGATTCCGACCCGTGACTTTAATCCAGCCCATGATATCTGATGATTAATGCTCACATTACAGACAAAAAAATGGGCATTGCTCCTTTGCTTCTGATAAACATGGCCTCAAATTTCACCAAAGGCTGTTCAGCTCCTCAAGAGGATGCAGCAATATAACTGACATCTAAATTAGTGTCATAAGTTTTTGTATGTGCCATTCCTGATGACGATTCCAAGGTTTCTATTTCGGTACTACCCTGGATAGGTTAAGTCGTCTTGTCTTTATTTTTGACTTTTTGAATAAAAAAAAACTCAGGACAAAACATTATTGTATTTTACACCCGGCTGATGTAGGAGTATTTATTCAGATCGATGTTACTCCTTCCCTACTTCTGCATCTCCCTCAAAAATAAAAGAACAATCACTTATTTGCATGCCCCCCCCATATAGATCCTGTGTGTGCTGTGGTCTGCAGGAGTATGCACCAGTCAAGATTAGAGTGGTGTTGGAAATGCACAGCAGGTCAGGCAGCATCTGAGGAACAGGAAAATCGATGTTTCGGGTAGGAGCCCTTCATCACGAGTATGCACCAGGCCACCCAGCAGCTTTATTCAGATACCCCAAGTATTTTGAAAATGTTCATACCCTAAATTCTTTTGCATGTCTATTGCAGGTGCAACCCTCATTGATAAAGACCCAAAGCAGGTGTCAAGTTAAGAGAATAAAATTCCAGCAAAACAAGCCTCTTCCTCTTCATTCCCAAACTTTGTGCCTGGGGTTGTTTCTGGGTTAGAAGTTAGGAATATTGCTCTCTCCATCTTTTAGCCTGTTCTGAATTTTCCCGAACGCAAGTTCCTGTTAGAAGATTAGAACGGAACCATTTGATCTATCATGGTATTGTGTATAAAGAAATCGTAGGCAAGCTTTGTATACGTTCAGTAAACAAAGTTAAAAATCACATAACACCAGGTTATAGTCCAACAGGTTTAATTGGAAGCACTAGCTTTCGGAGCACTGCTCCTTCATCAGGTGGTTGTGAAGTACACAATTGTAAGACACAGAATTTATAGCAAATGTTTACAGTTTGATGTAACTGAAATTATACATTGAAAAATACCTTGACTGTTTGTTAAGTCTCTCATCTGTTAGAATGACTATGTTAGCTTCTCTAATTTCATATGTAAATAGCGAAACCTTTTTTAGAAGTTTCATTCTCAAGTGAACTTTAACAATTGGTGTCAACCCAGATAACGGATTGGGTATTAGTACCTCTTGTGTGCTGCTGTCTGTGCCATAATGTTGAGACTGATTCTAATCTAAAAAGTGAATTAACAGAATCTTACATGGATTCATGCAGTTTTTGAGCAAAGTACAATGTAACTGCAAGTACAAATTCACCCCACAAATGTATATGTGTATGTGTTCATATGGGTGCAGGTGTGTGTGGTGGGGGTGGTGTGAGTGTCTGTGAGAGAGAGTGTATGTGTGTGTATGTATGTGTGGAAAGAGTGTGTGTGTGTGTGTGTGTGTGTGTGTGTGTGTGTGTGTGTGTGTGTGTGTGTGTGTGTGTGGTCTGGGACATTCGATCTTGGACGATTAGGTGACCATCCTCCGAGGTGGACTTCAGGACAGGCAGCAGTGAAAAGTGGCCGAGCAGAGGCTGATAGCTAAGTTCGGTACCCATAGGGAGGGCCTCAACCAGGACCTTGGGTTCATGTCACACTACAGGTGACCCCATTGCACTCTATATATGCATACACACACGCATATACACACTCCTACCGACACACACACACATGCACCCTCTCACAGATCTAGACCCCTTTACACTCACACACACACACGTACACTTTCTCTCAGACACTCACACCGCTCCCCCTCCTCACACACCCACCCACACCCACATGCACACATAAGTTTGTGGGGTGAATTTGTACTTTCAGAGTTACATTGTACTTTGCTCAAAAACTGCATGAATCCATATAAGTTTCTGTTAATTCATTTTTAGAGTAGAATCAGTCTAAACATTATGGCACAGACAGCAGCACACAGAGGTGCTAATGCCCAATAAATTATCTTGGCTGACACCAACTGTTAAAGTTCACTTGAGAATGTAACTTCTAAAAAAAAGTTTCGCTATTTACATATGAAAGAAGATAAACTATCATAGTCATTCTAACAGATGAGAGACTTAACAAACAATCAAGATATTTTTCAATATATAATTTCAGTTACACCACATTGTAAACTTTTTCTATAAAATATGTGTCTTACAATCGTGTACTCCACAACCACCTGATGAAGGAGCAGCGCTCCGAAAGTTAGTGCTTCCAATTAAACCTGTTGGACTACAACCCGGTGTTGTGTGATTTTTAACTTTGCACCCCCCAGTCTAACACGGACATCTCCAATTCCATAAACAAGTTAGTAACTTGAAACATTATTGATAACATTTCGAATTTTGTGATACTGAAGCTGAAAAAGACAGGAGTTTGTCCTGCCCAAAAGTAGCAGATAATCCAATTCTGAATTCTCAATTGTGTTTCAGTTACTTGAGTGAGGAATATTAGATTTTTAAATGATTTTAGGTAGAAGTCAGACAACACCACGTTATAGTCCAACAGGTTTATTTGAAATCACAAGCTTTTGGAGCCTTGACCTGGTGAATTCACTGGTGTCGTCTCACTTCTGACCTTGTCCACCCCAGTCCAACACACCTTAAATGATTTTAGTGAGCTTTCTGAAAAACCTTGAATAATCGTCATGGGATATCAGATTTACTGCACTCAGGTGACTTCACCATTAGGTTATAAAATATCAATGAATCATCCCCCCAATTATTTGGACAGCGATTTTCACAGTAGGAATAACCAATATCACCACCAGCAGTTTGATGTGATATATGCTGAAGCATATCCGGAGGTTTTATTCCTTCAGAAAATTACCAGGAATCCCAAAAGTACCAGAAATCCCAGTTACACAATAACAATTTTGTTGTTATAGATAAAAGACACTGCAGTGGATTTTCAACTTCAGCACTGAAGCTGTAATCTGAAAGGGAGATTGCAAGGTTTTTGTCGAATCCACTTAATTTTCTTTCTACTGAGTTTAAATATAAAGAGGATCCAGCAGGTTTTATAAAAGTGCAGGGGATCAGTTCCAACAGATAATTGACCAGATATCAAACTTAGTTTATTTGATGCTTAAGTGGAAAGTTATAAGCTCGTAGATCACTATAGATGCTACTGTGGTACTCATAATGGTCATCTGGGCTAGACTAATTCGGTAATTTAAAAATAATTGATGGAAGTGGCTTAGTATTGTGATGCAAATACACCAGCCATCTTTTGTCAGCAATAGACCATTAGCAGCAATGTGAAGCGCATTGCCCTTTTCTAAACTAGTATTAGTTGAAGGACATGTATTGGTCAAAACATCAGAAAAGCCTCACTCTCTTCATCAAAACATGTGGTATGTTTAACATCAGCTGAAGCACTGGAACAGCCGGATAGGACCCCAGTTCAAGGTTATTTCCTAAAGACTGGATCTTCATTCTGAGATCAGAAAATTAAAAAAACTGGACCTATTCAGTACTGAGGATAAATCTGAAAGATTTGGAGTATTGATCGACTGATTGCAGTTGCTCCACAGATGCTGTCTGAATGATAAGTATTTCCAGCTTTCTTTGTCATGTGATTCCTCACTTCAAAAATAAAAAGTCAGAGAAATGAAAGAAGCAGATCATTAAACACAACCTTAATGATAAGGAAAAATGAAGTGGATCCAGGGATCGTATTCTCAGGGGAAGACTGGACAGAAACTTACCCCAACAATCAAAACTTGCAGCAGCCTGAAAGCAGTTGGACTTTTATTTCTCCAGTTCACCTATACCCTTTGCCTGTCAGATCATAGAAAATCAAACTCTACCCTAATGGCTAATTAGTAGCACAGTTAAAGTTGATGAACAAATAACTAATTTTATCCGTTACAATAAAGATAATGGGAGACAGAAGAAAGATAGGAATAATCAGCAATAATTTAACAATAAAACTTAAGCTTAAAATAAGGATAAAATGTGTAAGACATTTAAATTCTTTGTCTTCTGTTCTTAAGTAACAGTGCATGGTTTGGAGTAATAGCGAAGGATGGTGTGTGGTTTAGGCCAGGTGAATGATGACTAGCTTCACCAATTATTAAATGCAAGTCCATGCACACCTCTCCTGCCAATCCTAACCTTGCACTGTTTGTAAAGTCTAGTGGGCTGAGTGACCTCCTTCTGTGCCACAGTGACTCTGGTTCTATTTTCCCTAAGTAGTATGAAATTTACTATGTTGCTATTGTCACTTTCAAACAAAAATCTGCAGATAAAGACCATAATTAATTTGTTCCATTCTGTTTCACCATGACAGTTTTGTGAAGCAACAGATAATGTCAATCAACTGCCTGTAATTTGTGGAAATCTTGCTGTGCACAAAATAGCTGCTCTGCATGCCAATGTAAGGTAAGTGTATCATCATATGGGAAGTATTATGTTTTGGAAGAAATAAGGAGGATGAATATCTCACTTGAATTAACTTCAGTTTATCTCTCAACTTATGAAAATAATGTTATAGTGACAGAGAAATCTTGATTAAGTTGGAAATGATGAGATAAGATCATTAAACAGGAGATTAGTTCTAAGTTCTCAGGGATTTAATGCCAGGTATACGGAGAGTTGTGTAGCCTCTCAGACGTTTAGAAAGGATGAACAGGACATGAAGTTTCACCCCATTATTAACTGTTTTTGTTCGGGGGTGGGTGTAGAGAGCTTGGCCCACACATGAAGGAAACTTGAATACAAAAAGGTCATTTGAACTCAACGCCAAATTCAAAAAGATCTTATTTTCTCTGTAGCAAGGTCCTAAACCTGCAATGTAGGAGTGAAACATTTATTGAGGAGACATAAATGTGCTTTAGAAGGTGGATAAGATCTGTAAATTGTCAAGCTGTCAATTTAAGTGAATCCAACACTAAAAATTAATGAAATAGAGCCTGTCTGTGTCAATGAATATTGAAAAAATCTGTTCCATTACTTACATAAATGTTTAACATTACCTCAACAGCTATATTTATGTCATTATTGTTAGTTGGTTGCTTTCCACAACTTACAATTATCCCATAATGGTGTTTGGAGGATGGTGTATAAAATCAAAGCTTAATTGACAACTCAAGTTATTTCAAGGATTGCTATCTTTACTGTAGGTTTGTGAGTATGTTTACTTTCATATGGGATGATTGGCTTTTAAAGCATTGAATGGACGTTCATGAATGGGCGTGATTGTTTGCTTTAATGAAAGGTGTAATAGATATTTAGATTTTTCAAGCAGAGGGTGGTGCATTTATGGACTGAGCTGCCAGAGGAAGTGGTGGAGGGTGGTACAATTACAGCATTTAAAAGGCATCTGGATGGGTATATGAATAAGAGGGGTTTAAAGGGATATGGTCCAAGTGCTGGATGGGACTGGATTAGATGAGAATATTTAGGTGGCATGGACAAGTTGGACCGAAGGGTCTATTTCCGTGTTGTATATCTCTATGATTCTGAAATGAATTCTGAAGCTTGCCTATAGTGAAGACTGGATGAGTCGATGTGGATGGTGTGAGGACAATGTGTGGTGGATGGTTGGTACGCATGGGATGTGAGTGAGGAACTGATGGAGTGTGAGGGAGGACCACTAGAGCGTCTGTTATTTTTTAACAATATCAGATTGTTAATAAAGACCTGGTGAACTGAGTTAGGCCTTTTGAACAACCCATCTCTGCACTTGGCAGCTACCGTCATTGTCTTCAATCTATATTTGAGCCTGACTCCATCCCTCATCCACCTTGGAGTGAAAATTGAACCATCCAGGGAACTGTATCCCAAGGCAAGTGCAGTAAGCAGGGGAATTTCCCAACTCAAACTACCTACTTGTAGGACATCTCCAGCCGTGAGACTCCATTCTGAATTGTCACTGATTTACCTTAGAGGGTCATACAAATAATGGTGCAGGAGAACATCATTTGACCTGTTTTTCCTGTACTATTGTTCGTTCTTTAATTAAAACAATCTCGTATTTTTCTCATACTTTTTATATTTGATATTTCACTTCTTTCGATACATCCTCAAACACTCATAGTAAATGAGTTATTGGCTAATATAATTTGCTCATTATGTGTGTTGGAATATTGAAAAGGAACACATTATTACTGGTGAATAGAACAATAGCAAATCATTGGTAAAGCTGTAATAACACATCACTCTGAAGGGATTAAGTACACAATTAAATTGGATTTAACAAGATGCTATTTATTTACTGAACACGTGTAAGTTGTAGATATTTTTAACAAACTTGTTCAGATGTGTTAAGATGCATCTCTGGAGCATGCTGGACTTTAATCTGGGTCTTCTGGTTTAAAGAACGAACCATTGGAGATGTTTTTTAATCAACCTATTCAGATATTTCTAAAGTAGGACCTAAATCCAGGCCTTTTGGGTGAAAGATAGGGACAATACCACTATGACATATTAATTCGCAGGGAATTAAAATGTACAGGAATCACACTTTAATGAGGTGTGAACTAGCAAGAAAACATCTGTTTCTATCTGAAATTCAAAGAGCACTTAACATGCTGAATGTGATACATTGCAAGTTGACAATAATACAACTAATAATTGTCAGTGTTTTTGGTTAATTGGAACAAGGTCACAATTTAAACATGGGTGGTTTAATAGATTGGGTCTGTGCTTAATTGGTTTCCATGTACATTTAAGTTATCACTGCCCCATCAGTGACCAAACCATTTCTGTTCCTAATTTTATGTCAATGTATTGTGTTACACAAACATTATTGGAGATGTCTGCAACAAACCTTTCCCTGGCAAATTGCTGAAATTCCACATTTGAAAATGTAAAATCAAATCAATTTAAGCTGACTGCTGTGTAAAACAAGCAGCCTGGCCAAAAGGAGTTAAGATGAAGGGTCCTTCATTGCAAATTAACATAATGAGGCATCCTCTTTAAATTACATGTGATCTTTTTAATGGTATGACAGTTTCATTTTATCCATGCATCACAGTTAAATTTGGTAAAGTAACCTTGGGGTTGGCTGAGTCTCCAGGTTAATAATAGTAATTAATGGGATTCTGAAAGCTGCAAAATAATGCTGTTTCCAATTTGCACAATTTTGAGGTGCTGGCGTTGGACGGGGTGTGCAAAGTTAAAAATTACATAACACCAGGTTATAGTCCAACAGGTTTAATTGGAAGCACGTTTTGGAGCGCGTAAGGCACAGAATTTATAGCAAAAATTTATAGTGTGATGTAACTGAAATTGTACATTGAAAAATACCTTTATTGTCTGCTGGGTCTTTCATCTGTTCAAATACCATGATAGTTTCACTTCTTTCATGTGTAAATCACAAAACCTTTTTTAAAAGTTGCATTCTCAAGTTAACTCTAACAATTGGTGATAGCTAGACAATAGGTTGAAGGTGTTAGCCCCCTGTGTTCTCTGTCTATGCCATGATGTTTAGATTGATTCTAATCTAAAAAGTGAGATAACAGAGTTTTACATGAATTCAAGCAATTTTTGAGCAAAGTACAATGTAACTCTACAGAGGTATTTTTCAATGTATAATTTCAGTTACATCACACTGCAAATTTTTGCTATAAATTCTGTGCCTTACAATTGTGTCCTCCACAATCACCTGATGCTCCGAACGCTAGTGTGCTTCCAATTAAACCTGTTGGACTATAACCTGGTGTTGTGTGATTTTTAACTTTCCAATTCTCACATGATTCTACAATCAATAACAGAGAGTGATTTTTGGGTTGTGTGGGAATTGGGGAGGAGGGAAGTTGTTACCTTGCTGCTGTCCCACTGTTGAGTTTTCATCTGAGTGTTGTGAAGCTCATAGGAAGGTTCCATTGAAGACGTTTCTGGTTTTGGATAACCTGGAATAACATTATGCAGCTGGAATCCAAATGTCAGCAGCCAACTGTTCACATCTGTGACATGAAAAAAGTAAAATCACATTCAAACACTTTCAGTTGTTTCACAGCAAAACACCAGGGAACTCTTAACAGCAGAAGTACTATGAAGATTTGGGTGATCATTAGTAATTTCCATCAGCGGTGTACTTATTATGACTATATTGTGCATGTCAAATTAAAAGGCATATTGTACAGCTAACGTGGTTGTTATGAAGGCAGTCGTGTGTATGTTGCCCCTTTAAGTGACCTACTTATGTGACCTGGAGTGGGAGCTGGGGGAGACAGCCTAAAACCGACTGTGGAGCTGAGAGAATGCACAGTAACATATTTCCTGTTCAAGTTTATACTCTATCTACGCCGTGTTCTATTTCTGGTTCTAGTGAACCACCAACACAGTAGTGGTCTATAATGCAGTTTCAAGCACTGAAATAACTGGCATTTCTGAAGTACTCAATACATACAGGGGAATATCTCAACAGCTTTCCCTGAAGTGAGAAGCAATGCATGCTGTGGAAGACAGGGAAAGTGGGTAGTTTTATGGCAGAAGGCTAATGACACTTGAAGAGGAGAGCAGATTGCACTGAGGAGAAAGAAGATTGCAAGACTGAGAGAATTTGACAACAGAACCATAAGACATAAGAGCAGGTACAGACCATATGGTCTGCTTTGCCGCTCATTAAGATCATGGCTGATTTCGTAACTCTTCAATCAACTTTCCTGCCTTCTCCCCATAAACCTTGATTCCATTACTGATTAAAATTCTGACTATCTTAGTCTTGAGTATGGGTTTAGATCAGAGTGGTGCTGAAAAAGCACAGCAGGTCAGGCAGCATCTGAAGAGCAGGAAAATCGACGTTTCGGGCAAAAGCCCTTCATCAGGGATGGAGGCAGGGAGCCTCCAGGGTGGAGAGGTAAGTGGAAGGTGGGGGGTGGGCGCCCCCATTCACCTATTGTACTCTTTGGTACCTTCCCCCACTCTTCTCTCTGACCTATCACCCTCATTTATCTATTGTACTCTTTGCTACTTTCTCCCAGCAGCCCCCCCACCCCCTCCTCCCAATTTATCTCTCCATCCCGGAGGCTCCCTGCATCCATCCATGATGAAGGGCTTTTGTCGATTTTCCCGCTCTTCGGATGCTGCCTGACCTGCTGTGCTTTTCCAGCACCACGCTAATCTAGACTCTGGTTTCCAGCATCTGCAGTCCTCACTTTTGCTCAGTCTTGAATATACCTAATGACCCAGCCTCAGCATCTCTCTGTTGTTAATAATTCCACAGATTTTATTTATTATATTTTACAGATTATTATTTCCACTATTCTCAGAAAGAAAAAACAAATCATCCCCATCTTTGTCATAGATGGCAACCCTTTATTCTGAGATTGTGCTGTCTGGTCCTAGACTCTCCCACCAGGGGACACCACCTGTCCACATCTATCCTGTCAAACCAGAATAAGATTTGTTTATGTTTCAATAAGGTCTCCTTTAATTCTTTAAAATTCCAACAAATTAAGGCTCAACCTACTAATCTATTATTAAAAAAAAATCCTCAATTCCTGGATCAACCTAGTGGAAGGAGCAAATTACTGCAGATGCTGGAATCTGTACTGAAAACAACAAATACTGGAGATCACAGCAGGTTAGCCAGTATCCATGGAGAGAGAGCAAGCTAACCTTTCGAGTCTAGATGACATCATCACAGCTGAACAGTACAGATTCCAGCATCTGCAGTAATTTGCTCCTTCCACGAGGTTGATCCAAGTATTAAGGAATTGTTTTTTATTGCAACTGGGGCCTGACTACTATTTTATACAAGTTTAGAAAGTGTTCTAATTTTTTTTACTTTATTGTTTTTGAAATTAGACGTAGGTTGAGGGACCAACATTGATTCAGTATAAAGCAAGTGGTGGTCAAGGGGATCCTGGGTCTCCTTTACGTGCCTTCTCTCACTGCCCCCCATCCAAACTAGTTGAAAATGGTAACCATCAGAAATCTGATCCTGTCCACAATTTTCAAATGTCTATGGATTTTCCATGCCTTTATGAAAATATGGTGATAAAGAGGCAGAGAGAGCATAAAGGGATATGAAGTGATTCTGAACCAAGGAAAGAGTGGGAGGCATGGTGGTATAGTGGTTAGCTGTGCTGGCTCACAGTGCCAGGGACTTGTGCTTGATTCCAGCCTTGGGTGACTGTTCATATGGAGTTTGCATATTCTCCTCATGATATGCATGGGTTTCTGCCAACTGTTCTAGTTTCTTCCCACAGTCCAAAGATGTGCTGGTTAGGCAGATTGGCCACCCTAAATTGCCCTAAATTGAGGACTGCAGATGCTGGAGATCAGATTCGAGAGTGTGGTTCTGGAAAAGCAAAGCAGGTCAGGCATCATCCAAGGAGCAGGATAATCGACGTTTTGTTGCTGGTTGGAGGGTCAGTGCAAACTTCACAGGCCAAATGGCCTCCATCTGCAATGCAGTGATTCTGAGAGAAATTATTTCAAATTGCTGACTCACAGAAAATTTCTGCCTCCTCACAGAAACTTCTCAGAATGGATTGTTGGGGAAATCTGTCGATGATGGAAATGAGTAAATTAAATTATTCTGAGCCTTATTTGTGAGGTGGTCAGAAATTTTTACACTCATAAGGGCGGCACGGTGGCTCAGTGGTCAGCACTGCTGCCTCACAGCACCAGGGTCCCAGGTTCGATTCCAGCCTCGGGTGACTGTCTGCGTGGAGTTTGCACATTCTTCCCATGTCTGCGTGGGTTTCCTCCCGGTGCTCTGGTTTCCTCCCACAATCACAAAGATGTGCAGGTTAGGTGAACTGGCCATGCTAAATTGCCCATAGTGTTTGGTGCATTAGTCAGAGGGAAATGGGCCGGGGTGGGTTACTCTTCGGAGGGTTGGTGTGGGCTGGTTGGGCCGAAGGGCCTGTCTGCTGAAAACAGGTATGGGTTATATATGTTTCCTGAAGAAGGGCTTATGCCCGAAACGTCGATTCTCCTGTTCCTTTGATGCTGCCTGACCTGCTGCACTTTTCCAGCAACACATTTTTAAGTTCTGATCTCCAGCATCTGCAGTCTTCACTTTCTCCTGGGTTATATATGTTAGCAGACAATCACAGTAATTAATCCCACAGAGATTTGCAACATATTCAGCTAGTGGTATTACCGTTATCATTAATACCGTGATATTAATTTTAAACTTTGCCAGTAAAAAATATTTTGATGTAAAGACCAGGATCCTAAAAACTTACTGTTTTTAATAGAAATGCAAAAACGATAATTATATAATTGCGTTTGTAAATTGCACATATTTGTAATAAACATAGTTTGAATGCAAAGAAATCCATTGTTTTCCACATTTATGTTAATTTACTTGACTTGGTGCATAATAGATCAGTTTCAATACAATTTATTGTCATAATGTTATGGCTGTGTTGTTGTTACCAAAGTTACCAGCCATTTGCAAGTAATGATAATATCATTTGAACTGAATAGTATTCTATTATTGCACGCTTTAGACAATCATAACATTATTATTAAAGATCACGCAGGAAAACTGTGACGGTTGCAGAGATATTTTTTCTTTCATTACTTAATTTAGATTTGATCTTTTTCATGTCATCCTTCACATTTTCTTCTGTCCCTTTAATAGTAGCATTTCTTTCCATTTAGGATCTATCCTGACCTTTGAAAGTTTTACGGAAATTTTGAGATTTAATTTGGTCGCTTAATGTAAAGGATAAGTGCAAATTTGTTTTACTGTTCTTGTAAAAAAAAAAATATTCTTTTTGTAAAAGCTGTACACTTAAAAAAAAGTATTGTGAATATTAAGTAAGATTGCAATAAACATTTAGAAGTTTAGAAGAACTCAGAAGTTTAATTTCATGCCAAGGAAGGATGCTGTGAAAGTTCTGAAAAGATTTATAAGGATATTGCCAGGGTTGGGAGGTTTGAGCTGGAGGGCAAGGCTGAATAGGCTGGGGCTATTTTCCCTGAAGAATTGGAGGCTAAGGGGTGACTTTAACATTAGAGGTTTATAAAATCATGAGGGACATGGATAGCATGAATAGCCAAGGTCTTTTCCCAGGATTGGAGAATCCAAAATGAGAGGACATAGGTTTAAGGTGAGAGGGAAAAGATTTAAAAGATACCTAAGGGACAACCTTTTCACATAGAGGGTGGTGCATATATGGAATGAGCCAGAGAAAGTGGTGGAGGCTGGTACAATTACAACATTTAAAAGGCATCTGGATGAGTATATGAATAAGAAAGGTTTAGAAGGATATGGGCCAAATGCTGGCAAATGGGACTAGATCAATTTCGGATATCTGGTTGGCATGGACAAGTTGGACTGAAGGGTTTGTTTCCATGCTGTCTAACTCTACCACTCTATGACTCTATAACTCTCGATCATAGAACACTGGTCAGCTCACATTATAATGAATTTATTGGAGGACATGGATTAGATTGTGGTGTACAGAGAAACAATCATCCATTAAGTCTTTAAGAATTACCAATGGCACAGCTATTTACTTGAAACAGAACATGTGATCATTAGAATATGAATTTATATAAGGTAAAATATGATCATCCTTACCTGTCATGTAACATTTAATATCTTGCATATTGCTGACTGGGTTGTTATTTTTAAACATGTACAAATTAAAAGGTACAAGACTGCCACTGAGCTGATTCCACACATCATGATCAGGTGCTGTCCATCTTCCAGAAAGCACATCATAATCTCGCCGTCCAAAGTGTACTAGTTTGGTGAGGGGATCATACAAGCCACCATGATAGCCTACAATGAGTTGAAAAGCTGGATTTGTGTCCATATAAATCTCTCCATAAGCAGTATAGCTGAGCTGCTTAATCATTAAACCAGTTCCACTGAATACAGCTAATGGGGTTCCTGTATTATCACAGGCAATATAGAACTCATCACCACTGCTAATTTCCATTGCAAAAAGGTGACCTTGAAGGTCATAATAAAGGGATGCTATTTCAGAACTTGTATGATTGTACATGTGGGTAATTCTGGCAGGATTACTCAGATCTGCATAAAAAAATTGTAAGTAAATCCCAGTGGTGGTTCGACTTGAAACCCGTCTTCCAACTCCATCATATCGATAATGCACTCTCCAACCATTTGATTTACTGTAAGCTTTGCTGAGAAGTCCAGCTGAATTGTACTCAAAGATAATACTTCCCCTTTGTCGTAAGAAACCATCCTCATCTACTTTGTATTGGACTTCTCCAAGATGTGTAATCCGATCACTCCTGTCATGCCTCAGTGGAGTCAGACGAGCACTATTGCCAGGACTTAGTAAATGGAGATTTCCATTTAGATCGTAGCTGTAGCGCCACAGAGGTTTGTCATTCAAGGATACAGTCTGCAATTGGCCATCTGTATCATATTCATAAGCGTACCTTGATGTATTGGCATAGGGACCAACCTTTAGTTCCCGTTTTACGACCCTACCCATGTTGTCATATTGCACTGTCATCCAATACATGAGTGATCTGAAAATTTCATACTGAACCTCTTTTACTCGCCCATAAGCATCAAAATGCTTAGTGTGAGTCATGACTGCTGTGGTGATGATCTGATTAATGTCATAATAAATTACACCAAATTTTCCAAATTGTTCAATTTTCCCAGAAACATCATCATATCGATAGAGATCAATTGGCAATGGTGTCTCATTGATCACAGCTTGCATGCTGGTAACCCGGAAACTGTTGTCATAGTTATAATCAAAGCGAGCATTCACCATTCCTTCCTCACTGAACCGAAAGATCTGTCTGTCAATAAGAGGACCAATTTGCCTGAAACGTATTGTGCAAGTAAAGCCTTCATTCTGCAAGTTGACAGTTTTAAGCATTCCAGCTGTTTCATCATAGGTGAAGCCAATCCTAGTGGTATCATAAAGAATTTCTGAGAGCTTGGACAGCTTGCCATACTTGTATAGCACACGGCGCCCAGTTCCCAGATATGAAGTTTGCAATAGCTGATTGTCCTCTGTGTAGTCTTGAATCACAGAAGCATTGCCCTCAGGAGGTTTGTAGATGTTCCTGTAGTAGCCCACAGAACGAATGGTTTCCAGACTCTGCTGAGCCACATTTGGCATTGTCACAGAAGAAAGTCGATCATTTTTGTCAAATTCAAAGATGTATTGTCTTTGACTATGTAGAAGTAGCACTGCAGACTATGAGAAACAGGAGAAATAATAATTAATAGCTGCCAATCACACATCATGATATGTATGCATCCATTAATTATTTCATTTATTTACATCAATCTTCCTGGGCAGATTAATTAACTACAAAGAACAAAGTAGTCAGGATGTAAGTTTGCTCGCTGAACTGGAAGGTTCGTTTTCAACTGTTTCTTCAACATACTGGGTAGCATCATCAGTGAGCATCCAGTGAAGCACTGATGTTAGTGACTCGCATTTTATTTATGTGTTTAGTTTTCCTTGGGTTGGTGATGTCATTTGCTGTGGTGATGTCATTTCCTGTTCTTTTTCTCAAAAGGTGGTAAATGGGGTCCAAGTTGATGTGTTTGTTGATAGAGTTGGAATGGATCGCATTCCAACAGGAACTCTGTCTACAAACACATCAACTTAGACCCCATTTACCACCCTCTGAGAAAAAGAACACGAAATGACATCTCCAATCCAAGGAAACCTAAACACATAAATTGTTAAGGGAGTTCCGGTTTGAATGCCAGGCCGATAGGAGTTCCCGTGCATATCTTTGTTTAGCCTGTCCCAGGATGGATGTCTTGTGCCAGTTGAACTGGTGTTTCTTTTCGTTTGTATATATGGATACTAGTGATAGTTGGTCATGTCTTTTGGTGGCTAGTTGTGCAAGATATATGATACAGGATACATGAACCATTGCTCCATCGGAGGCACACATCGTATGGTGATGAAACATCTGAAAATGAACCTTCCAACTTAGTGGGCAAACTTACATCCAGAGCCGCAATCTGAGCTACAAATCTTGTCAAAGCTCACTAACAAAGTATTCAATTTGATGGCATGTTAAATTTGTAGTCAAACCTAAACAGATGTCTAGAGTACAGCCCCAATGGAATTATTCAAATCTTGTAAATTAGTTGACATTGTAAATATAGCAGGTGAGCTGGATCTGAACTAAATTCATGGGCCACATTAATATCTGTTGAAAGGTATCACAGATGGGTCACCACACCATAGAATGGTTTTCTTTACAGAATTCAGTAGCATACTTGAAAGCAGAAGGAAAAAGTTTCAACTGCCATCTAAAGCAACAATATTCAGATGACCAGTTGAGGCATTCAGAAGATAGTTTTTATCCACATGTTGAGGGGCAGATAATTACAATTGAAATTTGATGGCATGATTTACCACTTCCATTCTAATAAACAACTATTTCTCATCAGAAATCTGATAGAGTAGTCATGATTGAACTGGATTCATGCCATTAAAAGACAAAGCTCATTCCACTGTCGAAAGCAGAAACTTTAGAAATGCTTGCTGAGCAACAGAAACTGGTTTGTTGTAGCAGCACAAGATGGTACATTCTTCCTGCCATTTAATACTGCAAATGTGCTGCTTCCTAGTAGACTTGTGCAAGAAATAGCAGAATGTCAATACTTGCGATTTTGGAGATTTTTAGTTCAGTTTGTGGATCAGATTGTAAGTTTGCTCGCTGAACTGGTAGCATTGTTCTCAGACATCACTATGCTAGGTAACATGCTTGGTGCTCATGTATCCTGCACCAACTAGCCACCAAAAGACATGACCAACTATCACTAGTATCCATGTATACAGACGAAGAGAGACACCAGTTCGACTGGGACAATCCATCCATCCTGGGACAGGCTAAACAAAGACATGTACGGGAACTCCTAGAGGCCTGGCATTCAAACCGGAACTCCATTAACAAACATATCGATTTGGACCCCATTTACCAATCTCAGAAAAAGAACTGGAAGTGTTATCACTCACCACAACAGACCAAGACACATAAATAGCAAGCAGGATAGAACATCAGCGCTTCATCCAAGCCTCAGTGATGATGTTACCTAGCATGGTGATGAAACTTTTGAGAACAAATCTACCAGCTCAGCGAGCAAACTTACAACCCAAACTCAATACTGCCAGGAAAGGTACTCCATTTCAAATTATCGTGATTATCGTCATGTGAAATCAACTCTGATGGCCTGATACTACATACAAATACCAAATAATCAGCTTTTGAGGTAAATCCTCTTTTCAAAGCTTAAGAATGGCACCCAATCACAAAGTAGATAAAAGAGAACATTTTAAGGACACTCTGAAAACCACATTGCAAAGGGGTCATTGACATTAATGTGTGGAGGACCTGCCTACCTCATCCAAGGAGTTGCAACACTGTCCAGTACCGACTGTGTAAACTTTGTTGCAGAGGAGTAACAAAAGTGGAAGGAGAGAGAGAGAGCCATAAACATCCCTAATAAATGCAATTCTTCTTCACTTTGCCCAAAGACCTATGGCTCCAGGATTGACTTCAGGACATAGAAATCGTGAAAGCCTTATTCATGCACTTCAAGAACTGATGATGACAACAGTGATGCTTTGCACAACACTGATAACAGGTCCCTGCTGACATACATGTAAGGACTAAAGGATGCCAACATATAAAAAATTATCAGCACTATTACAATGTATTATCAATTGTTTTTCAAATGAATATATTTTAAACTTTGCTACGTATTTTGCAATTTAATTTATAGAAGATATTCTCATTGTAATTTATCTATGACCAAACAATGAAACAATCAAGTCCAATGAAAAAAGACTTAGATTATTGGTCCTCAGTGCATCATCCGTGACTGTTATAGAAAAAGTAGTGTTTTAGTGATCTCAGTCTAATAATTTGTTATAATTGATCTAGTATTCAAAAAGGTCAATGAATTTTCAGTTGTTTAAATCTAATAGAGTGTTCACCTCCTACATAAGGGACAGCAACTAACTTATTTTCTCAAAACGTTTATCATGTGTGACAAAAGTGAACTTCAAGATGCCTCTGTGATAATACCTTTTCAAGGTAAGTGTAGGTCCAGGACTTTCCATCAGCAAAGGTTCTGGATACAATCCTGCCGGCCTGGTCATAGTCAATTCTTTCCGACATGGTACCTCTTTGGATACCTGCAACCTGACCAGTTGAAGAGTATGTCACATTCACCCCATTTAGTCTGCTGCTTGGAGACCACAGAGTAGGTCGGCCAACCTGATCATATAGGATTCGGAGGGTAAACTTCCGATGATCATCATATATTTTTTCTGTTCGAGTTACGCGATCAAAATCCAGAGAGAGCAAATTTCGGCTATGGACCTGTAAAATATTGAAAACATCCCATAATACTCCTTGATAACTCTTTAATTGAATAAAAAGGAAATAAAGTTTTTAAAAATATCATCAGCAATGAGATTTAACAACAAAGTTTGGTATAGAGTTGTAAACTTGCACTTGCCTGCATATATTTTGTTATGTTTTTCCTTTACTTTTTCAAAATACCATGCATAATACTTTCTGCCTAACCACTTAAAAAAACCCAGCAATTTTCCATTTTACTCTTGCTCTGCTCAAGGCATCTAGCCTAATAGTTCTGCTTTAAGCATGTACTCACAATAGACAGCAGAGCTTGGTCATGATGGATCTTACTGATTTTGGTCACATTTGGAAGAAACTCCCATCCAAGAGAGGACTGTGCCTCATTAAGAAAGAACTTTCATCTTTAGAATGCCCATTCCATCCTTAAGATGTACAGTATATTTCACACCCAATGAATTACTTTGTAAGTGTAGACTACTAGTGATTTCTAGGTAAACATTGCAGCCAATCTGCCTGTAGCCATGAGATGGATAATTGATTATTCTATTTTGTGGACAATAATTAAAAGAGGACTGTTGGCAGGAGCACTCCATTTTTCTGTTCCATTGCATTCTATGTAGAGATGCACACAGGGCTTAAATACAGAAATGCTATGTTTGATGCCTTCTTCAGATCAAGAATAAATGGAAAATACCTGATTACTTTTAAGTCTGAACTCCCTGCTTCTGTCTAAACATGCAGCATAGTTTTTTTTTAAATTGAAATGAGCAGTCAAGTAAAACTTAGTTGAATATGTTATTGACTGTAAGCATAACTTACAAATCTAATGATAGTTGATGAGAGAACTGGCTTCCAAATCCTGGAGCCCAAGTTGCAAGTTAATTTCCCCAAAGTCTTTCAAGATCGTAAAGATGTAATTTTATTACCCATTCCTGCAAATCAGTGGGCTCAGGCACGATCCAGTGCCCTATGATGTGGTAATGGAACAGATGTTCCTGACAATGCCATTGTCAGGAAAGCAGTACATAACAGGCATCTGGCTTTCCCTCCTAGCATCCTCAATGTTGACAGTAAGAAGAAACACCAGATGTTCAAGCATAGCTCTGTAAAGTTGTAGCCATTAGTGGTTTTCTCCGAGAAACAAGTCACAATGTAAGGAGGGAAATATTAGTC
This sequence comes from Chiloscyllium plagiosum, assembly GCF_004010195.1. Classification (NCBI taxonomy): domain Eukaryota; kingdom Metazoa; phylum Chordata; class Chondrichthyes; order Orectolobiformes; family Hemiscylliidae; genus Chiloscyllium; species Chiloscyllium plagiosum. The sequence continues at coordinate 62,330,809 of NC_057715.1, read as the reverse complement.
CTGTGAGTTTTTTTGAGCATTGGAGAAGTCAGTCACTTCTGATTGGTCCTCAGACTACAAGATGGGTTAGAACAAGAAAAAGCCACTTTATTAGGTACTTTATTAAGAAAGAGGAGGTTGGCTTCTGGAGTTAGTGATATTGTCTCACAAGAGCCTTCAAACAAATCTTTTGAGATGCAGTACTCTTTGCATGTTGTCACATGTATGCTAACCATTCAGAAAGTAAGTTTCTTGTTGGGTAAATTGGAGTGATTTTCTCTCAAGGCTGATAAAACATCATTGGCGGAGTTGAATTTACACAAACTAGGAAAGATAAGAAATCTTATTAAACTAGCTACACCTAAATTATCGTGACCTTGTTATAATAACAAACTGAATGATTCCCAAATTTTAGCTGAAAATATATAATCTGCCAGATAATGTAGAGATCCAAGTTGGATGCGTGTAAATACCTTGTGCCATAGAAGCTGCCCATGTGGTTGTAACTTGCATGCCACTAGAAAGATCTGTGCGAGCAAATGACCGCAGTCCCAGATCCTTAAGCTAAAGCTCTCCAAATGCTTTTGTGGTGAAATGTACTCCTTTAGTACATATTTCCACATTAAGTTTTATACAACCCATCTACACTCAGTATCTTCTTCAAGAAGAGTTGTGGGTTGTGCTCCCCCTTATGTTCGACTTCACATTCCTTTTGTCCATTCCCTCCTCCTCATTCAGACTATTTTTAATATATGCATAAATTTTTATGCATTTTAAAGTGAGAAAGATCAGATTTAATTTGGAAAATTTTCTGTTACTTTTTGGGAAGGAAAATAAATTGAACCAAATTTACCTTCAATTTGCTGGTCATTCAGGCTGATGTCTTAACTCTAGCCTCCAAAAATGCCGACAATAGTGTGAGTGTCCATCCCAGCATGATTGAGTAAACTAGATCGGTTTTGCTGCTAAATTAATTCAATGCTTAAGATTTACATCCACTTGCAGTGTGCTGGCTAATTATAAATGGTAAATAAATATTATCCGCTGCACCCGATGTGGCCTCCTCTATATTGGGGAGACAGGCCGCCTACTTGCGGAACGTTTCAGAGAATACCTCTGGGACACCCGGACCAACCAACCCAACCACCCCGTGGCTCAACACTTCATCTCCCCCTCCCACTCCACCAAGGACATGCAGGTCCTTGGACTCCTCCATCGCCAGACCATAGCAACACGACGGTTGGAGGAAGAGCGCCTCATCTTCCGCCTAGGAACCCTCCAACCACAAGGGATGAACTCAGATTTCTCCAGTTTCCTAATTTCCCCTCCCCACACCTTGTCTCAGTTAAATCCCTCAAACTCAGCACCGCCTTCCTAACCTGCAATCTTCTTCCTGACCTCTCCGCCCCCGCCCCCACCCCCACTCCGGCCTATCACCCTCACCTTGACCTCCTTCCACCTATCGCATTTCCAACGCACCTCCCCCAAGTCCCTCCTCCCTACCTTTTATCTTAGCCTGCTGGACACACTTTCCTCATTCCTGAAGAAGGGCTTATGCCCGAAACGTCGATTCTCCTGCTCCTTGGATGCTGCCTGACCTGCTGCGAACTTTTCCAGCAACACATTTTCAGCAAATAAATATTAGCTCTTGGATAGCTATGTTAATCAATTAGAATTCGGGCACAGCACCTATAATGTCTAACAACTGAATTAACAAAGACTTGAATTGTTATTTATGAACATGGAGTCATAGAATTACCATTGATTTGAGACTACTGCAGTTATCCCAGTTAGTCAGTCAGTTTCAAGTTCCCAGTGAAACAAAATCATTTCATAGTAGTGGTTCAAATTGAACCATGAATAACTTAACATGTCAACTTAATTTCCCAAGATGGAGTTTTCAAATAACTTGAATGAACATAGCCTTTTAATGAACATATTTCTGTATCCAATCATACACAACTATTTCAGTCGAGTACCTGAATATTCAGCTAAATATGTGAACACTTACTACCATATATCGTGACTTTCAAATTCAAAATAAACCTCTAAATTGTTAAGAATAATACATAGTCTTATTCCTTTCTCTTTGGCCAGGGTGGTCCAACAATCATTTTTTTTCTAAAATGGCACATAATAATCAGAAATATCAATTTTACAACACAGTTTCCAAAGATCTCATGTGTATGAAGAAGGGAGAACAGCTGAAAAGATTCAATACAACTTTTTTTACGTTATTTGAAATGCAGTCCTATGATTGGCAAATAAGCAGATCAAGAAGAAAACCAGGGTGAGAAATTTAAAAATCACACAACACCAGGTTATAGTCCAACAGGTTTAATTGGAAGCACACTAGCTTTCGGAGTGTCGCTCCTTCATCAGGTGGTAGTGGAGGGCTCAATTCTAACACACAGAATTTGCAGCAAAAATTTACAGTGTGATGTAACTGAAATTGAAAAATTGATTGTCTGTTAAGCTTTCATCTGTTAGAATATCATGATAGTTTCACTTCTTTCATGTGTAAATCACAAAACCTTTTTTTTTAAAAACGTTGCATTCTCGGGTTAGCTGTTAACAATGGTGATAGCTAGACAATATGTTGACGGTGTTAGCCCCCTGTGTTCTCTGTCTATGCCATGATGTTTAGATTGATTCTAATCTAAAAAGTGAGATAACGGAGTTTTACATGAATGCATGCAGTTTTTGAGCAAAGTACAATGTAACCCTGCAAGTACAAATTCACCCCACAAGATATGTGTACATGTGGGTCTTTGTCTGTCTGTCGGTTGTGTCTGTCTGGGTTGGGGGTTGTGAGTTTGAGAAAGCATATGTGTGTGTGTGTAGTGAGTGCAGAGTATCTTAAGTCTGTGAGGGGGTGCATGTGTGAGTGTGGGAGTGTGTGTGTCTGTAAGGGTGTGTGTGCATGTCTGTGTGCTTCTGTGTATATGTGTGTCCGTGTGTATGTGTGTATAAGAGTGTCTGTGTGTGTGTGTGTGTAGGAGTGTCTGTGTGTGTGTATAGTGCAATGGTAGTCAGCTGTAATGTGACATGAACCCAAGGTCCTGGTTGAGGTCCTCCCTATGGGTACCGAACTTAGCTATCAGCCTCTGCTCGGCCACTTTTCGCTGCTGCCTATCCCGAAGTCCGCCTTGGAGGATGGTCACCCGAAGCTCCGAGGTTGAATGTCCTGGACCACTGAAGTGTTCGCCAACTGGGAGGGAACACTCCTATCTGTTGATTGTTGTGTGGTGCCCATTCATCCGTTGTCGTAGCCTTTGCTCACTTTCCCCAATGTACCATGCCTCCGGGCATCCTTGCTTGCAACGTATAAGATAAACAACGTTGGCTGAGTCACATGAATATCTGCCATGTACAAGGTGGGAGGTGTCCCCACGTGTAATGGTGGCATCTATGTCCATACTCTGACATGTCTTGCAGCACCTACTGTGACAGGGTTGTATGGAGTTGTCCTGAGAGCCAGGCAGCTTGCTATGAATCTGTTTGAGGTTTGACGGTTGTTTAAAGGCAAGTAGTGGAGGCTTGGGAAGGTCTTGGTGAGGTGCTCATCCTCATTGATAGTGTGTTGCAGGCCACTAAGAACATGGCATGGCTTTTCAGCTCCTGGGAAATATTGAACAATGAAGGGTACCCTGTCGGTTGCAGCACGTGTCTGTCTCCTGAGGAGGTCATTACGGTTCCTAGCCCTGGCACGTCGGAACTGGCGGTCGATGAGTTGGGCATTGTACCCCATTCTTGTGAGGGCATCCCTGAGTACTTCCAGGTGTCCGTCATGTTCCTCCTCAACTGAGCAGATCTGGTGTACACGTAAGGGTAAAAACAATGACTGCAGATGCTGGAAACCAGATTCTGGATTAGTGGTGCTGGAAGAGCACAGCAGTTCAGGCAGCATCCAAGGAGCAGCGAAATCGACGTTTTGGGCAAAAGCCCTTCATCAGGAATGTAGGGCTTGTCCATAGGAGATGGCTTTAAATATGTTTTGGGTGGAAGCTGGAGAAGTGCAGCATTGTGAGGTTGTCTGCGGGTTTACGGTAGAGTATGGTGCTGAGGTGCCCTCCTCGATGGAGATGCATGCGTCCAAGAATGAGACAGATAGTCGACAATAGTCCATGGTGAGTTTGATGGTGGGATGAAACTTGTTGATGTCACTTTGTAGTTTTTATCAGTGACTCCTTGCCATGGGTCCAGAGGAAGAAAATGTCGTCAATGTACCTGGTGTATAATGTTGGTTGGAGATCCTGCACAGAGAAGTCTTGTTCGAACTCGTGCATAAAAATGTTGGCATATTGGGGTGCAAATTTGGTCCCCATGGCTGTTCCATGTGTCTGGATGAAGAACTGGTTGTCAAAGGTGAAGACATTGTGATCAAGGATAAAGCGGATGAGTTGTAGGATGGTGTTTGGAGATTGCCAGTTGTTGGTGTTGAGTACTGAGGCTGTTGCCACGATGCCATCATTGTGGGGGATGCTGGTGTAGAGTGCGGAAACGTCCATTGTGACGAGGAATGTTCCCGGTTCGACTGGTCTGTGGGTGTTGAGTTTCTGTAAGAAATCCGTAGTGTCGCGACAGAAGCTGGAGATCCCCTGTACAATAGGTTTCAAGATGCCTTCCACATAGCCGGAGAGATTCTCACATAGGGTCCCATTGCCCGATACGAAGGGACGTCCTGGTATGTTGGCTTTGTGTACCTTTGGAAGGCAGTAGAAGTCGCCTACACGAGAAGTACGTGGGATGAGGGTGCGAAGGGAACTCTGAAGAATTGGATCCAAAGTTCTGATCAGTGTGTTTAATTCACGGGTATGTTCTTTGGTCGGATCAGCTGGTAGTGTTCCTGGCTGTTCAGTTGTCGGTACACTTACCTGCAGTAATCTGTCCTATTCTGAATGACAATGGCTCCTCCTTTATCTGCTGGTTTGATGACAATGTTGTGATTGGTTTTGAGAGCCTGGATGGCATTGCGTTGTGAACAGGTGATGTTTTGCTCTATCTTGTGGGTACGGCTGATGAATCTGCCATTTATATATTTCCTGATGGTTTGAGCATACATGTCAAGCCCAGGGCAGCGGCCGTCCGGTGGGATCCATGTTGACACCTTCTTTGGTCGCTCCTCTACAGATCCCTGTGATGACTGTTCCAGTTCATTAGTGGACTCATTGGGATCACTGCTGGCACCTTGAAACAATTCGCGGAGTCTCATTCATCTGATGAACTCCTCCGTGTCTGCTGCCAGAACCAATGGGTCCATTTTGGCGGTGAGAAATCTCCATTGAGGATGGGCACCTCAGCACCACACTCTACCGCAAACACACAGACAACCTCACAATGCTGCACTTCTCCAGCTTCCACCCAAAACATTTTAAAACAGCCATCCCCTATGGACAAGCCCTACGTATATACCGGATCTGCTCAGATGAGGAGGAACGTGACGGACACTTGGAAGGACTCAGGAATGCCCTCACAAGAACGGGGTATGATGCCCAACTCATCGACCGCCAGCTCCGATGTGCCACAGCAAGAAACTGTAATGACCTCCTCAGGAGACAGACACGTGCTGCAACTGACAGGGTACCCTTCATTGTTCAATATTTCCCAGGAACTGAAAAGCTATGCCATGTTCTTCGTGACCTGCAACACATTATCAACGAGGATGAGCACCTCACCAAGACCTTCCCCACACCTCCACTATTTGCCTTTAAACAACCGCCAAACCTCAAACAGATCATTGTTCGTAGCAAGCTGCCCGGCTCTCAGGACAACTCCATACAACCCTGTCACGGTAGGTGCTGCAAGACATGTCAGAGTATGGACATAGATACCACCATTACACGTGGGGACACCTCCCACCTTGTACACGGCAGATACTCATGTGACTCAGCCAACGTTGTCTATCTTATATGTTGCAGGCAAGGATGCCCTGCGGCATGGTACATTGGGGAAACCGAGCAAAGGCTACGACAACGGATGAATGGGCACCACACAACAATCAACAGACAGGAGTGTTCCCTCCCAGTTGGGGAACACTTCAGCAGTCCAGGACATCGACCTCGGACCTTCGGGTGACCATCCTCTAAGGCGGACTTCGCAGCGAAAAGTGGCCGAGCAGAGGCTGATGGCTAGTTCGGTACCCATAGGGAGGGCTTCAACCGGGACTTTGGGTTCATGTCACATTACAGGTGACCACCATTGCATTATATACACACACACACACAGATACTCCTACACACACACACAGACACTCCTATACACACATACACACGGACACACACATACACAGAAGCACACAGACATGCACACACACCCTTACAGACACACACACTCCCACACTCACACATGCACCCCCTCACAGACTTAAGATACTCTGCACTCACTACACACACACACATATGCTTTCTCAAACTCACAACCCCCAACCCAGACAGACACAACCGACAGACAGACAAAGACCCACATGTACACATATCTTGTGGGGTGAATTTGTACTTGCAGGGTTACATTGTACTTTGCTCAAAAACGTATTCTAACAGATTCTAACAGATGAAAGCTTAACAGACAATCAATTTTTCAATGTATAATTTCAGTTACATCACACTATAAATTTTTGCTGTAAATTCTGTGTGTTAGGATTGAGCCCTCCACTACCACCTGATGAGGGAGCGATGCTCCGAAAGCTAGTGTGCTTCCAATTAAATCTGTTGGACTATAACCTGGTGTTGTGTGATTTTTAACTTTGTACACCCCAGTCCAACACTGGCATCTCCAAAAGGTGAGAAATGAATTTGACCTTGCTGCTTTCAAAAATACTCAAACAATGTGACGTGTCCATCACAGGCAGAAAAATGGCTGAATTGTCAGAAATGATTTAAATAATATAGAAAAGGCTTCAGTTTTGGTGAAGAAGACCAATGAAGATCAGATCTGCACCTTGATGTATGTGGTGGGTAGCATCATGGAGGATGTTCTAAGATAGAGGCGAACAAACAGACAGCTGCATGTGGGATAGAATCACAACTTTTAGTGTTTGGTAACACAATATTATTGAATACACAATTTAATTGAAAGAACAAATGCTTAGAAAAGGCAGACACATCTCATAGCGACCTTTATTATTGGCAGGCAATTATATTATGGAATATTAACAGACAATGCTCTTGAGGAAATTCTTTCAGACCTCCTAGGGTCTAGGAAAGATGTAACTGTGACTAAAATGGAGCAAACGACTAGAAAGAGGCTGAAGTCAAAAATAAAACTGACTCTTTATGAGGGAAGAGGGAGTAATCTCACGGAAAAAGGAAAGGATTGAAGCATTCACTATATATCAGCTGCAAAAGCACATCAGCACTGATGCCACAGAAATATGAACTGCACCAGATGTCATTTTGCAATGTACCTCCTGAGGCAGGATGATATTTTCGATGTGAGGAGCATCCTCCCAAAACCACAGAGCACCATAATTGCAATAGAGTTGGTCATTTCAAATCAATATGTCATTTAAAAAAAATGTTATCCATCTAACAGAGGGAGAAACATTTAAAAAAGAGCCGCATTTAAGAAATTTAAAAAAGTGAGACAACATAGAAATTACTTTACTTGGGCAATCAAGGAATTGAAAAGCAAATATTGGAGTGTTAACATAGATGTCAATTCATAACCTGGCAATTTTAAAATTGACATAGGAACAGGGGTCTCAATACCTTCTGATAATGTAGAGTGGCTCAATCAAGTTGCACTACAACCATCACCAAATTAAGTCCAAGGCTCAGGAGAGATTAAATTTTAAGTAAAACATCTGTCAACAGGGCTAAATACAAAGACAGAGACATTTTTGAAACTTTATGCATCATCTAGAACCAAATAAATAATCCAGAAATAAATTCAGAAGCAAATTCCTGAAGTTATTTAGAAGCTTGAGGAAGTAGAAACCGATATACCACACTGACTGTAAAAGGTAAGCCATTTGAAGATATAGCTAGCACAAAAAGAATCATGAGGGCATCCAGAGTGAAGGTAAACAGTAGAAAACATCATTGAGTGACATAAATTTGTGGAAGAACCAACACAAAAATAATAATCTCCTGAGGTTAGTAACATTGGAGTGTTTCACACAGTAAATGAGATGGAAAGCTATGATTATAATGGTTTGAGTGAAATGTCTTCTACTGCTGTAAAAGTAAATTGAGTTCAAATTCCAAGCTGCACAAAATTCAAAAGAAATACAGCCAAAGAGGCAACAAATAAACTGCTAACACTACTTGAGAAGATGTATAGTGGAAGACAGACACTGGAAACATTTGCAGATGGCAGCACAGTCAGTAACGATTTACACCAAACTCAAGTCTGAAATTAGGTGTTGAGGTGATGAAGGGATAAGTTCAAGTGAAGAAGTGGACTTCTCCATCTTCTAAAGAAAAAACTCCAAAAAACAAGCCATATACCATACCACACAAGAATGGTGTTCAGTTTAACACAAAATAAGTAAAATGCTTTCAACAAGTAAATTGTTTACAAAGAAGAAAATGAATCATGTAGTTGTGAAGATATCACTTCTGCCAAACAAACCTGTAAAAGCAAGAAAATGGCAAAGATTCAAACCATGACCTCAATTGTCTCAAGTCGCCATTTGTCTGTGTCCAAGTCCCTGGACTAATACGAAGTGCTGCCTTTGACCGACTGAGCTGGGAACCCCTGCCTGAAGACTGTTTCCCTTAACATGGCCATTTGGTTGAAGTGTATGCAATGTATTTGCCGAGTGCATTGCTAACGTGATGGAAATGTGATATTGATGTAGCATGGGGCCTTACAGCAAGATATCAGCATCAATGACAAGTTTCCTGGCTTTTCATCAGCAGTAAAAAGCAAGGCAAGAGAGAAATACAATGAGTCTGCTAGTTCTAGTTGAAGGGGAAAGGCACAAAAAAAGCAAGGGAGGGAGAGGCAGAGATCCAAATATCCAAATTGGCTCAACCCAGTGAGTGCTAATAGAGCAAGTGAGGATCCCTGATCTTGCCTGGTTTAATCCATGAGATGATTTCCTTTCTCTGTCAGCAATACTGCAATGGAAAGTGTCAGTGCACTCCAAAATACAGCACTGAATTGCAAAATCACATTTTAAGTGGATCAGAGATATGCAATGAGGATGCAGTGGGACTGGTATGATTGGGATGCCAAGATTCATAGATGTGGGTTGCTGTCCATGGGGTTTGCCCTGAGATATTGGTGCATGGTATCCAAGTAAGGAGTAAGTTGTGAGCTGGAGTTTTCATGTACCTGCTCTGACTTTCAATTTGGGCATCTTTGGCATCTAATTTCTATCTGGTGGATGGGTAAACAGGAAACTGCAAATCAATGAAGTGATCATTTATTCAGATTCATTCATTCATTCAGATCAATAACTCATCATTCAATGAAGTGAGGTTAAATAATAATGAGGGTGATAACAAATGATAATCCATGCAAACAGCTGCCCACGAGGGAGAACTTAGTCTCGCCACTCAAAACTTGCTTGGAAAATGTGACTCTCTGCCCTCAATGTCAAGAAACATCCTGTTTTCCCAATGTTCCTGCCATGGACACCATCCTTCAGCGAGTTGGGAAGGTTCCGTCCAATGTCTCTGGGAGTATGTTTGTGAAATTGAAGAATGCAGATCTCAAAGAGAACTTCGTATGAGATTGTTGATGATAAAGGTTTTGACAGAAGGAGCATTAGATTACTTACAGTATGGAAACAGGCCTTTTGACCCAACAAGTCCACACCTACACTCTGAAGAACAACCCACCCACATCCATTCCCCTACATCTAACACTACAGGCAATTTAGCATGGCCAATTCACCTAACCTGCACATTTTTGGACTGTGGGAGGAAACTGGAGCAAACCCACGCAGACATGGGGAGAGTGCGCAAACTCCACACAGACAGCCTGAGGCGGGAATTGAACTCGGGTCTCTGGTGCTGTGAGGCAGCAGTGCTAACCACTGAGCCCAGGTAGTCCTTTAAGAAATGTGGAGTGAGGTATAGGAGGATGCATAAATACAGTACTATATAAAGATAAACACTTGGGTTAAGACTATGTATAAAGAAAGCTTTCTAAATAATTAAGTCATGATCCTATAATGTTTTAGGGATTCTGAAGAGAGGAGCTAACAACTTACACCTTGTGTTTTGTTGGAATGTACATAGTTAGTCTAATGTAAATTAAAAAAATGAACTATCCTAAAATTTAAATCCCTTTCATACACTAGCATACCCTATATTGTCTAAGACATCACATGATGACAACAGCCAGACGTGTTATTTGCAAAATGCTGGAATCTTCTATTAGAAGATAGAAGATAGCACTTAGAAACTCATAGTATACACAGAAAAAGCCAATTTGGGTTTTACAAAGGGGGAATCATGTCTGACAAACTGGTTAAGAGTTTTTTGAGCATGTTAATATAAAGCTTGAATCAAGAGTAGATATTATTGTATAATACGCCTGGATTTCCAAAAGGCAATGCTGCACTAAAGATTAATACGCAAGGCTAGTTTTCATGGAATTAGCTAGAATACATTACAATGAATAGATGATTGGTTATTGGACACAACATTACGAAGAGGGATAAATGGAGCATTTTCAAGTTGGCACTCTGTGATTAGTGGACTGCCATGGTGATCAGTGGTTGGGCTCCAGCTATTTCTCATCTACATTCATGACTTAGACAAAGAGACTAAGAATAACATAACTGATTTTGCTGATGATACAAAGCGAGGTGAGTGTATATTCTGTGAAGACCCAAAGAGGGTCAAGTGAGTAGGCAACATGGTAGAAATGGAATATATTGTGGAGAAGCATGAGGTTATTCACATTAGTTATAAGAATGCAGAAGAAGAATATTCATCAAAAGGGAATCAAGGGATTTAGGAAACTGAAGTTGAGGCAGCTATTATTGTACTGAATAACTCGAGAGGTCATACAGTCTCTCCTGTACCTATTTCTTATATTTCAAGCTGCAGTCACCATATCCAGCAGCAAATTTTGCACACAGCAAACTCTTACAAACACCAAAATGCTAATGTCCAAATAGTCTGTTTTTATGATGTAACTGATGGATAAATATTGGCAAGAATCTCGTGTATAGTTTCTTTACTCTTATTCTCAATTGTGCCATAGAATCTTTTACATATATCTGAGTAGGTAGCAGAAGTTCAATGTCTTATCAAAGGTTACACCTCCAGTAATGCAGCTAGTCTCAAGTGCAGCACTGGAATGCCAGATTTGACTTTTGTGTTTGAGTCCTGGTGTGAGATTTCAACCCAAAGTCAAACATATGGCTAGAATGCTATGAAGTGAGCCCAATCAAGGGATTTGGGGAATCAGGTAGGAAACTGAAGTTGAGGCAGCAATTATTGTACTGAATAACTCGAGAGGTCATACAGTCTCTCCTGTACCTATTTCTTATACTTCAAGCTGCAGTCACCATATCCAGCAAATAAACAAATTATGCATGTAAAAATCAGGAAGAGCATTGTGAACTCCGTTTTTATATTTCAGGCAAAGTATTAAACATTTCACACACCAAATTAGAAATCTGTAACATATCTATTAATATTGCAGAACACTTGACAGATGATTAATATTTAGGAAAGATATGTTAAGGGTGGCTGTTGCATTTCCTTACATTCACATTACCAAATGTTTTATTGTTGGTGGGTATGTGAGAATTGACATCATCACAATTGGCTTTGATCAGGAGTCATGCAGCTACTCATTTCTATTTTATGCTTAGTTTGCAGTACAAGTTAAAAGAAAACTTTTCTTCATAGTGATTCACTCAATTTGTGGATATGCAACTAATTCATTAATTTGAGAAATTTAAACAATTAGCAATCACCAACATATAAAATGTATGTTAAAAAAACTGTAATTTCTATAATTCTCTCTTCATGGCACTTCGAGTCATAGAGATGTACAGCATGGAAACAGACTCTTCAGCTCAACCCGTCTCCATGCGAACCAGATATCCCAAACCTATCTAGTCCCACCTGCCAGCACCCAACACATATTCCTCCAAACCTTTCCTATTCATATACCCATCCAAATGCCTTTTAAATGTTATAATTGTACTAGCCTCCACAACTTCCTGTGGCAGCTCATTTCATACATGTATCACCCTATGCGTGAAAACGTTGCCCTTTAGGTCTCTTCTATATCTTTCCCCTCTTACCCTAAATCTATGCCCTCTAGTGCTGGACTCCCCCACTCCAGGGAAAAGACTTTGTCTATTTATCCTATCCATGCCCTTCATGATTTTGTAAACCCCTATAAGGTCATCCCTCAGCATCCGATGCTCCACAGCCCCAGCCTGTTCAGCCTCTCCCTACAGCACAAATCCTCCAACCCTGGCAACATCCTTGTAAATCTTTTCTGAACCCTTTTAAATTTCACCACATCTTTCTGATAGGAAGGAGACCAGAATTGCACACAATATTCCAACAGTGGCCTAACCAATGTCCTGTATAGTCGCAACATGATCTCCCAACTCCTGTACTCAATACTCTGACCAATAAAGAAAAGCATACCAAACACCTTCTTCACTATCCTATCTACCGGAGTCTCCACTGTCAAGGAGCTATGAACCTGCACTCTTAGGTCTCTTTGTTCAGCAACACTTACTGGGACCTTACCATTAAGTGTATAAGTCCTGCTAAGATTTGCTTTCCCAAAATGCAGCACCTCGCATTTATCTAAATTAAACTCCATCTGCCACGTCTCAGCCCATTGGCCCATCTGATCATGATTCAGTTGTAATCTGAGGTAACCTTCTTCGCTGTCAGCTACACCTCCAATTTTGGTGTCAACTGCAAACTTACTAACTATACCTGTTATGTCTCATATCCAAATCATTTATATAAATGACAAAAAGTAGTGGACCCAGCACTGATCCTTGTGGCGCTCCACTGGTCACAGGCCTCTAGTCTGAAAAACAACCCTCCACCACCACCCTCTGTCTTCTACCTTTGAGCCAGTTCTGCATCCAAATGACTGGCTCTCCCTGTATTCCGTGAGATCTAATCTTGCTAACCAGACTTTGCCACACAAAAACCTGATTAGATTCATGGCATAAAAAAAACTTTGAATTGCTTTTGACTTTAATCTACATTATTATATATATGATGACATGACTGAAAAATATTCATTTAGCTTTTAAAGTTAGCCCAATGTCCACAAATGAAATCTATGATATATTGAAATAACACTTTTTTTTTTGTATTCATTTATACCTTGATGATTGAAATCCAACTGAGCCATCAAACCTTGAGCTGAAGTCACATAACAACAGGGCCAAGATGTGAAAAATTAAGGACTATGCCATGCATGCTGCACAAAGTATAGGCAAAAAGTGCCAATTTAGACAATGTTCACAAAATTTTGCAACATTGGAATATTGACACTGCATAGGTCTTACTGTTGGTCAACACAATTGGATAAGCAATTTCCATTGCAATGTATTCCTGTTAATTTGACTTTCCTCAATCCCTGTTCTGCTCTTCTGGAGCCTTCCCTCCATTATAAAACAATTTTGTTGCTGAACAAGCAACAACTATATTTGTTTAGCACTTAACATATTTTATATTCTGCCTTTTCTTGCCTTATCTTTCCTCCATGCACTACCTTTCTTTCTTCCTTGGCAGGTCAGAGTAGCACAGGCGCTGTGAAGTCAGGAATCTATGACTGTCTGATTCAGTGTGTTCTCAGCTTTGGAAATATCAAATATTCTCCATGATAAACGGGCAAATTGTTTATTTGCAATTGGTATGAATATCTTTCCTTTCTCTCTTCTGCTTATGAGTTTGAAGATAACCATGTTGGTATTTCATGGTGGAGCAGGTGTCAAGGTTGATATGACAAATTCCTGCACCTACTTCTCATGTGCTTATAACATCAATAATGTGAATAAACCTTATTCTCAGTGAGGACAGCGAAGTTTCAGTTATAGACAATCTGTGACTTGATTCATTGGAACAAGGTACGAATAAAGTATGTAACCAGGCATTGCAGGTTAAAATACATTTTTAAAAAAGTATATGGCCAACTCCATGCTTCAAGCACTGTGACGGCAGGAGCTATGTTTGTTGCAGACTGTGTGCCTTGCCATTGCCGTGAGCTTAGCTTCCACTTTATTGGATAATCTGTGCCTTTGGATAATTTTTCAGCTCTCCTGACACATAATACCTGAAGCAAATGAGCATGTTATTTGGTACCAACAGCTTTTTAAAATGGTTGTTGGCTACCTTAAAGCTGTACTGCTACTGAGGGACAGAAATACCCAAAGCAGGGTTACCACTGAACAGAAAATTAATTGGACCAACAATCAATGTCATGCTACAAGAACACGAAGGAGACTGGGGATTCTGTTGACACCCCAAGGGCTTTTAAGCAATTTCAAGCCATAAGTCAGAGGTAGCCTGCTTACGCTCTATTGTCTGGATGAATTCAGATCCAAGAAAGCACAAGAAACCGACAATACCCCAAAAATGTGACACCATACAGAAGGTTTGAGACCAAAGCCGTGACCTTAAACAAGCAGATACTTGAAAACACTACCACCTATAATTTCCCTTCCAGGTCCCACAACATCCTAACTTGGAAGAATATTGTTGGTTCACAATCATTGGGTCAAAATTCAGAAACTACTTCCCTAACAACACTTGAGGAGTGCAGAATGTTAAGTAACATTCAAGGACAGCGGATTGGGCAATGCATTCTAACATTGCTCATATCCTGTCAGTAAACAAAAGAGTGGCTTAATTTGGAGAATTTGGTCTTGTTCTGTGCAATGAAGAATGTAAGACACAGTGAAAAGCGGTGGTGTGGTGAACAATTGTTATCATATGTTGAGATCTTTGGAGAAATCAAGAACTTGATTTACCCTAACTCTACTTGATAGGTGATTGAAAAACTTCCTCCACTGGATCTGGGTGGTGAGGGGGAGGTTCCTGGAGCTGAATAGTTGAGCAATCTCTTATGTATGGTAAGCTTAATAGCTCAGGCTCTTCCTTGCATTTTTAGGAAGAAAACATCCACTCTTACTCTGATCTCTTCTGAAAGAGTCTCCAAAGAAGCCTTGGAGAAACTAATACTTTGCTTACAACTCATACGGCCTTGATTTCGAGCTGATAGGGAATCTTACAGAAAGATATCAAACCTAACATTAAGAAATCTATTCTTCTTTAACTAATCCTCTGACTGACTTGCCAGAAACAGGGCTCTTGACTGAAAGGGTTTGTCATTGATTCAGTGAGAACCCCATTCAGTGAGAGTATATTGAGGTTTGAATGTTAAAATAACTGTTTGTTTATTGATGCACAAGTTGAGTTTTGAATTGACTTGAAGGACCTCAGCCTCTCTGTGGGGCATGGAATAAGTGTATGGGACAGGAAGCGTGCCCATCCTATCAGAGTGTTAATGGTCAACCCTTGCAAGACTTTCACTGTGGGGGTTTTGGATGCCCTCCACAACACAGGAACAGATTTAATGACAGGACAGAAAGCGAAGAAATATCCTGGAAGTTAAATTGTAGGAATTTTGTGGACATTTGGGGTGAAAGTAGAAGCAAAGGAATGTTGAGGCAGGTCAGTGAGGGAGAGGTGAGAAGCAAAGAGAATGATTCAATAGAAGGGCTAACCTTTGAGCAGACATTTGTTTTGTTAAATGAATGCCCAATGAGATTATCTATGCATTTTTATTGTCAACAGTTGAGCCTCAGATCTGCTGTTCATTGGAACTCTTTAAAGTAAATGGTGATTGAGCTGGGCCTTTCAAGGCATTCACTCTAGGACCTTTCCACCTTGGCTCCGGCTTAAGGTCTACTGATCAAGATAGCATCCCTGCATCAGGCACAATGATGGGCCTTCCATTGAGAAAGTCCTGTTTCCCAACAGACAGGTGATGAAGGTGAGATTGTGACACAAGACAATTTCTGCCTCATGATTCCTACATCTGATAGTAAAATCTGGCCAGTCTTGTGAAATTCTGATTCATTCCAAATCCACCCCCATGCAGAGTTATAATTAAGACAAAAAAATCAATGGCTGTACAGTCACCTTGAGATAAAATCTGGTCTGTGAACTGGTCCAGATATTTGCGGGTATTAAGAGAATGAAATGTATTAAATCATGGATACCATTTTAAATTGTAAGAGGAAGGCACATGAATGCAGCATCAAACTGATAAATGAAAAACTTAAAACAATGGGGCAAAGGTTTCAGATAGAACAGTGCAGGTGAAAAACTTCAAATTATTTTTGAGATAACTCAAACCAATGCTGTACGGGCATAATGCAAAATCTTTCTAAATGGATGAATTCAAATAGATGTAATGACCTTGTTCATCTGAAATGATTTTATGATTTGTAAGACTTGGTTATGATATTAACTTTCTATTCAACAAAGTTCATTCTTGAAGAAGATGCAATCAAAGTGAAGGTCAACATTGTAAATCTCTGGATTGTATGTACCTTAATTTTGTTTTGTTTTACTCACCCTAAGTCTTCGTCCAAATATTGTGATCTGTCCCCTTGTTTGTTCTTTCCGCTGTCGCCATTCCACCAAGTTTAAACCATTCTCAATGGGTAAGGTAACATTGCGCTTTCCAACTGTAGGATTTACAGTGCCACCTAAGAGATGTGGCTCCGTTTGCAAGGCAACTTCCATACCATTAGCTAGCATGAGTCTCAGTGAGCCATCGGCACCAATATGATATCCATTTCTAACTTGATCTAAGAATACAAGCATTTGATAATTCCCAATTATTACAAATTATGTGTGGGAAATGTGAATATCTGGATTACAAATCAGCTAGCCAGTCAATACAAACATTGCTGTTGATTACTTGAGCAAAGGATGAATGAAAGGTTGGTGAACCTTGTGGACTTGGGTGGATACAAGTTCAAATTTACACATCACCGTTTTTTTAATCTAAGCTTTGGTGCTGCAGAAAAGTGTCAAACGTTGCACATGAATGAATACCATTGTTTACGGCCTGAAAGATGATTGCTAACTTGTCTCTTTCAGATCTGTTTGGTTCAATAGTCAGTGAGGAAAGGTAGTATGAAAATATAAAGGAGGAATGTACTGTCAAAAGTTGAAGAACAGACACAATCGCTCCCAAATTGTAGGGAGTTCTCTCACTCCACACATCTTGAGGTAGGAAACTGGTGATAACCGCAAAAAAATGTGTTACTCGGCCATGATCATGTTGAATGGTGGTGCACGCTCAAAGTGCGGAATGGCCTACTCCTGCACCTATTGTCTATTGTTGTCTTAAGTCTCTACTTGATTCCTATTTTGTTTAATAAGGAGAAGTAACTCCATCCAAGCAGTTACAAGGAAAATAATAGAATGGCAATGAGACCAGTGTGGGCCTTCCGAAGCGTAATATTCCTCTTTTAGATCCTGGATGAAAGCTGAGGAATCCAATGCTAAATACATGGAGATTGGTTTACAAGGTCAATGTTACTTGTGTATTAAAACCTGTGAATCAAACTCTTCCCATTACAGCCAGAAACAGGTCCGGTACAGTACTGCAAGATGTACAGCACATTCTTGAAGGATCTTGCCACTTAGTGTTGAATTAGCAACAATTGTGGCCTCGAGAGAACCGGATTGAGACTGTCCAAAATGGTTTCCTTCAGGACCTGTATAATTTGGCCTTGATTTGAATTCTTGAAGAATAAAAGCTGCTGTTTAACTTACTACACCATCCGACTCACATTATTTGGATAAAAATACAAGTGATTCTTCAATGTATTACTTCCAGCTCTCATTTCTACATTAAGACGGACTTAGCTTTTTGCTGTGATATTTAACAATAATTATCCTAATATAATATTAGAAAGGGTAAGATTAGATTAGCTGCTTGCCATACACCCTGCCTGATTTGCTGTCTCATTGACTTTGATGAAATAGAGAGCAGCAGTATGTGTGAAATGGCCAGGCCTTCTGATATCTCCTATTTATCATCTTTCACTGGAAGCTATAATAACTCTGTGGCCTTTGCAAGACTGCACATATTCCCTTACTCAAGTTTAGAATGTCATATATTGGGACAATTGTTTTTAGCCAAAGGAAAATGCCAAAACAATTATAATAATATTAAAACTATGCATAATAACTAGTTGTCATGAGTGAGAACAAGAGAACAGTAAGAGAGAAAACAATTAACAGTCTCCATAATGAGTGAATGAACTTACCTTGCACAAGTGTATAGAATGAGCCTGCAGCTGACAGGTTGGTTGTTATTGTAACATCATCCTTACTAGACGTTTCAACATGGACTTGAACTGAGTTATCAATTTCCCCGTGGAAACTATAGATGTGACCAGTGGGAAAAGTTGCATTGATCAGCCGGCCATAACTATCATACCTGGGTGGAAAATAATTATGTATATATTTATTCAGTTCATTGACTGAAAAAGATGAATTTTTATATTGCAGCCAACAATCTTTTCAATATAGAATTTTGCTTACAGGAACTCCAATTTTCACTGGATGGTTCTATTAAAACTCTTTCATTCGACATCAAAAGAATTGGGCAAGTGGGATTAATTTTTGCTGAGGCAGCAATCAGTAATTAAATACACATGGACAGGATAATTTATATATGAGAGACTTAAAATCAATAAATCACAAAAATAAATCAACATTTAAAATCACTGAGCAGTAAAGGGTTTTCAAATGAAATGCTTCTGATATATTCACTGAATTAATGAAATGAGGACATTCTGTTTTTGAGGGATGGAATGACTAACTGCGAACATAAGATTGAAATCATGCAATTAAAAGCTTGCTGGAAAACAGATAACCAATGCATTTAATATCTAATGTTATTTTGATTATGTTTTCATTTCAAAATTATTTTTATTCTTAAGTATCAACAAAAAGCATTGTCAACTGAATAGAATTTCTTGATAATTTAATCCACTACCATTCATAAAACTCTGGTAATATAGACATCCTTTTGCTTTCATCCATGTTGGCCTTAGGTGTTGCTCCCAGAAAGATGCTCCGTCTTAATGAAGATAGTGCCAGAAAGAGGCTACAAATGCCATTAGCAACCTGCAGTGAGAACCTGAGCTTCCTGTGGCATGGGTGCTGACACACATTGAAAAGACTGATCCTTTGTCTGTAAATCTTACAGGGGTCTCATCTTCTTCAAGTGGGATCTATGTAGCTATTCCATTTATGCTGCAGAATGCAATGCACCAGAGGAGAAGAAACCAGCCGTTATTAATGCCCTTGGCATTGTTACCCTTCACTAGCCTCAGATCTGAAAGGTAGAACTATATGAACTGTGGGGCAGATGATGAGGTCAGCAAGCAGCTGCCAAGCAGTGAAGCACTCTTTACTGAAAGAAGGAACGCAATGACCATCTGCCTTTCATCTGGACATGACTGAAGTTCTTCAGTTTCACTGATCAAACACTTGCCAGCCTGCCAGTTTCACTGACAAAGCACTCCCGATTATTAATTCAGCTGGATAACCCTGACAAGTTGTTGATAGCTTGGGATATAAATACACTAGGTATTAAGAGCAGAAATCATTTGTTAAATCAGTAGTTAATGACCTATTGCTAATTACAATTACTTACCCAACAGATCCAAGATGTACATGGCAGTCTGTCCAGGTGAAACCTGAATCGCATGTTGTGATTCTGTCCTGATACAGCTTCCAAGGGATTAAACTCCCCAAACCTGTCTTAACTTTGCCTGTTATAATTTACCCTCCTGCTTCCTGTAAGTGATGCATTGTTCAATTTGTGAGGCAGTAACAGGGCATTCTTTCATTCTTTTGAAATTATTTGTTTGCATTATTGATTAACCTGAAATGTATTTTGTAATTATTATTTAAAGTCATGTTTGATCTACAGTGAAACATTTCATCAATGAAGCAACACATCTTCGCTTCACTGATGTCAATTAGGGTCACATTGAATTAAATGTAAAATTCATTTATAAGTGCAGAAAATAAATGATGCTCAGCAATATAAACCAGTCATTGTTCAGCAAAGAGGTAAGCCTTAGTCTGGAGCAAAGTAGGGAAGAAGAAGCAAGAATTTGGGTTGTAAGTTTGCTCACTGAGTTGGTAGATATGTTTTCAGGTGTTTTGTCACCTTGCTAGGTAACATCATCAGTGAGCCTCCAATGAAGTGTTGGTGTTCTGTCCCACTTGCTATTTGTGAGTCTTGGTCTGTTGTGGTTGGTGAAATCACTTCTGGTTTGTTTTCTGACTGGTTAGTAAATGGGGTCCAATTCGACATGTTTGGAGTTCTGGTTTGAATGCCAGGCCTTTAGGAATTCCCGTACATGTCTTTGTTTAGCTTGTTCCAGGATGGATGTATTGTCCCAGTTGAACTGGTGTCCCTCCTCTCTGTGTGTATGGATACTAGTGATAGTTGGTCCTATCTTTTGGTGGCTAGTTGGTGCTCATGTATCCTGGTGGCTAGTTTCTTGCCTATTTGTCCAATGTGATGATTGTTGCAGTCCTTGCATGGCATTTTGTATATGGCGTTCTTTCTGCTGGTTGTTGGTACCGGGTCCTTTAAATTCATCAGGAGCTGTTTCACTGTAGTGGTGGGTTTGTGGGCAACCATGATGCCAAGGGGCTGGAGTCGTCTGGTTGTCATCTCTGAGATGTCTTTAATGTAAGGCAGGGTGGCTAGAGTCTCTGGGCGTGATGTGTCTTCTGTTTAGGTCTGTTGTGTAAGAATCGGCGGACTGCACTTATCGGGTACCCATTGTTTCTGACAATGTTGTATAATGTTTTTCCTTGGCTTCTCATAGTTCCTGGGTGCTGCATGTGTTGTGGACAAATGGACAGGAAACTAACCACCAGGATACATAAACATCAACTAGCCACCAAAAGACATGACCAACTATCACTAGTATCCATACAGACAGACAAGAGGGACACCTGTTTGACTGGGACAATACATCCATCCTGGGACAGGCTAAACAAAACCACACAAAGGAACTCCTAGAGGCCTAGCATTCAAACCGTAACTCTATTAACAAACATATTGATTTGAACCCCATTTCAGAAAACTCTCAGAAAAAGAAGTGAAAGTGATATCACACACCGTAACAGACCAAGACACATAAATAGCAAGCGAGACAGAACACCAGCGCTTCCTTGGAAGCTCACTGATGATGTTACCTAGATGGTGATGAAATATCTGAGAACAAATCTAACAGCTCAGTGAGCAAACTTACAACCTGATCCACACCCTGATCTACAAATCTTCTCAAGCAAGCAAGAATTCGCTGAATTTTTAATCCTTTGTTGAAAAGATAATTTAACGACAGATTCAAATATTTCATAGTTTACTTAATTAGAAAACAAATTAACACATTATACCTCTTTATTTCGAGATTTTTTTTACCTTACCTTATAAGTGTAATAGTAGAATCCCTACTTAGAATCTCTACAGTGTAGAAACTGGTCTTTCGGCCCAACAAGTCCTCTGAAGAGTAACCCACCCAGACCCATTCCCTCTGACCTATATTTAATCTTGATCTAACCTACACATCCCTGAACACTATGGGCAATTTAGCATGGCCAACTCACGAAACCTGCACATCTTTGAATTGTGGGAGGAGACCAGAGCACCCGGAGGAAACCCACACAGACATGAGGAGAATGTGCAAACTCCACACAGACAGTTGCCTGAGGCTGGAATCGAACCCGGGTTCATGGCGCTGAGCCACTATGCCAGTCAGGAGTTCCTGTTATTCTCAGTTGACTTGGACTTGGTGCTGTCTAAACAATTTTTAAAAACATTTTGTGTTGAAATTTTGAGAGCAATATCAACTCATTAATCATTTGATTAACACAAATGAATTAAAAATTCAAAGTATGCTTGATCAGTCATCTTTAACAGATTTGACATTATATACAAGCTGCTTTTTCAGCTGTAATATTACTTAATGAAAACTATATATCTTAATTTTATAAGACCTTCAAACAAGTCTAAGAATTTCTTGTTTGAAGAGTTTTAAAAAACATTTTGTAGCTGTGGGCAATCTTCTGTGCACCTGTGGAAGTGGTTGGAACCACGCTAAGGACCTCACCATTGAAAACTTGCAATTAAAATTATGAATTGCTTTACTTCAAGAAGGAAAGTTGCAAATTAAAGTTTGGTGAACGTTAAAATCTAATTACATCAGGTCCCTATAGATGGCTGAGAGAATGTTGCTTAATTCACAAATACGGACTGGTAAGACATTCAGCAGAAATTCTGCCTATGAGCACCCATGGAAATCTCAAATGCCAACCAGCTGGTACTCAGATCTAGAAATCGCAGCATCAACCTAATACTGAGATAATGTGCTGGTGCTGAATCTTCCCTGGTTTAGTAATCTGCTGAGCAACACCAAGAATGGACTAAATAACAATCTGAGAGGTTTCAATGGTGTTGCTTGCTGTTCGATTTCATTGTCATTACCAGAGGGATTGTTCCCACCTATGTGTATTCATTAGAGTAGTAAATCCAGTGAAAGAAATGAAATTACAAATACACTCCTTTCCTACTTTCTGAAGGTAAACTGACGTCATTCAATCTGTGTGTATGTTGATTATCCACCCCAAAATCTACTTATCTATTTGATATAAACAATATATAAATATTTACTCATAAAATGTGGTCCATCCATTTTCATTACTTTTAGTTGCCATGAGACCAGTATTGCCATGGTATGTCATCATAGCCAGTTCATGACCCTGGGTAGACACACTTTTCAAAGCACTGTTGGTTCCAATAGTCAGCCAGTAAGGTGGTCCATCTTGCACATCAAGCCAGAGTGGCATTCCTGTGGCATCCCGTCGAATATGTAAAAAGTTTCCATTATTGTCTTTGATTGTGCTAATGTCTCCATTCTCAGTATATGTGATATTGTAAAGATAGTCTCCGGTGATAAGGCTCTGGGTATACAGATGGCTACCATTCAGGGCAAATAAATACAATTCTTGATCAATGGTTGAAGCAACTTCATAGAGATTCTGAGAATTAAGAAAAGGTCTGTTTTTCCGAACAAATCTAATACGGATGTTTCCAAGATCAGCTATGTACAGGTCGCCCTCAGGGCATACTGCGAGTGATGAGGGGGCATTTAATCTGGCATCCTTTGCATATCCATCATCACCTGAGTAACATTCACAGTTCGCATCATTTTTACAGTCACAACCAGTTGGTGCTCCAGCGACGAGAGATATTTCACCATTTGTTGTGACTTGGCGCACACGGTTAATTTTCTTCTCATCTGTTTCTGCTATGTACAAGATCCCATTATGGGAAATAGAAATGGCACTAGCTGACTCCAGGGTTGAATGCACTGCCACCTTGCTAAGCAAGAAATGATCAATTCCAGGCACTTGACAGTGCATTGGGCGGCCAGCCACAATGCGCACTTGGTGATTTTCTGAAATCTGAAGTACCACATTGTTGTCCAACACATAAAGTGAATTATCCATGGGATTCACTGCCAGATCAGTGGGCCATTCCAGACGTACCTGAGGGCACAATGGTACAAAATCAATAGTAGTTATTAATATTTGATTTCAGTCTGAGAAACAATAGTAAAACATGCTGTGATGCTGCTGAAATTTCTCATTCTTTCTCCTTTCAATGATACATGACTACCCAATTTGTTTTGTAAGATCCTTTTGAATGTTTAACTTTTCAAGCATTGACTTAATGACTAAGATACTTACTTAGCATTCCTGATTTGTTTTAAACAACTAAATATATCAGTTAAAATGGAAAAATATTGTCATTTATGCACGAGATCAGCAAAATTTAAAAAATCTCTTCCCTTTGCTCCTCAAACACACATACAAAATGACACCTGGATATTCTCTCATGAAATCAATAATCTGTAAACAGGAAAATAAATTTTATTTCATCCACACTGTAAATCTTAGTTTTCCCATAAACAATGGAACAGCTTGAACGACTTCTCCTTTTGGCAGTCTGCAGCTACGGCTGGCAGGAAAATTCCTATTTATTTGAACCAGCATTTCATGTGACTGATACAACTCCTGAAATAGCTTAAGTGAGGCTATCCTTCAATGCTTAATTTTTCACACTTGTTGAAGAAACTAAATTAAATAAATTAAATAACAGTTCCGAAATGTATGTGAAAAATTTGAAAACCACACTAAATTATGCTTTTTATAATGTATTTTCTCTGTCTACAAAAGGAATTTGTGCAAAGATAATGTGAAATGAGCTCCACTATATTACATTCCTTCTAACTTGGAAATAGGCACCATAATAATGCAATATTATGAAGTAATATTCATAATTTGCCATTTTGGAGATATGGGTTGAGCACAAACAGGAATGGTTGTTGCAGGTTCTGGGATTTACATATTTCAGTAAGAACAGAGAATATGGTAAAGGTTGTGGGCGGTGGGTGGCATTGTTAGTCAAGGACAGTATTACGGTGGCAGAAAGGATGTTTGAGGGCTTGTCTACTGTGGTAGTATGGTCTGAAGTTTGAAAAAGGAACAGAGAGGCCACCCTGCTGGGAGTTTTCAATAGGCCTCTGATTAGTTCCAGAGAAGTAGAGGAAAGGATAGCAAAGATGATTCTGGATGGGAGTGAGAGTAACAGAGTTGTTGTTATGGAGGACTTTAACTTTCCAAATATTATAGTTTGAGTATACTATAGTTGAGTACTTTAGATGGGTCAGTTTTTGTCCAATGCATGCAGAAGAGCTTCCTGACACAGTATGTAGATAAGCAAACAAGGGGCGAGGCCACACTGGATTTGGTACTGGGTAATGAACCTGGCTGGGTGTTAGATTTGGAGGTAGGTGAGCACTTTGGTGATAGTGACCACAATTTGGTTATGTTTACTTTAGCGATGGAAAGGATAGGTACATACTGTAGGGCAAACGTTATTGCTGGGGGAAAGGCAATTATGATGCAATTAGGCAAGATTTAGGATGCAGAAGATGGGGAAGGAAACAATTGAAATGTGGAGTTTATTCAAGGAACAGGTACTGTGTGTCCTTGATAAGCACATATCTGTCAGTCAGGGAGGAAGTGGTCGAGCGAGAGCTGTAGTTTACGAAAGCATTTGAATCTCTTGTCAAGAGGAAAAAGAAGGCTTATGTTAGGATGAGACGTGAAGGCTCAATTTGTCAGGAAAGACCTAAAGAGAGCTAAGAAGAGCCAGGAGGGGACATGAGAAGTCGTTGGCAGACAGGATCAAAGAAAACCCGAAGCTTTCAATAGGTATATCAAAAATAAAAGAATTCCTGACGAGAGAAAGATTTGGGCCAAACATAGTAGTGGAAAGTTGTGCCTAGAGTTCGAGGAGATAGGGGAAGCACTCAGTATTTGTGCTGGAAAAGGACAATGTTGTCGAGGAGAATACGGAGATACAGATTACAAGACTAGATGGGATTGAGGTTCACAGGGATGAGGTGTTAGCAATTCTGGAATGTGTGAAAATAGATGAGCCCCTTAGGCTGGATGGGATTTATCCTAGCAAACTCTGGGAAGCCAGGGAGAAGATTGCCGAGCCTTTGGCTTTGATCTTTATGCCGTCATTGTCTACACAAATAGTAGCAGAAGACTGGAGGATAGCAAATGTTGTTCCCGTGTTCAAGATGGGGAGTAGAGATAACCCTGGTAATTATAGACCAGTGAGCCTTACTTCAGTTGTGGGAAAAGTGTTGGAAAGGGTGATAAGAGATAGGATTTATAATCATCGAGAAAGGAATAAGTTGATTAGGGATAATCAACATGGTTTTCTGAAGGGTATGTCATGCCTCACAAACCTTATTGAGTTCTTTGAGATGGTGACTAAACAGGTGGATGAAGGTAAAGCTGTTGATGTGGTCGACATGGATTTCAGTAAGACGTTTGATTCAGGTTCCCTATTGCACAAAATACGGAGGCATGGAATTGAGGGTGATTTAGCGGTTTGGATCAGAAATTGGCTAGCTGAAAGAAGACAGAGGGTGGTGGTTGATGGAAAATGTTCATCCTGGAATTCAGTTAATAGTGGTGTACCACAAGGATCTGTTTTGGGCCACTGCTGTTTGTCATTTTCATAAGTGACCGAGGTGAAGGTGTTGAAGGATGGGTTAGCAAATTTGCGGATGACACTAAGGTTGGTAGAGTTGTGGATAGAGTTGAAGGATGTTGCATGTTACAGAGAGACATAGATAAGCTGCAGAGCTGGACTAAGAGGTAACAAATGGAGTTTAATGTGGAAAAGTGTTAGGTGATTCACTTTGGAAGGAGCAACAGGAATAAAGAGTACTGGGCTAATGGTAAGATTCTTGGCAGTGTATACGAACAGAGAGATTTTGGTGTTCATGATCAACATCCCTGAAAGTTGCCATCCATGTTGATAAGGTTTTTCAGAAAGCATATGGTGTGTTAGCTTTTATTGGTAAACGGATTGCGTTTTGGAGTTGCGAGGTCATGCTGCAGCTGTACAAAACTCTGGTGCAACCGTACCTGGAGTGTTGCGTACAGTACTGGCCATCACATTGTAGGAAGGATGTGGAAGCTTTGGGAAGGATGCAGAGATTTACTAGGATTTGCTTGGTGTGGAGGGAAGGTCTTACAAGGAAAGGCTGAGGGAATGTGGAGTTTGCACATTCTCCCAGTGTCTGCGTGGGTTTCCTCCGGGTGCTCCGGTTTCCTCCCACATTCCAAAGATGTGCAGGTCAGGTGAATTGGCCATGCTAAATTGCCCGTAGTGTTAGGTAAAAAGGGGTACATGTAGGGGTATGGGTGGGTTGTGGTTTGGCGGGTCGGTGTGGACTTGTTGGGCCGAAGGGCCTGCTTCCACACTGTAAGTAATCTAATCTAATCTAATCTCTTCCGACTTGAGGCTGTCTTCATTCAAGAGAAGAAGGTTTAGAGGTGATTTAACTGAGTTAACTAAGATAATCAGAGGGTTAGATAGGATGGACAGTGAGAGCCTTTTTCCTTGAATGGTGATGGCTAGCATGAGGGGACATCGCTTTAAATTGAGGGTGATAGATATAGGACAGATGTCAGAGGTAGTTTCTTTACTCAGAGAGCAGTAGGGACATGGAATGCACTGCCTGCAACAGTTGCAGACTTGCCAACTTTAAGGGCATTTAAATGGTCATTGGATAAACATATGGATGAAAATGGTATAGTGTCGGATAGATAGGCTTCAGATTGGTTCCACAGGTCAGTGCAACATCAAGGACCGAAGGGCCTGTACTATGCTGTGATGTTCTCTGTTCTATCTACAACAGCATCAGATAGTATATCTTATTTTTCAATAACTTGTGATTTAAAAAATTGTTTTAAAAACAAATTGCCTTCAAAAATTTCATGGCATGTATTGCATTGAAATATAACTGAAAGGTTTTTCTTTCTTCCAAATTATAAATTAATATTCTTGCTCCTTCTTAACATGGCAAAGGGCCCAATTTTACTTTTTTTTAGTGTTGGATTTCTATTACAAAATTACCAACTTTTTCATAGCCATTGTGATTATCTTGCCATTTTAATTTTTAAGTGTATCAGTTAATTATGCTGAAGTGAGGAACAAGTGAAATGTCCTTAATTTGAAAGGATTTTAAAAGCAGATCCTAGACCGCGCTAAAGACTCATAGTGGCTCATTGGAAAGTACATTGTCAAGCATGGAACAACGGGTAAACTATAACTTGTCTTACTGTTCCCAACCAGAGAGAGATCAGTCAGGGTACACAATTTGTTTTGCTATTAAATGACTGTTATTGAAAGTTGAGATTGTGTTGTCATGAATTATTGTCAAAATTGGGCTTTACAATAAAGTATCAACAGAAAATTGAAAGCTGGATTAGTGGTGCTGGAAGAGCACAGCAGTTCAGGCAGCATCCGAGGAGCAGTAAAATCGACGTTTTGGGCAAAAGCCCTTCATCAGGAGTTTTTACCTAGAAAATTGAAAGCCACCAGTTACTGCATAGGCTCCTCAAAAAATAACTTGGGTCACGTACAGGAGTGAATGAGTGAAAAGCAACAAAAAGTGATCCCAGGAGGAGAGGACATTAAATTTTAAAATTCTTTAAATAATTTAAAATATATTTAATTCATCAAATCTCCTTTTAAAGTTTGCACGTGTTTTTAAAATTAGCATGCAATTTTAATAGTACAGAAATGATACAACAATCTTGCCACAAATTCCAGAGAGGATATTTTGATCCTTTCAATACTCGCTTTTCAGCCAAAATAATAGTTGTAAGAATGCATTTTCATAGATAACGTTCTGCATTCTTGCTGCTTGATTTCATTTTGATGTATGTATGGAAATAGGCAGCCAACACTCAATCAGGGAAGCAGGCAGAAGCGTCATAACTATGTGAAAAAGGAAGGATCATGCTGTCTTGGAGATATATCACTCTTCCTTCAGTGTCAAAATCCTCATTCAATATTATTCAATTATAATTATTCAAGAGATACTTAAGAAATTTATTTTATCAGATCTCAACATTGATCCTGAGGTCAACCTATATTGGGTGAGTTGGCATGGAAGGGATTAGGGCAAATGGTAGAGTATGGGAGCGCAAGAATTGATTATGAGTTGGCAAGAATTGTCACTAAGTTGGCATAAGGGCTCTTAAGGACAAAGAGATGGGTTGATCATAAGTTGGCATAGAGGATCTGGAGCAATGGCAATGGGTATAGGGGCACAAATTGGGCAGCATGGTGGCACAATGATTAGAACTGCTGCCTCACAGCGCCAGAAACCCAGGTTCAATTCCCGTCTCAGGCAACTGTCTGTGTGGAGCTTGCACATTCCTTCCACAGTCCAAAAATGTGCAGGTTAGGTGAGTTGGCCATGCTATATTGCCTGTAGTGTTAGGTGAAGGGGTAAATGTAGGGGAATGGGTCTGGGTGGGTTGCTCTTCGGAGGGTCGGTTTGGACTTGTTGGGCTGAAGGGCCTGTTTCCACACTGTAAGTAATCTAAGTAAATTGGAATAGAGTATATGAAAGGCATAGGGCACAGGGGCATATATAATCACGTAGAAGATGAAGAGTCATGCATGTGGGTAGAGGGCAGGATATGGAATAGGGTGGAATGAATGGAATTGTGTGGGGGATGTGGGATTGAGGGAAGGGCTGATTTTTAAAAAAAACTTTCACACAGTGCTGGAGCACAAAAGCAGGACTTCTGCTCAGTCCAGCGCCACACTCAACAGCGGAGTTTTTGAGGTTTCTTGTGTTTATTCCCAGAGAACCTGGCCCCTCAAAACAAACATTTGAACTTTGAGGCACCTTCTCCCAGGTCAGGCTTGTGGAATCATCAAATGCTTAATCAGAGTAAATATGCAGGCAATAGTCAGTGTTGAAATGCTAAATGACATAGTGCTTCTGTCTTTACCAAATTAGAAACTGGCAACATTGCCAAGTTGAAAACGTGGGTGTTGGGCAACTGAGCAGAGTAATGATAAATAAAGAACAGATGCTAAAAAGACCAGCAGCACTCCAGGTAGAGACGTCCCCAGGCCTGGATGGGCTGCAATCTAGATTGCTGAGAGAAGTAAGGGAGCAAATTGCAGAGCCATTGACAGAAATGTTCCAGGCCTTTTGAATGCAGGATTAGTCCCAGGGGACTAGAGGATTGTAAATATGTCGCTGTGGTTTCATAAAGGGACAAAGGATAACACAGGAAATTAAAGACCTGTTAGCTTGACATCAATACTGGGCATACTGATGGAGGCCATTATATAGGATAAAGTAAATATGTACTTCGAGAAAAATAAGTTTAACTGGACAGTCAACATGGCTTTATCAAGGGCATGTCATGTCTGACAAATTTAATGGAGTTCTTTGATGAGGTGGACACAGGCAGTGGATGAGGTAGTGCTTGTGGATGTTATATATTTGGACTTTCACAAAGCATGTGATATGGTGCGACTTGGCAGGTCAGTTAGCAGATTAGAATTGTTTGGGATTGCTGCTTGGTAGAATGATTATAAGTTGGTTAATATGGGCTGAGTGATGGCAGGTGTAACTAGATTGGGTTGGGATATCTGGTCGGCATGGATGGGTTGGATCGAAGGGTCTGTTTCCATGCTGTACATCTCTGTAACTCTATAAAAGATAGGAAACAGAGGGTAAGTATAGATGGGCATTTCTTAGATTGGAGATGAGTTGAAAGTGATGTTCCCCAGGGATCGGTGTTGGGACCCTTGCTTTTTCCGATTTATATAAATGATTGAAGATGGACATTCAGAGTAAAATCTCTAAATTTTAGCTAAGGTAGAGACAGTACTGAGGGTGACATCGAGCGACTTCAGAGGGACACTGACAAGCTGGCCAAATTGGCAGACACCTGGCAGTTGAATTTCAATGAGAGAAATGTGAGGTATTAGATTTTGGTAGAAGAAACATAGAGAGAAATTGGACCCTCAATGATACAACTTTGAGGTGAGTACAGGAGCAATAGGGTAGGAGAGTGGGCACCTTTTAAGGAAGAATGTTAAAGCCCTGGACAGAATTCAAAGGAGATTTACTAGAATGATACTAAGAATTAGGGATTTTAGATGCAAGGAAAGTTTATAGAAATTGGGCGTATTCTCCTTGGAGCAGAG
The DNA here is from genome assembly GCF_004010195.1 of Chiloscyllium plagiosum. Lineage (NCBI taxonomy): Eukaryota > Metazoa > Chordata > Chondrichthyes > Orectolobiformes > Hemiscylliidae > Chiloscyllium > Chiloscyllium plagiosum. Next base: position 62,300,200 of record NC_057715.1, on the reverse strand, counting down.
AAGATTAAGAGGTGACCGTATTCAAAATTACAAACAATTTTGACAGGGTAAAGAAAGATATTTTATTTCTACTGGTTGGTACGTCAGTCACTAGGGGTCACAATTTCAAGATTGTCAGCAAGAAATCTAGGAGGAAGATGAGAAGCTGGTAGTCTGGTGGACACAGATTCCATATGAAACCTTAAAAGAGAGCTGATATATATTTGAAAGTGACGAATTTAAAGGGCTATGGAGTGATGCAGTGGAGAGAGCTGATACAGCTGAAAGGTTAATGACAAAGTGACCTTCGTGACAAAGAATACCCTGAGCAGCTTGCACTTATTTGGAGAGGGCAGGGAGAGTAATCTAAAAAGATGCACTGCAATCAAGAAGGAAGCCAGGGATTATCATTGCATTCCTGGAATAGTGAGCAGTAGATTAGATTAGATTACTTACATTGTGGAAACAGGCCCTTCGGCCCAACAAGTCCACACTGACCTGCCGAAGTACAACCAACCCAGACCCATTCCCCTGCATTTACCCCTTCACCTAACACTATGGGCAATTTAGCATGGCCAATTCACCTAACCTGCACATTTTTTGGATTGTGGGAGGAAACCGGAGCACCCGGAGGAAACCCACGCAGACACGGGGAGAATGTGCAAACTCCACACAGAGAGTCACCTGAGGCGGGAATCGAATCACGTCTCTGGCGCTGTGAGACAGCAGTGTTAACCACTGTGCCACCGTGCCACCCAAGTAATGGCAGATATGACAAGTTCCACTAGTGCTTTCGGTAGTCCCACCAGATTTTGGCAGTGGATGGCTAGTGGGAGTAGTCAAGGTGAGACAAAGAGTGATAGAGAGAGAGTAATGGTTTTAATAGGCCTTTTCAGAGGTGTCGTTACACCTCTCTGGAGCAGGTGGGACTTGAAGCCAGGTCTGCTGACCCAGAGGTTGGGACACCATCATCCCTTAGTAACGGTTTTGTAGGGAATTTGGACATCAAAGTCAGAGGAGAGAGTGTGGTTGAGTAAATCAGTGGCTACAAAAATGTTGTTGTTAGAAAAGGAATGCAAAAGGTTAGACAGTTGGGATTTTGAAAGTGAATTGAGGGATTGTATCTGTTCCTGTTAGAAACCAAGTACACTTGATATGAATTGTTTTTAGGTGAATATTATGCCAGCAAATCAATTTATGATACTTTTATTTCTTTCCACTAATGATTTCTGCTATACCTCTTATAATTTTATGACATAAATGTTCACAAAGTTCACTTCATTTAAAAGTGGTTCGTTGTTAGCATAAGCAAATGCATCTCCACTTCAAATAAAATTAGCTAGTTAAAGTAACTTATGTAAAATGAATTAATTTTAAAAATCATCACCTCAAACCAGTGGTTAGACAAAATTATGACCTTATCTATGATGCAGAAAGACATACATATCCATTGGACAGTTTGGGATAAGCTTTCTTCAAGGTTTTTGCTGGGAATCTGCTGTAACTTTAGCACATGATTGTCGCCAGAGATATAGTGGCAACATTCATTTATGCTGTTTCTCTGGCATTTACAATGAAGTTATGTTGGACAAATAAGATAAATTAGAAACTCGTACCTATGCTTCAGCTAATTTTCCCTACACCTTCAATTTGCGCACCAAATTAAAAAAAATGATAAATGAGTTACTTTTTTCTGAAAGATTACAAGTATGACAAGCATATTACCTGGGAAATATCCATCACTGAGTCGCAACTAAGAGGCCTTGCTGAGGTTAGGTCATTGGAACCAATCACAGAGGAGATGATTCCATTCTGATCAATCCGGCGAATCATTGTTCCATCGACGAAATATATCAAACCAAATTTGTCAACAGCAATACCTGGAGAAGGAAAACAATGAACAGTACAATACAACTGTCAAAATATGATTTGTGTTCACTCCATATCCATGTTTTCTGTTGATGGAGCCACAAACTTTCAACTATAATGGGGACATCAGGGATCCTCAAAATCATCATGTTTCTATTTGTATTAGTAGCAGTTTAACTTAGTTGATAAATGTCTCACCAAAGCATTTTCTGCAGTGATAGAAAACGCTGAAAATACTCAGCAGGTCATGGAGCATTTGTGGAAAGAGAAATATGGGCTAACATTTTGATTCCTTGATCGTTTACCAGAGATTATGATGAAAGTTTATTGACCTAAAATATTAATTTGGTTTCTCTCTCCCAGATGCGCCAGACCCACTGAATATTTCCAGCATTTAAAGTATTTTGCTCTGGTCTTCTGCAGTGATCCTTCTACTTCTCTGAGGTATGTGTTCTCACAGAACATATTTATATATGTTGAAGGTTTCCCCATACAAAAATACTTGGAAACCACATAACAAGTAAAAACCAAGAGGATGTTTAAAAAACACATATGTTTTATATCTTATAACTTTAGTATAAAAGTATCTGTTTGAAATTTCTGATATATATAGATAATGAGAAGGCTCACTCACCACATGTAATTTGCCTCATGACAGTAGCAAGAGTCGAACAGTGTGGTGCAGGAAAAGCACAGCCGGTCAGGCAGCATCCGAGGAGCAGGAGAATTGACATTTCGAGTATAAGCCCTTCATTTGGGGTGGCACGGTGGCTCAGTGGTTAGCACTGCTGCCTCACAGTGCCAGGAACACAGGTTCAATCCCAGCCTCAGGCGACTATATGTGCAGAGTTTGCACATTCTCCCCGTGTCTGCATGGGTTTCCTCTGTGTGCTCCATTTCCTCCCACAATCCAAAGATGTGCAGATTAGGTGAATTGGCCATGCTAAATTGCCCATAGTGTTCAGAGATGTGTAGGTTAGGTGCATTAGTCAGGGGTAAGTATAGGATAATAGGGTAAGGGAATGGGCCTGGGAGGATTATTCTTCAGAGGGTCAATGTGGATTTGTTGGGCCAAAGGGCCTGTTTCCACACTGTAGAGATTCTATGATTCTATAATCAGGGATTCCTGATGAAGGGCCTATGCTCAAAACGTTGACTCTTCTGCTCCGCGGATGTTGCCTGACCGGCTGTGCTTTTCCAGCACCACACTCTTTCACTCTGATCTCTAGCGTCTGCAGTCCTCACTTGTCAATTTAAGTGAATCCCAACACTAAAAATTATGAAATGAAGCCTGTCTGTGTCAATGAATATTGAAAAAATCTGTTCCATTACTTACACAAATGTTTAACATTACCTCAACGGCTATATTTATGTCATTATTGTTAGTTGGTTGCTTTCCACAACTTACAATTATCCCATAATGGTGGTTGGAGGATGGTGTATAAATTCAAAGTTTAATTGACAACTCAAGTTATTTCAAGGATTGCTATCATTGCTGTAGGTTTGTGAGTATATGTTTATTTTCATATGGGCTGATGGGCTTTTAAAGCATTGAATGGACGTTCATGAATGGGCATGATTGTTTGCTTTAATGAAAGCTGTAATAGATATTCAGATTTTTTCACGCAGAGGGTGGTGCATTTATGGACTGAGCTGCCAGAGGAAGTAGTGGAGGGTGGTACCATTACAGCATTTAAAAGGCATCTGGATGGGTATATGAATAAGAGGGGTTTAAAGGGATATGGTCCAAGTTCTGGCAAATGGGACTGGATCAGGTTAGAATATCTGGGTGGCATGGACGAGTTGGACCGAGGGTCTGTTTCCGTGTTGTATATCTCTATGACAGCAGCAACTCAACCAACGTACTTAATAGCTATGGAAGGCAACAGACCACAGATAGGATTTCAAATGAATACTGGAGATGACATCAGTATGGGTTTAGTAGCAAAATAACAGTGTGACATGTTGGTAGTTAATCACCATATTTATCTTTATAATGCTCAATCCCATTCTTCAACAAATTGTTATTGAGTTCTTCTTTGATGGAATTAGTTGACATTGTATTCATACTTTGCTGTGTGAAGTGAAATAAAAGTCTACTAATTGGTTATCTATCCAGGTTTGTTCCTTTCATATTCTAATTTTGTGAAGAGTTTGATAGTTGGAAAATATCTGTGAGACTCATTATTTTAAAGTAATTTAGATGTTTAGAGCTGAATTGTATGAGGCACCAGTTTCTCTGTGCCTGACACATGCAGGGTAACACTTCAGGATGGTGAGAGGAGAGATCACTAGCTGCACCACAGCCATTTAATTATCAATAAGACAGGGACTCTGCCCCTCAGTGACAGTCCCACCAATCAGAAGCCATCAGCTTGCCTGGACTTCTGGATTTGGTTAAGTGAGGGGTCCTTAGGTACCAAGCTCTGGGCCTCAGCTTGAGAGGAAAGGTGAGGTGGGTGGCAGGCTGGGTCTTGAGAGGCCATGAACACAAAGGAACCAGTGGGACTTAGGAGGGCGACAGTGATGGACCCATGGAGCCAGTTAATGAGAGACTCTCTGCCCACTAACAATCCAACTGCTTAGTGTGGGCCTCTTCATCTGCTGGTGAAAACCTGAGAATGATTGGTGAGGCACTTCAGTGGGTGTTATTTGATGTCACCCTCTCCAATGATAAAATTGCAGTGAGGATAGGGCAAGGGGTGTAGGTTATTTGTTGAATATAAAGAGACTTCACCTTCAAACCCAACGGCGGGGAGTGAAATAAATTCAAGCCTATTTCTTCCAACTTTTTCAAATGATGCTGCCTTTCCATTGCTTACATTCTAGGTTTTCATCAATCTTATTACTGTCTCCTGAACTTTACCAATACTTAAATGTTATTTTTGACTGCACTAAATGATTGCACCAAAATGCATATTATTGATGATCTCCTGGGCATCTGCAAACTTAGTCATTCAGTCTGTGTAAAATTATAAGAAAGTAATCATAGCCACCTTAGTCACCTAATATTAAAAATAAGCTCTATTTGGATAGGAAGCTCTACAGAATTGAGACAAGTGAGAAGTGATCACTTTGAAATATGTAGGATTCCGAAGGGGCTTGATAGGGCAAATGCTGAGTGGATGTTTACCCTCATGGGAAGAGTCTAGGACCAAAGGGTATTGTCTCAGAATAAATGGGCACCAATTTAAGACTGAGATGAAGATGAATTTCTTATTTCAGAGGGTTGTGAGCCTTTGGAATTCCTTGTCACAGAGATGTGTGGGGGGTGAAGAGTTCTTGCGTATATTTAAGGCTGAGATAGATTGATTCTTGATCAGCAGGGGAATCAAGGGCTATGGGGAAAGGGCAGGAAAGTGGATGTGTGGAATATCACATCAGCCATGAACAGGAGCGTCCTGTTCCTATTTCTTATGGTTTTAATGTATATCAATAAGCACATGTATACTGAGCTATCTGCTAATATGTAAAGTATGAGTAGGGTGGCACGGTGGCTCAGTGGTTAGCACTGCTGCCTCATAGCAGCAGGGTCCCAGGTTTGCTTCCAGCCTTGGGTGACTGTGTGTGGAGTTTGCACATTCTCCCCGTGTCTGTGTGGGTTTCCTTCGGGTGTTCCAGTTTCCTCCCACAGTCCAAAGATGTGCAGGTCAGGTGAATTGGTGGAGCTGGAAAAGCACAGCAGTTCAGACAGCATCCGAGGAGCAGTAAAATCGACGTTTCGGGCAAAAGCCTTCATCAGGAATACAGGCAGAGTGCCTGAAGGGTGGAGAGATAAATGAGAGGAGGGTGGGGGTGGGGAGAAAGTAGCATAGAGTACAATAGGTGAGTGAGGCTGGGGATGAAGATGATAGGTCAGGGAGGAAGGTGGGGGAAGGTAGGTAACTTCATATGAAGTGAGCCACATTGGCTGTGCTTTGTACTCTGTGTTGACGATTACTCTTGGAACGATTGCATTACTGCAATCTGAGAAATAAAATAGAATTATAGAATCCCTACAGTGTGGAAGCAGGTCATTTGATCCATTGAGTCCACACTGATCCACCGAACAGCGTCCCACCCACATACAACAACCACCACCAACCCCCCCCCACAACCTTATATACCTGTACCCCTGCATTTCCCATGGCTAATCCACATAGCCTGCACATCCCTAGACACTATGGATAATTTAGCATGGCTAACCCACCTGCACATCTTTGGACTGTGAGAGGAAACTGGAGCACCCAGAGGAAACTCTTGCAAACATGGGGAGAATGTGCACATTCCACACAACCAGTCATTCAGGGTAGAATCTTCAGAACTGATGTGCCCTTGCTGGGATTTCTACAGGCTCCATTGTACACTTTTAGTATATTTGCAACACAAACATAAGAATATCTACTCAGTTTTCAGCTGCCGAAGATAAAGTTGTCGTGATTAATTGGATAAAGAATTTACCTCTTGGACTGGACAAAGTGGCCTCAGTTGCTTTTCCACCATCACCACATCGAGCTTCATCAAATGGAAGGCATTGATCTCCTGTTCCAGCCACTACCACAGCATTCTTAGTGGCTTCCTTGACTCCAGTAAGGGATTTTACTTTATAGACACGTCTGCTATTGGTATCAGACAGATACAATGATCCCGACACAGCATCCACAGAGAGGTAGTATTTGTGTGCTGGACTGTTACTAAAAGAGAATAAAAGCAATGTTAAGCTTCAGATAAACTTCCTTTAAATTATTTTAATTTTTTTTGTAAATTTGAATTTTTGCTGTCCCTTCCAATTAGGGCAGGTTGTGCCCTTTAAATTCTTTTAAACTCATTCTGCACAACTCTAATTAACATCTGGTCTTTTATGTATCTTAACCCACTTTACCCAAGGCACTCCCTTGCTGATTGACCCAGACTAGTATTCCACTCTGTTACCTCTGTTGGTTCTTCAGCCCAATAGCTTTAATCAACCACACCCATACACGGTCTAATATCTTTGACTCTGTTTTTGACGATTAGTTGACAGACATAGTGCACTTGTTCCTCACTCTATGTCTTCTGTGGGTCCTTCAGGTCAAGCCTTACAGTTAATTAGTTTTCTCCAATGAACTTAGAGGGGTTTACATGACAGAAGAAGGCTATTTGGCCATTGTGCTTGCACCAGTAAACAAAGATCTGACTACACTCATTCCATTTTCCAGCTTTTTGCCGATAGATGTGGAGGCAATGACAATGCAGATGAATATCCAAGTACTACATAAATGTTGTGGGAGTTTCTTACCCAAGTAACTTTTCAGACCATGAGTTTGAGACTTTACCTATCCTGTGGATGAAAAAAACCCTCAACTCTCCTCTTAACATTCTATCTTTTACATTAAGTCTATGCTCCCTGATTATTGACTCCTCTCTCATTGTAAAAGTGCCTTCCTATCCTCCCTATCAATGTTAGTTACCTTTATCAGATTCCATCTCAACCTTTGCTGCTCCAAGGAAAGCAACTTCAGTGCATCCCACTTCTCCTCACAGCAAACCCTCCAGCCTAGCAGCATCATGCTAAATCTTTATACCCTGTGGTGTGCAAATCACATCCTCCAATAATGTAATCAGAACTGTGTGCTGCACTCTAGTCATGACACAACCACCATTCTATAATGTTCCAGCAGAAACCCCTTGCTCTTGTACTTTATGTGTACCTAATAAAGTACAAATATTACAAATGCCTTTTTACCCACCTTAACTACTAGTCTAGTAACTTGTAAGGATCTGTGGATGTGCATGCACTTCAAGGTCTCTCTGCTTTCTATAGTTTTATTATTTATTGCGCAATCCCTTATCTTGTCAGCCCTTCTTACGTGTATTACCTTGTACCTTTACTTTTGTTGTCTGAAGCCCAGGTCTTTACTTAATTAATATTTCTGATATCAAAACCCCTTTTCATTTGACACCATATTTTTTGTTCAGTTAATTTTATCAACTATTTCTTCAAAATACTGTCTCGCTATTTGTTCTGTTTCTCCTCATTCTGTGTAAAGCGATATTAAAGTCATAAACCCATTTAAAATTAATTTCTTTCTGGGAGTTCTATTTCTAGTTTTGACTGTCACAATCACAACCCACTATCTTTCTGCTTATGCTTTCCCTCTCTTTCATCAACATTGTAAAACATATCTTTTTCCTATTTCTCGCTCATTTCCACCTCTTGATTCTTAAATGTTTTCTCCACTCCCTCCTTAATGTCCTTATTTCACTTTTTGAAATAGTGCATTTGCTCACTTCATCCTCCATGCAATTTCCTCCATCAATCATCAGTTCTATTTCCCAGTCAACTCCACCCCTCCCACTGAACAAACATGTATCATTTAATTGTTTCACCATTCTTCTATCCTTCTAATCCTGCATCACCTTTGTATTTAAAACCATAAGACCATAAGACATAGGAGTGGAAGTAAGGCCATTCGGCCCATCGAGTCCACTCCGCCATTCAATCATGGCTGATGGGCATTTCAACTCCACTTACCCGCATTCTCCCCATAGCCCTTAATTCCTTGTGACATCAAGAATTTATCAATCTCTGCCTTGAAGACATTTAGCGTCCCGGCCTCCACTGCACTCTGCGGCAATGAATTCCACAGGCCCACCACTCTCTGGCTGAAGAAATGTATCCGCATTTCTGTTCTGAATTTACCCCCTCTAATCCTAAGGCTGTGTCCACGGGTCCTAGTCTCCTCACCTAACGGAAACAATTTCCTAGCGTCCACCATCTCCAAGCCACGTATTATCTTGTAAGTTTCTATTAGATCTCCCCTTAACCTCCAAACTCCAATGAGTACAATCCCAGGATCCTCAGCCGTTCCTCACATGTTAGACCTACCATTCCAAGGATCATCCGTGTGAATCTCCGCTGGACACGCTCCAGTACCAGTATGTCCTTCCTGAGGTGTGGGGACCAAAACTGGACACAGTACTCCAAAAGCTTTATCAAGTCTCAGTAGCACAACAGTGCTTTTATACTTCAACCCTCTTGAGATAATTGACAACATTGCATTAGCTTTCTTAATCACGGACTCAACCTGCACGTTTACCTTTAGAGAATCC
>NC_057715.1:62165908-62290725 GCF_004010195.1 Chiloscyllium plagiosum | reverse complement strand
TCCAGTGACTTTTGAAAGATTTCAACCAACGCCTCCGCTATTTCCTCAGCCACCTCCCTCAGAACTCTAGGATGTAGCCCATTGGGGCCAGGAGATTTATCAATATTAAGACCTTTTAGCTTTTCTAGCACTTTCTCTTTTGTAATGGCAACCATACTCAACTCAGCCCCCTGACTCCCTTTAATTGTTGGGATATTACTCATGTCTTCCACTGTGAAGACTGACGCAAAGTACTTATTAAGTTCTCCAGCTATTTCCTTATCTCTCATCACTAGGCTTCCAGCATCAGTTTGAAGTGGCCCAACATCTACTTTTGCCTGTCGTTTGTTTCTTATGTATTGAAAGAAACTTTTACTGTCATTTCTAATAGTACTGGCTAGCCTACCTTCATATTTGATCCTCTCCTTGTTATCCTCTATTTGTTTTTGTAGCCTTCCCAATCTTCTGATTTCCCAGTGCTCTTGGTCACTTTATAGGATCTCTCTTTCTTTAATACATTTCCTATCATTTCTTAATACATTTCCTAATACATTTCTCTATCATCTAAGCCTCAACCTCACCATAACATTGCTCTGTGATTCCATTGCACTCTGCCCTGTTCTACCATCCCCATTATCTTATTTTTACCCATGCAAAAGTGAGGACTGCAGATGCTGGTGATCAGATTAGAGTGGTGCTGGAAAAACACAGCACGTCAGGCAGTATCCGAGGAGCAGGATGATTTACCCATCATTCTTCTAATCTGATTTCTGTCCAAGATCAATGATTCTCCATTCTAATCCTTTGGCCTGAAAATTGCACAGCGTTACTTTCTTGCAATCGTGTGAATAGTAACCATATTTTAAATATGATATGTGCAATTCATTCAATTGCCCGGGTAGACAACCCATTATGCTTCTAGTTACATTGATACCTAAGTGCACTGTGACGCAAGTATCCACTGTCAAGTTGTATCACATTTCAGTTGTCACAGGTTCAACCTGCTTGGAATCATACACAATAGGTGTTAAACAGATTTTAATGTCTTGGATTTTCTTTCCTTTTTTTAAAGAATAGAGTCTTTAACTTAGGAAAATTAAATAATTGATTTGATACTCATTTTTCAAGTCATTGAGTCAGCTAGATTACTTTCCCAGGCCTAGTTTCTTTCACTGGTGAGGGTCTCTTACAATACCTGATCCTGTCCTCATGGTTTCTTTCAAACCTCAAGTATATATTTGGATCATGCCTAAGCCTATGTACTGCCTTATTTTTTTCAAAATATGTTGTGATTTTGTTTTATTTGTGACACTCAATGGTATTGTCATTGTTGCTATATCCTTGCTACTGCCTATATATCTGAAGCCAGTAGTCAGAACTTGGTTCTGAGGAAGGGACACCAGACCAGAAATGTTAACTCTGATTTCACTTCACAGATGCTGCCAGACCTACTGAGCTTTTTCAGCAATTTCTGCTTATGTTTCTGAATTCCAACATCTGCTGTTCTTTCAGTTTTTAAACTGTATAATCCGTCTTGCTGATTTACTTTAGCAACGAGTCACACATAACAAATGGCATTTCTAATTAGTAAATAAAAATAGTTATACTGTTACTGAACACTGGATCTTAATATTCAAGTTATTTGTATAGTGTATGCATGTTTACTTTTTATGCATATATTGGGAAAAAAAGACTAAAAGTTGAGTATGCACGTGCTTTTTAAAAATCATTCTGAGCATTACGTTCATGGTTAATGAGTGGTAATAGATTATTGTAAAACACGTGAGGTACATTGGCCTGTACTTTGTGAGTGGATAAAAGGCATTTTCTACTAAATTAGTGCTTGTGGCTTAACAGACATTGGTGTAACCATATTTGTAGATGGTCACCACAGTTATGTCCATGTATTGACACCAAAATTAGAAATCTCAAATCCATCTAATGAAGACAGGGAATTGACAGTTCTCCTGGCCATTTGCTAGCAGAAGGTGACTGATCTTAATGAATGAGGCACAGCATTTCATTGTATTAAATAAGGGAGAATCGTAAATTGCATACTAACATTTAAATCATGATATTTTCTGTAACAATATCTGACACAATAAAATGTATCAATCAAATTTTATTTCTGAGATTGAGCTCACTTGTTTCCATTCATTTGAAATCACTGTGCAATAACCCCAGGGCTCTCTCACCAGACTTCCCAAGAATATTAAACTTACTCGTGTAATTTGTGATTTTTATCTTTGATGCTATCTTGCTGCTTTCATATGAAGATAAAGTAAAATCTTAACTTTCAACAATGTACCTTCAACAATTTATCTCATCAGACTCAAATACAACTGAGCTCACTCCCCAAACACTGCTGGATGATGACCGTGAGAGAATAACAATGGTATCATTAATTGGACTCCCCATTTTTGCACTATTTCATTTGCTTCTCTCGAGACTATTTTATCTTTATATCGGAATTCCTTGACCTTCAAAGATATCAAGGTCATTACTATTTCATATGAAATGCTCTATTTATATTCATTTTGCAACAATACTCCAAATGATTGATGTGCACAACAATATTATCTTATTTTCTGTCTTAACCAGAGAGCAGTTCCACTCTCTCTATCACCATCACAGTATAATAAATGCAACAAATATTCACAGACCAGACTGCTACTTTGAGTGTTCTTGCAAACCAAATAACCCTATTATCTAACAAAGTTAAGTCATACATATAATTCCCTTACCTGTGCCTGAAATCTTTATTTCTGACAGAAGATAGGTATAGAAGAGATAGAAAAATGATTCAGTATTAGTTTTTTCCAGAAAATTGTAAATATCAAGAAGAATATTGAAAGCAAAGATGGATTGAAATAGATCAAATCACAAGGTTAAACAAAACTTTTCAGAATGCAAAGTGGAAATGATTGAAAATCAAAGCTTTTAGTTTTTCAACAACCTTCATCAATTTTGATACCATTTATTTGACAAGAAGAATATTTTGTTCTAAAAACCAATTAACTCCGGTACCAGAAAATCACTTTTCTATTCCATTATGTAATTCTCTGCTAAATCTCTCTCCCAAAAATACTGCTTTAGTAAGAACATATTTTTGTAGCTATTGAAGTTAGAAGAGGCAGGCCTTGATTACTACCAATAATATTCTGATACAAGTGTCAAAGATTCTTCCAAACTATCTGAAATATCTATTTGGATCAATATTTGGACAGAACATAGAGATATTACGTAATTGAGTAGATTGTTCAGTCCTGTAGCTTGCTCCACTCTTAATGGCTGTTCTGTACCTCAAAACTATTTATCTGCCTATGCTTCATATCCAGTCAAAGCTTTCCCTAACAAAAATGAGTATGGATGTTTCTTAGACTGATTTTTGACGTGGTTGCTATAATGTGTATGTTCACTAGGGAGTAAATATTAGTTACTGTCTAATTTGGTTACCCTTTCTCACTGGTTATTTGACATATTATTTTACCAACGGTACAAAAATCTATTCATCACTGGACTACAGTGTCCCTTATTTCACAATATTGTGGTCAGGTGTTCCAGAATTAGGATTAAAAATGGTAAGTAACATTCACATTGAACAAGTGCCAAAAACAACTATCTCCAACAAGGCCAAGACGAAACACTTCCTGTTTGAGATCAATCACACTGACATGCTGAATCCTGCTTCAAACACTGATCTGACACCTGACTGGACAGGCCACATAGATGCTGTAAGCAGGCTCAGAGGTAGACACGGAGTCCATCTCTATAACCAGAACCTTTTACTAAACTGAGTGCACTATAAACATAGTAGAGAGGGGCATTTGCACATCCATCTTACAGTAAGACCTCCTAAACACTGGCCATTAAATGATCTGAAATCACTGCTCGTGATCTGATCAATTATCCTATCGATAGTTGCTTCCTTTAGACTACACCTCCCACCAAATAGTCATCTGTCTCTGAATATTTACATCTTTTCATCATTACTTGTGTTCCTAAATGTTTATGCTACTCTTTATTAAGCCATGTACCATTGCCCTCACCACCAAGTTTCCTCTGACAGATTTCAATGCTGACCATGTTCTCGGACCTCTGGGAGGACCGGTAGGATAGCATGATGTCCTGCTTGGAACAGAGAAGACCATTGTCCACTTCATTTCTTGGCAGAACACGCCCTGGTGCTTGTGCTGTTTTGGTGAAAATTCTGTCATATTTTCTAGGTTGTCACTTGGCTGAATCTGGTTGGACAACCTCCAGTCCAACTTGTGCATGGCATGGCTACAGGATAATGTGTCTGATGAGGCTGGCTTGGGTCATTTCCCATATCCTTGGTGGTGTATCATGTGTTGTTTCCATAATAGGATTGAACTGTAGAACACACTGCTGCAGGATCTGTGGGTGTCATCGAATAGTTTTTATCTCACTCTCCAGTGTGGTTTTTGCCCAGCTATGTTAAGGGTGGTTTCTCCCACTCCTTATGTCTCAACATCCTGAGGAGATACACAGTCCGTGCTTTCCTGAGACTTGGTCTCCTGGGTAGACTCTTTGTTGTTCTCTCCCAGAGTTGACCATAGGGAGAATCTTACTTTTGGCTGATGTACGGACTTTGCAGAGATTCTGTCAGACCCTTCCCTGGGCTCATGCTTCGTACTGAGTATAGTCTTCACTGTGCAATGTGTTTCAATCTTTCAACTGCTGTATGGTATTCTTAGTTGAATTTCACAGTTGCTTGGTCCTCCAAGGCTTCAGTCATCTTTGTTCTTGGCTTTCCCACTGGTAGTCTGGTTCTGCTCCTGTCAATGCATGAGAGGTTATGGCTACATCCTTTCTCATTATAGACTGAGTGATTCTGTGGTTCTCTGGAAGAGTTTGTTGCTGCATTGTGTGGTGTATTTCCATGACATCTCGGAGAATCCCTCTCCTCGTACTCCTTAAAGCGCAGTGCCAGATCCAGATTCCCCTGCTCTGGCTGGTTGTCATAGTAAGTGGTACCCATTTGGCACGTTTGTCTAACTGTTTCCAAAAGGGTGGCATATGGCCTTGGAAATATTCATGTGGTTGCCAGTGTGGAATATCACCAGTAGAGGCTGCTTCATGGTGGTCTGGACAGGTGGTGTTTCCCCTTTTACCAATGAGTAAGCAAAGCCAGACAGGCTTCCTCGCTCAGTAAATACTACTGTTGAAATCACTGATAGCATCTGTGGAATCTCTTAGACCCTTGTACCGGAGTTTCTCAGTTGTGTGGTCCAAGTCCTTCACTCAGATTCCCACCGGGCCATGAAGGCAGTTTGTGGAGGGATGGAGGACTTCTGATCTTAACCACTACACTGAAGAGAAAAGAGAACCTTCTGCATTGAGCTTAAATGTTGTTTTGTGTTTGTTGACATGGAATTCTACACTCTCCAAATCAACTGTCATCTAGCCACCTCTCCTAGGAAACGTATTTCAAATAGCAGGGAGATTGCTAATGGATCTGTCTGGCTTGGGTATGGATTTGGATGCAGATGCTGTTTTCTGGAGCAAGTTGCTTCAAAATGGTTTCTCTTTCTGCAGCCATGCCAGTCCTCTTTGGCTGCAGGACATATTTTGTGCCACAATAGGTATTGGTGGTGATGTCATCCTCTTCTGCCTGGCCTCTCTGCTATCTGCTATGTTGCAACTCTTGCAATTGATGAACTGTATTGACTCTAAGTGAAGACTCCTATTCCTTTGTAATGAGGTGCCTGATATGTTTTCTCAGCTTCTAGTCTCTGGTTAGTTGCACTCATTTTGACAATGTAGAGTGTTCTCTGGATGGCAGAATGTCTGACAGGCTCTCATCATGCAATCCCACAATGATTTGATCTTACTACTCTCTCAAGGAACCATCATTGCAGTTGTGTGCAAGCAGGTACAAATATTTCCAAGTGAGTCTATGCTCTTTTCTGGATCCTGGCACATCTATTGAACTAAATCAAACATAACATTCTACCTAATGTCAAAGTACTCATCAAAAGCCTTCAGCAGATAGTCATTTGTTATCAAGTCCTCAGTGATCCCTTGCCTAGTCAGTACATCATCAGTGCAGCAGTCTATAAGAACATGCTGGTCTGTTCTCTCGTGGTTTGTATGAGAGAGCCAAGCAAACTCTGATTTGAGCCCTGTGTAGTGCAACCTAGGTTTGGATTTTTCATGTAGATTAGTGACTTAGGTTCCCAACATTCACTATGCAGTCCTCAGATTCCATGCAATATAATTTCAATTTCTTGGTGGAAAAATAAATCCTCAGTAATAAAAGGCTCCAACATACACACTATTGCATCTGCTGAGGAAAAAAAATATTCTGACGTGTGAAATAAAATCTTGAAATCCTACTGGCTGGCGTCAGTAAACCAGAGACCACATCAAATGAATAATGTGTTACCAGAACTTCTAAAAACTGTCATTCACTCTCAGATGAATGGAATATTAATGAAAACCAATAGAACTTGAAGCTTGAGCCACAAATATATAATGGCCACAGTTGTCCAAAAATAGGGAAAGAAACAACAGAAGGTATTCATTCGAATTTTAAAGCAGAGTTTCAGTAAATCAATGGAAGGTAGCAGGTGGTTAAAGTTTTTTCAAGTGACAACAACAATTTTGCTTTCAATCAGCTAAAACGCTCACTCAGTTTAAATCACAGTACAAAAAAAGTACAGGCTTACTGAATACTTTGCAACTTTTCTTGTTGCATTATGGTCCTATTTCCATTGGCAAAATACTGTAACACATCTGAACAAGTACAAAATACTGATCAATTTAGAGTTAACGTATCTTTTCAGGACAGATCCCTATGATGAAACATTTAATTAAAAATACATCTACCTCACAACATGGCTCCTTATAGTGACATTTAGAATCAGAATTAGAATCCCCACAGTGTGGAAACCCTTCGGCCCAACAAGTCCACACCGACCCTCTGAAGAGTTACCCACCCAGACCCATTCTCCTACCCTCTATTTACCCCTGACTAATGCACCCAGCCGACACATCCCTGAACACGATGGACAATTTAGTATGGCCAATTCACCTAATGTGCACATCTTTGGATTGATAGATTTAGATAAAGATGTACATCTGTGGGATGAAACCAGAGCACCCGGAGAATGTGCAAACTCCACACAGACAGTCACCTGAGGCTGGAATTGAACTCAGGTCCCTGGTGCTGTGAGGCAGCAGTGCTAACCACTGAGCCACCATGCCCCCCTGTGTGAAAAATGATACAGTTACCTTTCAGACTGATTCTGAATCCTAAGAGGCTTTCCATTTTCTTCCACAAACCTTCAAACCTGACATGCTGTTAATCACCTTCCAAAACCCAAAACCACCAATCGAAAATGATGTGTGGGAGGAAACACTATTTAATCCCCAGTTCAAAATGGGTAACCTGGCCTTGTTAGGTGTGTGTGTGTGCACTTTGCACATTGTGTATTCCTTAACTGCAAAAGGGCAGAGGCAAATGGTTCTTGGGTGAAAATGCAGGGGAAAATGATTTCCTCCAAAATAAAATCAAAATGTGGCTATTTGTGCACCAAAATGTCCCCCCACACACAAATGAAAACTTGGTTGCTGGTAACAAATTTCCACTTACTGTTTGTTAGTTAATAATGGAAAGCTTGATAAATATTTTTCTTAATGTTACATGGAAGAAATTGGGCAAGCATAAAGGATAGATGAAAATAATGCATTAAAAACAGAATAATATGCTCTAAAGAAAGAATTTTCTATTTTTGGTAACACAGGTAACATATATATACCTTGTTCGAAAAAAAACACAGCCACCAAAGCACTTTTCTTCAGGTAACAAAATATACCTTGTTCCAAAAACAAAGTAGCCACCAGAGCACATGACCTTCTTTTCCCTTGTTCATGAGCAAAACCCTCTAACTTTTTCTCTGCTCTTAATTGTCCAGCTCACCTAATATTGGAGCTAAAAATTAATATCATCCATCATTCTATAATGCTGTATATTATTTGACCCAAATACCATACTTACCAGGATATAGATCCCTTAATTTTAGGAACACTTCTGTGACTGAATAATACTGCATAACTTAAATGAGTTAAATCAGTGTTTGAAGTTATCATACCTTAACTCCAGTATATTAATGACATTGCCTGAGGGGAAGATCCTACGAACATAATTAAAATCACCAACATAAATGCTTCCATCGGATCCACATGTCAGCGCAACTGGTGCAAGGAGCTTGTTCCCAGTCGCAAGGCCATTGCAGCTTGGACAGGAAATGCTACGTCTTCGCCCATTTCCGATAATGCTTCCAATGACAGGTGGCTGCTGGGATATAAAATTATTTTCTCCATTTCCTTTGTGCAAGATACCTGCAAAAAAATTGTTGTTAATATTTGAAATTTATTGTACGAAACAGCAAATACAGCTACAATAGCAGTATTGCATGCATTTAACTAACAGCAAATCTTTTTAACAATCTGTCATGTTATCATAGCACCAAGCTCTAATTAGTGGTTTTGTATGTTTTTTATTCATTGCTTTCTTTGTGAATATCTATAATTATTGGTGATGTCTAAACTAGAAACTTTTGACGAACAATGTTAGAGATATTAATATACAGAGAAAAATACCAAAAATCACTGAAAGAGAAAATTCTAGTTCTAATTCTACACTTAACATTTGAAAACAAAAGAATGGTAACTTTCATAGGTACCCACAGTTAAACACTGAACTATCTTTTTTCTTCCATTTGCTTTGATCTTTTCAGGCTTGTCAATTCTGATTTTACTGGAGTTACAAGATTGAGATATTTTCAGGGACATAGATAAAAGAAAATCAAGGCTACAGGTGATATTTTACAATACTTGGAGCTTAATCAAGTTCAATTTCTCCCCCCAAATTTTTCATATTCAATCAAAATCAACCAGCCTCTGCCTGCCCTGTAACAATTCTGTGATTCTGATTCTTATTTGGTACATTGCTCTGCTGAATAACTGCAATATTGACAGAAAAGAACTGTTTATCTCTGTTAGGAATGATAAAAACTTCAAAACAAAGGGAACCAAGGATTAGAATGTGTACATTTATCTTTTATGGAATTCCAAACCTTTTAACCACTTTCAACAATTCACATATGAGAACAAAATCAATTTTGATGAGTTAAACTTTAAATTGTGACAGATTTACACGTTTCTTTGGGGTAGTCTGGAATTCAGGACCCATTGATTTCCAGTGCAATCCACTGATTTTGATGAGGTTCTTAGCTTGGATTTTACAATTGAGTGTGTGTGGCTCCTTTAAATTTTATTTTGGTGAGCTTCCAGTGGTATTCACATTTGCCCTACGCCTTCTGCTTTCTGTAAATGAAAGGGAAAATGAGTGGGCCATATCCAGCAACCGTTCTTTTCCGCCTTGTTCTTGAATCAATTCATTTATGGAAAAATCATTTTGGAAGTCCCTGCATGCAGGGCACAAGGGACTTACTGTGTTACACTATCCTCCTCAACTGGCTGTGCAGTTTCCTTAAACGGAGGGAGCAGGTCAAGGAAGTTAGGGATTATCGGTCAGGCCGAGCAGGCTTCCATCGATTGTGGCCTGCCCCATTCCTCCATTAGCAACCCACTGATCAGAAACTTGCTGGTCTGCAATAATATTGTGCTGAGGCCTGCCTTAATTGTTTTGAAATGGGAATTTTGTCCTCATTTACAAGAATGTTCTGCCTAAAAATCTGCCAGCCAAGTATCAGTAGCATCAGATGCAGGGAGTAGCCACTTCTGGGATTATAAGTAGTCCAGGAAGAAAAGCAATAGGGGTTTCCCAAATTTAGGGAAGTCAGGGATTATTAGTTGGGCCTAGCAGGCTCCCACTGATTGTGGGGAAGGATGTCGGAGTGTTTGGTTTTAGAAGCCCGGGTGGGAAGGAGCCCTAAAGTGGCAATAAAATATGATCTGTGCACAGGGATCTGTCCAAAATGGGCACAGGGAACTCCATCATTTGAAGTAACCACCCTTCTGTCAGCGAGCAGCTCCCACAATGAAACCAGCCAGGCTGCTTGCTTTACCTTGATTTTCCCAACATGGGGAAAAGCTGCGAAGGAAATGGAATGAGGTCCTTAAGTGATCAGTTAAGGACTTAAAGAGGCTTAAGGACTGAATGACACCTCACCAAACCACGACAGTATGGCAGATAGATCAGGGGTGAATGGGAAGGCAGTGCTGAAACTAACTCCCACTCCCCCAGTTTTGTTTCTGGCTGGTGAGGATAGGTGGAGGGAAAGTTAAAATACATCCCTATATTTCAAATGTGGACATTCTACATTTTAAAAATCTGTTGTTTTGATTAGCAAAATGGCTAAAGTGTGTATTCTTATGTTACTGCAGTGAATGCTGCATTGTTGACTTACTACTTCGAATGTTGAGGGCATGGTGTTTGTCTAAAGTCCATCCACCCAGGTTAGATGCATCTAACTCATAGCCTTGTAAAACAGCAGTACGTTTCTCCCAGAGTATCAGGTCTGGACATGATTCATATTCATAGCCCACAGACACTGCAAGGATACAATTGAAATAGGTTAAACTGATGCACAAAATATTATGGAAAGAACTATCTATTTAAAATCAAGTTCCTTTTTAAGATAGCCTCATTTAAACATCATCAAAATACATTGAAAATGAGGTCACATGTGGCACTGAACTAATATGAATATGATCCTTTATCTTGGGAGATCCAAATCTGAATCTGGCTCAGATACAAGGAAAAAAGTCGCCTCTCACAAATGCTTGTAAAATAACACACTTGGAGTAAGATTTAGCAATTGTATTCAAGAAACCAGTGGCTTATGTGTCTGCATAATAATAATCAAATGTGCCTTTGAAAGAGACAGAACTTGTAAAGTACTGTTAGTACAATTATAGTTGATAATGCCGACACATCATATCACTGAAGAAATGTTAATTTCCAATCTCCCCATTCCCCACCAACGACACTGGGTTGAGGCAGGTGGACAGTAGACATATTAAAAAGTTCAGATCCATTCCCAAGCCTCCTATTTCATTTTAATGAAAACATGTCTGAGAATGGTGGGTAACGGTTTCATGTGAAGCAGATCAGTCAGTAAGATCTTGTAAGGAGTTACGTGCCTTCAATGGACGGATTTTCATTTTTAACCCATGGAAATTGGCCTTCCTCATGTGTCAAGGAAGATTGGATCCATGAATTCTTGCACATTTGCCTCTTATCTGGATCATAAGGTTGATAATACCTTTACTATTGAAAAGAAAGCCAATTTATTTTCCCTCACCAGAATACGTAAGCTATAGCCTTTAACCAGTAATGAAGGGTGGATTCTTACCAGGCTCCGAGCGATATGGGCTATGGCAAGATGAGCTGTAGAATTGGGTGAGCTCATCTTACTGAAATTTCCCCACTTTGTTCAGTTGGACATGTTGAGATTCTCATTAGAGAATAGTGAGTTCCCAATTGATGACCTTTATTGCTTATTGCTTTATTGTTAAATGGCTTCTTAATAGTCCAACTTACTGCAGGTTGTGATCTTAACAAACTCACCATTACAAACTAGATGTCGAGAAAACACAACATGAAAATTAGCATGGGTTCTTGGTGGATTTAACTTGCAACTTGCTCCAAAAGGCCTCCATGTTGTACAACAGGCAGCTTCTTGGGCATGCTCCATGAGGACCAGCCACATACATCCCACATTGGCAATGGACATGTGCAAACCTCTAAGAACCCTCAGAACATATCTCCGAACTTACAGGACATTTCTGCACTTCAGTCTCACCTCAGGCTGCACCAGAAACTATCATTGTCGTGCTGCTGTCAGGGCATGGTGTGTTCAGGGTAATGCACCAAACTCATTGACTGGCTGCCTCTCCAGGCTCTTCACTTGTTGTCAAAGCTTTCATTCACTCTAAGCCTACTTGGATGTTCACAGCATTCCTGACTTGTCTTGCCTGTTTTGCTCTTTGCCCCTTCAGCCTGAAATATCAGGTTCATATTACTGTTGTCTACCTGTGCCATTGAGCTCAGACGCAAAGCCAGGAATCTTGTTGTGGTTCTTAGTGGTCCTCAGTCCAGTCAAGGGGGATAGTCTTCGCTTAGTGGATCCAAGTGCAGTACATCATTCCAGGCCCTGTTTGAATTAGGGTCCTCTGCTCACAAGGGATGATACCAGCCCTGACACCCTTACCATCCAACAGTTGTGGCATCACCCTGCCAGCTCTAATATTCCTCTTCCCTGATATCCCCCCAACCTAATCTGAGCATTCCAACCTTACCAGGCACCCAATCCACCTGGTACCCTACTAGGCACTCTATTCCTATGACCCTAACCCCACACTTACCCTTTCACAGCAGATGTCTAAATGTCTGGTTGGAAATTTAAATCACAGAGTGTAGCAAACTGATTGCTGTAAAAGGGGATGTGGTTTGACTTCCTCCGACTCTCCTAGACAAGGGGAGCTGTGTTGATTTCCTCTGTGCTCTACCTTTCTGTAGGAGCTAGAATTGAAATTCCTGGCTAGAAATGTGGAGCTTTGGATCCACCTTGAAAATTATGATTGAAGTTGCAATGTGACTGTGCTGTCACTTCTCAAAATATCCTGGCCAATGATTTTGGAATCATTGGATACAGTCTTATAGAGTCAAACAGCATGGAATCAGACCCTTCGGTTCAACTAGCCTATGCCGAACATAATTCCAAACTAAACTAGTTCCACCTGCCTGCTCTTGGCCCATATCTCTCCAAACATTTCTTATTCATGTACTTGTCTCAATTCCTTTTAAACATTGTAACTGTACCTGTATCTACCACTTCCTCTGAAGTTCATTCTACACATAATTCACTCTTTGTAGAAAGAAAAGGTTCCTCATGTCTTTTTTAAACCTTTCTCTTCTCACCTTGAAAATATGCCCCCGAGTCTTGAAATCCCTCACCCTAGGGAAAAGACACCTGCCATTCAGCTTACCTGTACCCCTCATTATTTTATAAACCTCTAGAAGGTCACCTCTCAAACTCCTCTGCTCTAGTGAAAAATGTCCCAGCCTATCTAGCCTCTCCTTTTAACTCAAATCCTCCATTGCTGGCAACATCCTGGTAAATCTCTTCTGAATCCATTCCAGCTTAATAATATCCTTCCTATAACAGGGAGACCAGATATGGACCTCCAGAAGAGGTCTCACCAATGTCCCAACTCCTATACTCAAAGATGTGAGCAATGAGTAATGAATAATTCTTGGCTGTTTCAGTGGTTTCTCACTAGGTTGCAACTTATATCAGTGGTGTATATCCATACTAAAATTGGTTGCTTGTTTTCAGGCCAATGAAATGGTAACTAAATTTACCTTACAAACATCATAACTTGTTGCTAAGTTAGACTTCTACTGAAAATCTGGGACAAATACATATAATTCAGCTTTGGATGATTTAACTTCACGACAATTCTGAATTGATTGAATGCTGAAGATGATGCTTGCTGTCATTCCACCAGCTGCATGAAGGTGCAATTATTAAAATTGCAGAGGCAACATGAGAGCCGAGAAAAATAATAAGACTTGATTTAAGTAATCAACATTCAAAAAAGTGACAGTGAATAAGAAATTACAATCAGAGGGTTTCATTCCAATACCATTGTCTAGTAAAACTGTCGAGATGAACATATTTTCAATAGAACCACCATCAAGTATGTTAGCTACTTAAAACAGAATCTGTTTATTTCCTTTGAAAAAGCTTTTGATTGCGTTGTCTATTTAGAGGGAGTGCCTCATTGGTGTGACAAGAAAATAATATTCAATCATACCTATCAGCAATCCTTCATTCTGTCTAGCTGCAGAGCATATTTTCAAACTTGACAGAAAATGCTTCAATTAGGCTTGATAATTTTATGAAATACACCACATGCCTTTTAGTGTGGAATAGAGACTTTTCATCAGGACTTTCAATTTTTTAAAATGTTTTAAAGGGGAAAACTAGAATAGTGCTTCAGCTTATCTTAGTTTCGCAGGTTTGGCAGTATCCATAGAGAGAAATCAGAGTGAACTTTTTTTTCTAATTCATTTGCAGGATGAGGGGATCACTGTCTAGGGACTATTTATTGCCGATCCCTAACTGTCCAGAAGGCAGTTAAGAGTTAACCCCATTTCTGAGAGTCTGGAGTCACATATAGGTCAGACCAGGGGAAGAGAATGGCAGTTTCCTTTCCTAAAGGACATTAGTGAACCAGATGGGTTTTTCTGACAATCGACAATGTCATCATTAGACTCTTAATTCCAGATATTTATTGAATTCAAATTCCACCATTTGCCATGGTGGGATTTGAATCAGGGTCCCCAGAACATTACCTGGGTCTCTGGATTAACAGTCCAGTGATAATACCACTAGGCCATTGCCTCCCCTTCCGGGTCCAGTAACCCTTCTTCAGAACTCCGAACTCACTGGACCGGAAACATTAACTCTGATTTCTCTCCACAGATGCTGCCAGACCTGCTGAGATTTTCCAGTAGTTTCTGTTCTTGTTTCGGATTTACAGCATCTGCAGTTTTTGGGTTTTTAAAATCAAATTAGTTTAGTTCACTTCAAATTCTCAGTCAAGGATATTTTGACGTGGAATGAGAAAGTACAATGTAGAGGGCTAAAAATCAAGTAAGGAACAATTAGAATGATTGTGTCACCTTTATCACCCAGTGTGTCCCTGATCTCACTAAATGAGACTTGCATCAAGTGATACTAATAAATTCCTCACAAAAAGGGAAAGTGGAAAATAAATTAATTTATGCCATTGCTCAGAGAATGCATGTTTCCTCCAACTGGGAGTTAATTTCAAGAATTTTAAAACACAGACTTTGAGATGGAAGAGATAATAATAAATTGTGGAAATGGAAATAACTAAGATGGCATAAATTGTGACTAAAGTAAGTTGAGTTACCAGAAGACCCTAATACTTTTTATTATATCACACTCATCAGCACTAACAATCAACATAAATGACGACTATGAAATTAAGAAACCCACCAAATGCTTCTGATAGCCCATAAACCTTCTGACTGTAGACATCAGTCTTGTCCCAGATGAAGTAATAGGATAGGTCGGGGGTAGCAGGAAACCACTTCTGGAAGAGTCGACCTTCCACGGCCACCATGAGATGTACTTTCATTAGATTGAATGGGATGGAGGGGTCAGTCAGACTAATCCTCATGATTGACTTGTAGCCAGCATTGCGACTACTGACATAGTTCAGCTTCATTTTACTACCTGGAATATTTATCTCCTCTTGTAAAGCCTGTTAACAAAGTGGGAGAAAGACCGTAGTAAATAATAAATGAGAAAGAAATGTTAGCATTCTGCCGCAATTCCTCTGGAGTACACCTGGGAACTTATAGACAGAAGTTTGATATTTTGCCATGAATGACAGGATACAATATTTGTCTATTGATTCTTCACACGGTGCGATTTTCACTGCTTAAATGGCCATTTGAGGCAATCATCTCCCATAGGTTAAGTAAAACTTAAGTAGCCTAATTGCACACCAGTGTTAGATTTAACAACAGAACAGGATAGGAATCAGTTGAAAAGTCACTTACATTTTCCCAGTAGTAGCAGGTGCAGGGTGGCAGTACTATAATCAGTTTTTAAAAATATTTAATTGAGTGAACTCTCCAAGGTATTAAAATTTCCTTTTTTCAAAGTGTTTGTTATGTCTTTTTGTGAAAGTGGTGTCTGGTAGTATGACTCACTTGCTTTACTTAAACTATACAATTCTGTGAAAGTGTCTATCACTTTAATCTACAAACAGTAATGGTTCAAACACAGCATTGTTAAGTTCTGGGTCATTCTTCCTGTCAAGAACAATCATAGTCTTTATAGGCTGGCATGATGCTCCGCACCAGTGGGTTTGGGGCTGGTGGTGAGTAAAACCCATGGTAGCTTTTGAGGGGGGTAGCATCGGGCACCTCACCTATCCTTGGGCATATTAAAACCCTTAACTGACCAATTAAGGGCTTCATCTCACTTTGGTATTACCCACAATCGGGGAGGAGGGAAGGCTAACACCAAACTTAGCACGGCTTGGCCAACTGGGGTTGGGCAAGAGGGAATGGGGTTTCCTTTACAGGTCTATGGGACACACCCTCTACAAGGGCCATTTCCCCCCTGTTCTTCTTTCCTCAGGCTCTAACCCCTTCATTGCTAACCTTCATCCTGGAGATAAGTGGACAGCCTCCTTTCAAGGACTTTGAAGTCTCACCTGAAAATGACTAACACTGCCTCCAGTGTTAACCTATTGTGGGATGGCCTTTGGGATTATGGGCAGGCTCTCCACTGAATTTTGAGCTGGGATCAGGTAGAGATAACAGGGACTGTGGAGTCCAGTGAAATCCATGAATAAAAATATTGACTGGGTACATTTTGGTCAGTTTTGAATCAATTATGCAGAGCCACTAGGAAGGGAGATTGAGAAGCGTTGCATTGTTTCATGCAAAAGCCTCGACCTTATAATCCACAAGAGGGAAGACACTAACTAGAGAAGGAGCAGTGCATAATCCACTATGTCATTGAGTCCCTCTAATTAAGAATTAAATTCCACTTAGTCAGCGTAATAAATTATGATGGTTTCCACATTTTCCCTTGTCATACATCTTTACAATAATTATTTTCAAAGTTCATCAGTGGGCTGTGCATTGAGTACTGATTTTCTGAGATGCATCAATCATATAAATCTACACATGAGAACAAAGTCATAATTTCTACCTCTAGATTTTGTGCTTTGAGTTGGAATATGTTCATTCAATGAGCAACAATTTTCACTGTCATGTTTCTTTTAAGGGGTAATGTTGAATAAGGGTGGACACAGTACCTGTATTTCAGGAATGATGGGACCTCTTTCCTGACATGAACCTGCAAATGCCGTCAAAGGCGCTGGTGAGACAATTGGATTGGGACGTGCAAAATTACTCAGGTCACAGCTAGGGATGTCATTCTCTTCATGCCTCATGATGACGGTGTCCATGACAAAGAAACGGTTCCATGGCAGCCAAAGTGTGTGCTCCTGAGTGATGAACGGAGAGCGCTCAAAGTGTATCGTGACCGAAACACCTCCGTTAGTCATCAAATCAAAGCTAGTATTTGGAGGACAGAACAAGACAGTTTGTTTTCAAAAAAAAAATTACTTTTTGCAAAACATCACAAAAGGTGTAATTTTCCAACTTTGTATGACCAACAGGCAAGTATCTCTACAATAACACGTCAGAAATGTGGGTATTTTCTAACCATCAATTCAAAAGGACAGCAGGCTATTCACAGTGCATGTATACATTTCCAATCCATGTTGCCAACAGGCTAGACTCCTGCCAAGATTACAAAGTTGCAAAATTAACCATAACTGCATTTGTCAACTTCTTGACAATTTGTTACATGGAACAGATGCAGCAGGTAGAGGTCAAGCTTCTTGATCAAGAGGTAGACATTTTTAATAAATTGATATTTAGACACTTTTATAAATATGCAATCTTGGAAGAAGATTTATTTTATCCCTGAGTCATCCATCAAAAGCACAGAACAATTTGAGATGCAATTAGTGAAATATTGATCCTATAAAGGATTGCCTCACTTAATATTCATATTGAATATAAAAAGCTGAAAGTCTCATGATATTGCTCACATGATATTAATTTAAGGAGTTCACTATGTCATATAGATCTATAGTACAGTAAGGTCACAATTTAATTTTCTGGAATAGCATCTTGAGTTAATTGTGGCATGTTTGCTGTGAGACATGGCGTACTGGATATTCCTTTCCTAGTTTGCATCCATAATGTGAACTATTGATAACAAGTGCTGCATAGAGGTTTGATGATTTGACATTAATGCCAGTTTAATTGTCAGATGTGTGTGTAAATTCTACTAAGGTGAATATTGTCAAAAAGTATGCTATAAAAGCATAGCTGGACAGGCAGCATGTGAGGAGCAGGAGAGTTGATGTTTTGAGCATGAGCTCTTAATCAGGAATAAGGGTGGATCTGAGATAAGGTGTTGGAGGGGTGGAAGATGAGGAAACTGGTGAAATCGACATTGATCCGGTGTGGTTGAAGGGTCCCAAGGCGGAAGATGAGGCATTCTTCCTCCAGGTGTTGGGTGGCTAGAGTTTTGCGGAAGAGGAGGCCCAGGGACTTGCATTTCCTTGGCAGAGTAGGAGACGGGGTTAAAGTTTCGGCTACATGGCAATGGGGTTGTTTAGTGTGTGTGTCCCAGAGATGTTCTCTGAAACAAGTTGGAGTCCTGTCTCCCCAATGTAGAGGAGACCACATTCGAGAGCAACATACACAGTAGATGACGTGTGTGGAGGTACAGTAAATCTCGTTGGATGTGGAAGGATCCTTTGGGCCTTGGATGGAGATGAGGGGGGAGGTGTGGGCGCAGGTTTTGCATCTCTCGCGGTGGTAAGGGAAGGTGCTGGGGTTGGAGGGTGAGTTGGTAGGGGGGAATATCCCTGTGGAATGCAGATAGGGGTGGGGATTGGAAATATATCTCTGGTGGTGAGGTCTGTTTGTAGGTGGCAGAAATGACAGGGGATGATGTGTTGTATCCAGAGGTTGATGGGGTGGAAGGTGTGGACTGGGGGTAAGGGCGAGGTTCTGTTCTCGTTGCAATTGGAGGGTTTGGGTTCAAGGGCGAAGGTGTGGGAAGTGGAGGAGTTGGGCTGGTGGGCATCGTTGACCATGCGAGAGGGGAAATTGTGGTCTTTGAAGAAGGAGGCCATCTGGAACACCAAAAGTTTATGTACTTACCTCCAACCCTGGGATTTCTTGATCACCCCAGAAGCTTCTCCTGGTCTCTGGAACTGCTAGGACAACATTAGCCACACAGCTGCTCGAGCCACCACCACCGCCCCCGTCACTTCACAGCCCGCGGCCTCCGTGAATGCCACGAAGACAACCACCCATGCAATCGCCACAAGTACCACCACTGCCGAAACCACCGTGAAGACAACCTGGAACGTCACTACCACCCTGCAATTGCCGCCGCATCAGCCACTTCCGCCCCCACTGACGTCACTCACTGGAACACTGCTGATGGCATCGTGGATTTCACATCTAATGTCACTTCTGCCCCGGCTTCCACTCCCCCCCTCCGCCCTCCAACCCTGACCCCCATGGTGAGTGTTACTTCCATTGGTGACATCACCCATGATCCCATAAGCACACCCACTCCATAGACAGTCTCCACCACCAATCCCAACTCCAGCCCCACAACAAGTCCGAGCCCCAAGACCTGCTGTGTTTTTACCAACCCCCAGACCACTCCCTCAGTGAGGATGAACAATCAATCCTCAGTAAAGGCCTTACCTTCATCCCCCTACAATCCTGGATCAATGAATCTAACATGCGTTGTGACATCGAACTTTTCTTCCATTGTCTCCACATTTACCTTTTCCATCAGGACTCCCACCCACCCTCCGAGACCCCTTTTCCTGCCTCTTACACACCCTATCTACTTGGACCCCATGCTGGTTGTTGACTGCCCTCAATCTCTTCGTCTCCAACTGCTGCCGCGAAATTGACCACCTCAACCTATCCACTCCTCTCACCCACTCCAACCTCTCACCCTTGCAATGCGCAGCACTCCACTCCTTCTGCTCCAACCCCAACCTCACCATCAAACCAGCATGAAGCGGGGAGGGGAGGGGGATGCTGTGGTAATTTGGTGCACTGACTTCTATACCACTGAAGCTAGGCGTCAACCCACGGACACCTCCACTTACTGCCACCTTGACCATGAACTCACCTCCAATTACCGAACCAACAGCCTCCAACCTCATAGTCTGGGAACCCCGCACCGCCCAGTTCAACCTCCTACCCAAAATTCACAAACATGACTGCCCCAGTTGACTCATTGTCTCTGCCTGCTCCTGCCCCACCGAACTTATCTCTGCATACCTTGGCACCGTCCTGTCCCCTTGCTCCACGATCTCCCCATTTACATTTGGGAGACTGCCCAAGCACTCCATCTTCTCCATGACTTAAGTTTCCACGGCCCCACAATGCCTCATCTTCACCATGGACATCCAGTCCCTGTACACATCTATCTGCCACGACGAAGGCCTCCAAGCCCTTCGTTTCTTCCTCTCCCGCCGAACCACCAAGTACCCTTCCACTGACACACACTCATTCGATTGGCTGAACTGGCCCTCACCCTCAACAAGTTCTTTTCTAATCTTCCCACTTCCTTCAGACCAAAGGGGTAGCCAAGGGCACCCACACGGGCCCCATATATGCCTGCTTCTTCATAAAGGTACGTGGAACAGTCCACCTTCTGCAGCTACACTGGCACCATTTACCATCTTGTCCTCTGCTACATCAATGACTGTATCATGAGGAGGTTAAACAATTCATCAACTTCATGAACACCTTCCACCCTGACCTTAAGTTCACCTAGACCATGTCAGACACGTCCCTCCCCTTCCTGAACCTCTCCAACTCCTTTTCCAGCGACCGACTCAACATGGACATTTACTTCAAACCCACCAACTCCCACAACTACCTGGACTACACTTCCTTCCACCTTGTCTCCTGTAAAAATGCTATCACTTACTCCCAATTCCTCTGCATCCGCCACATCTGCTGCCAGGAGGACCAATTCCACCATAGAACATCCCAGATGGCCTCCTTCTTCAAGGACCACAATTTCCCCTCCCATGTAGTTGATGATGCATATAGCACATCTCCTCCACTATCCACATTCCCCCCTTGAACCCAAACCCTGCAATCGCAACAAGGTCAGAATCCCCCAGTCCTCACCTACCGCCCCACCAACCTCCATATACATCACATCAACCTCCGCTATTTCTGCCACCTATAAACAGACCCTACCACCAGGGATATATTTCCCACCCACCCCTATCTGCGTTCCACAGAGACCATTCCCTCCGCAACTCTCTTGTTAGGTCCACGCCCCCGACTGACAAACCCTCCAACCCTAGCACCTTCCCTTGCCACAGAAGAAGTGCAAAACCTGCACCCACACACCAACCCCCGCACCTCCATCAAGGCCCCAAAGGATCCTTCCACATCCGACATAGATTTACCTGTACCTCCACACATGTTAGTTACTGTGTCCATTGCTCTCGATGTGGTATTCTCTACACTGGGGAGACAGGAGGCCAACTTGCGGAATGTTTCAGAGAACATCTCTGGATCACATGCACTAAACAACCTCACCACCCTATGGCCAAACACATTAACTCCCCTCCCATTCTGCCAAGGACATGCAAGTCCTGGGCCTCCTCCTCCTCCACCAAACTCTAGCCATCCGACGCTTAGAGGAAGAACGCGTCATCTTCCGCCTTGGGACCCTCCAATCACGCAGGAGCAATGTCGATTTTACCAGTTTCCTCACTTCCCCTCCTCTCACCTTATCCCAGATCTAACCTTCCAACTTGGCACTGACCTCTTGAACTGTTCTACCTGTCCATATTCCTTCCCACCTATCTGCTCCACTCCGACTTATCACCGTCACCCCCCACCCCCCCACCTTCATCTCCATATTGCATTCCCAGCTACCCTCACCCCCAGCTTCAACCACCTCCCATTTATCTCTCAGCCCCCTTGGGCACTCCCTTGTTCCTGATGAAGAGCTCATGCTCCTTGGGTGCCACCTGACCGGTTGTGCTTTTCCAGCACCATACTTACCGACTCTGATCTCCAGCATCTGCAGTCCTCACTTTCTCCTGGGGTTAATATTCTTTGGATTTCTCTTTTGCCCACCTACTTCAGCTAAAGACCTGGCCTTTACATGGGTAAGTGAGCTTTGCATCAAAAATGGTGATGGGAGAGGGGGACAAGCCTGGATGATATTTCTGATACCTAGAAATATCTGCAAATGGCTTCGACAAAAAAAGAGGATGCATTTGTCAACGATCTCTCCAGCAGTAGATATGCAGGCATCCAGAAGTGGGATTTGATGTAAAACAGCTGAACCAATAGCACACCTCACTGCAAACAGTCGAATGGACATTTCAACCTCTACTCTTCAGCAGACAGCAGGACAGCGTGCAGGGGTGGGGTGTGGAAATGAATAAATAAATAACTGCAGAGTTCTTTCATTGCTTTATCACATTACTTAAATGCAGGTTCTATTGATATTTTTATTAAATTTAAACTCAGTTTTGAAGTGGTGTGCTCAGAGAGCCGCAGGACATGGTACCGAGCCAGAGAAGAAAAAAGGTCAAGTTTGTTTGTTTAGATCACAAACCTCTCCTGGACCCCAATGAATGCAGGATAGTTATAGACTCTTGGGTAGCACCTTATTACCAAGAATTATTATTTATTATTATAAAAAGCTGCTAACTTCTCATATTTGGGTTATAGAAAGCAAAGCATAAGCATCATACAACATTCTGTGACGAGAATGACTTGTTTGTAAATAAAGTATAAATAACTGCTTCTTGAATGGTGCATCAGTGTTAAGCTTTGTACCTGCCATCCTGCCGGCTGATGGTGTAACCATACTGTGGATTGTTGACAAAGCTGATATTAACTCCAACCAAAGGAGTGCCATCTACTGTCACTGCTTGACCTCGTATTACACACGTGTCACTGTAAATAACAGAAATTACAGATTAAAATAAACAGTCACATGCAGATATTGCTATAAGGTCATGTTTTACAACCATTCTAATTATATGTGGAAGAGATTCCCCCCAAAGCCCGTGGTTAGTTATACATTGTCCTAACTGGCAGTACATCAGAAGGCTGGAAAAATCCCCAACTGAATTTACTTTAAAATATTTAACAGAGTATTTCATAATGTTTGTCATTGACTAATGGTTTACTGCCACATTTGTAATACTCTACCTGTGAACCATTTTTGAACACATGCAGTTATTAACCACCCCCACCAGAAAGGAATACTTTTACATGTCCAAACAAGACAAATACTCAGAAATTTACTATCAATGCAAAAATATTAGTAGTCAAACATGAACTGAATTAATTGTACAAATATAGAGAGTTTGTAATAAATAGGGCTGCGTTTTATGAATTGTAGCCAATTGAAATAAAACTCTCTCTAAAAAGTGTGAACTTGAGTTTTGTTTAAATATGAAATAACCGCACAGAGAGTGGTATCCCGTCACCAAGTCACCCTTTACTTACATGTGCACAGTACAGAGGCTCTGAGCAGCCAGCAGAGGCAGGCCCTAGAATGAGGTGACTCTCTGAAACTCTTGTTTATATATGTCAGCCAGGGCTCCCTGATTGACCCAAGCAAACAATCCCAATCAAGGATCTCATCATCAATGAAATCCACCTGGTCCTCATCCCAATCACTACAAATACAATTATCTGTTGGAGTATAGTACTCATCCTGGTGCACAGTGTCCTTTCAAAGTTAGTATGGAAGTCATACTAATGCTTTTGGTGGATGTCTACTGAGTGAATAGCTGATCTGGGAAGGCCTGTGTTAGTATGGGCCCAGA
Organism: Chiloscyllium plagiosum; assembly: GCF_004010195.1. Taxonomy (NCBI): domain Eukaryota; kingdom Metazoa; phylum Chordata; class Chondrichthyes; order Orectolobiformes; family Hemiscylliidae; genus Chiloscyllium; species Chiloscyllium plagiosum. Next base: position 62,267,262 of record NC_057715.1, on the reverse strand, counting down.
ATCAGAGATGATGGATGCCATCAGGGTGGAGTTGATTGTTAAGGTTTGGTAAGAAATGGTGAGAGAACTCACTAGGTAGGCCTTGTAATTTTTTGTTCATGCCTATTTGTGTCATATTATTCCATTGCACGAGCTACTTTTATTAGTAATTAAAGTAACCGTCATGAAAAGTATCCCTTTGTAAAGCAGTTTCTTTGTCAAGAGTTTAATACACTCTTGATAACCTCTGAATATATCCATCATCCATTTCCTTATTTCATTAGGTCTTAGTTATAGATTTAGTGCATTGCTCTTGTTACCTGATGAAGGAGCACTGTTCTGAAAGCTGGTACTTCCAAATAAACCTGTTGGACTATAACCTGATGTGTAATTTTTAACTTGGTCCACTACAGTCCAATACTGGCTGCTCCACACCATGATGTCTCAGACATTCCTTAAGCCCATGTCACATGATAACATCAACACTTCCAAAAGCTGCTACAAAGGGGCTGGGAAGATTCCAGTCATTCTTATATTGGCTATGACTAAAATAGAAAAATAAAACTAAACTCCTATGCCTTTTGACTCCATTTGGAAATCAGCATGTTTTAGTCTGTCCAGGTGGAGGTATCCTGATATGGAGCGATGCATGCAAGCACAACAAGCAACAATATGTGAAATGTGTTATTTTAACGCTGTGAATCCTTGTTATTACCGACTTGAGTTGTAATTACTTTGTTTTTCTCAGACTGAGAAATTTTATAGATCAGTGAAAAAAACATTACATTATCCAAGACATCAACAAATAGCTAATATTTTAATATTTTTATTACAAATAGAGGTGAATTATATTTCTTGATTTGTATATTAATTTTTTCTCATATTTCTGGTAGGTTTTGGCTTTACCTCGCTTACACAGAATTATGGAAAATCTACACAACAGAAGCCTGCTGGTTGACCTTACTGCTCAGTTTTGGATTCCATATTTATGGAAAGATGCAAATGGAGGCTCTAGAGGGGAGGTTTGCAAAATAACTCCACAGAGGCCAGTATCCCATCACTAAGTCACCCCTTACTTACTTACTGGTCCAGCTCCCTCAGAGCCAGCTGTCAGAGTGAACAGGATGTTTGACACGCCTGTTCTTATCTGTCAGTCAGGGCTCCCAGACTGGACCAGTTTAACAGCCCAAACCAGGAAACTCATATTCTGTGAGGTCCACCTGGTTGACCTCATCACAATCACTATAGTTTGCTTGATTGATACCTGAAATAAGTGGATTTTCTTTTGAGGAAAGGTAGGTCAGACTGTATTTTTTTCCACTGACATTTAGAAGAATAAGGTGGAATTTGATTGATAGGTTTATGAACTGTCGTGACAAGTGAAGGATATTGCCTCTTGTAGGCCAATCCAGAACTACAAGTTATTTAAAAATTAGGGACCGCCACTTTAAGTCAAGGATTAGATGAATTCTTTTCTCTCAAAGGATTCTGTAATGACAGAATGTTCCACCTCAGAAGGTGGTAAGGTGGAGTCACTGAATATTTTCAAGGTGGAGGAAGATTGATTCCCTTGCTGAACAGAAATCTAAGATTGTTTGGGTAGATTAGAATGTGGAATTCCAAGCAAATAGATCAGCTTTGGTCTGAAATGGCAAAGCAGGCTCGAAGGGCTAAATGGCTTAATTCTCCTTCTAATTTGTATGTATATCTTCATCTATTTATGTTACTCATTATAATTCATTAGTTTCTTCCCATTCTAATTCTTCCCATTCCATTCTACTTATGCCTCCACCCATCTCCCTCATATATACATAAAGGCACTCTTTAAGCAATCACACAGAAGCGAAATTCACATTTTCTTTACTGTAATTTGAGCAAACAAATTCATTTGAAAATCTTAATCCGTTGACTATCATGTCATGAATATCTGGTTTATATTTCATATGTTTTAGAATGTAACCTTTCAGTTTAAGAACTAAACTTTTAAATAGGAAAAATGATTGAGAAACATGAGAAAACATCTCGGATGTAAATGCATCTCAGCTAAGCTTGGGTTTATACTCTAAAATCATTGCCTGTATTTGTCGTGCTAAGTTAACCTAGATAGTGAGAAAGATCGAACAATAAATGATCACTTTTGGCACGTGTAAAAGACCAAAGGAATTGAGACAGAGAGTAATTACATCCATTAGAAACATTAACTTTACTAATAGATTGCAGAATTAAAGAGTTGCGTTGATGATAAAATACCTTATTTGCAATTTTTCTTTTAACTATACCACATTATACCATGATTCGGAGATGCTGGTGTTGGACTGGGGTGTACAAAGTTAAAAATCACACAACACCAGGTTATAGTCCAACAGGTTTAATTGGAAGCACACTAGCTTTCGGAGCGACGCTCCTTCACCTGATGAAGGAGCGTCGCTCCGAAAGCTAGTGTGCTTCCAATTAAACCTGTTCGACTATAACCTGGTGTTGTGTGATTTTTAACATTATACCATGTCACTTTAGAGATAGTGATTTAGGGTCCAACCTGGGAGAGAAGGTTCTTTTTAAAGTATCTTTATGCATTTTCTGACAGGAGCAAACAGATTCATTTGGGTCTTATGAGGGAAAAAAAACAGCTAGACAATTTGCTTTACCTTTCAGCTAGTGGACAAAATCTATAGCGGTAGATTATAGAAATTGTGGCAGAAAGCAGTTAGCTTCAAAAGATCACTTCAGAAGCAGTGGGTGCACTCTAGGGAAAAATGTCTTTGTAAGGCCAAGGCAAGGAACTCTAGAGTCCACTGTCCTGAAGTCTTTGAAGGAAATTTGAAATTTACTTAGCCAACAGCTGATTTTGAGAGATCTTCTAACTCCTAAGGATTTTTAAAATAAATTCCAGAGGGCTGAATAAATCGTCAGGCTGGTTCTAGGAAAAATGATTGAACCTTCAAGATTTCAAAAGGTAATGGAACTCATTAAGATGTGGTTAGAGTTAAAAGTAGACTTACATTCATTGTATAAATCTTCATAAGCTATTATGTTAAGTTAACAGTTTTTGCAATGTTTAATTTCTTTTCACATGTGCAAGGAAGTTTGTCTTCATTTTTTTAAAAGAACATCTAACCTATGTCATAATTCTTCCAATTAATTGCCGTGATTGGATTTCTTACTCAAATATTAACAGTCTGTAATGAGTCATAACACAGTATGCATACCATATTGACTGCATTACCCTTGACTTCTCATTTGAGATTTCTTCAAAGAATTCAGTAAAGTTGATTAAAGAAGATAAATTACTTTGAGAAGTCCATGCTTTTTTAATCATATTCTTTTGCCCCCAAATGTTTGCTTTTTTGTGTTTTAGGCATAATTTGAGTATGTTTCTCACTCCTGTCAGTAATATCTAGTTCTCTGAACTGCATGTTCACTTCGGAGACATAAAGCTGTGGATTCAAGTCCAGTCGAGAACCTTCAGCAAAAAGACCAATGCTGACACTCCAGTATACTAAGGAGGCAGTGTGACGCTGTTGGAAGTATTGTTTCTTTGATGGAATGTCAATCCTAGGCTCTGTCTAGTGCATGAGGTTTTATTTTAAATTCATTCACAGGATGTGGGTGCTCCTAGCTGGCCCATCCCTAATTGCCCAGAGAGCAGTTAAGAGTCAACCCAATGCTATGGGTCTGGAGTCACATGTATCCAGACCAGGTAAGGATGATAAAATATCCTTCCTTGAAGGACATTAATGAACCAGATGGGTTTTCCTGACAATCAACAGAATTGAATTTAAATTCAACCATCTGTCATGGCAGGAATTGAACCTGGATCCCCAGATCATTCGTGGGATTTCTAGATTAATAGTCCAGATAATACAATGAGGCCAATGCCTCCTAGATGTAAATTATCCCATGAAGTTTTCCTGAAGATGATTATGGCAGTTATCACTGATGTTCTGGCAATTATTTATCCATTGATCAACATCATGAAAAGGAAATCTGGCCAATTTCAGATTGGCCAAGATCTTCTAGCCTCTGGATAATCAGAGACCAGACATATTCCCAAAGTGAAGCTCCTCTGAGATCTCAGTAGGAATTGTCCAGGAATTTTAAACAACTCCTCAGCTCACTGGGATCCTGCTTGAAAATCCACACCACTAAGTTGGACCTGGAAAACGGGGAGAGAACTAACTTACTTACAGATATAGATATCGAGGGAATGTTGGACAGATTACAAGTACATCTAACTCCTGAGTTTCTGTACACATTACACTGGCTGAATCCGGACTGACAGCCCATCTCCCTAATTATCCCTCAGATCTGTCACCTCACCCTGACCTTTTAATATCACAAGACCATCCTGAGTTCTACTCCAGCCCCCAAAGCTCCAGCTATCCTCTTACCCTCCAAACTTCCACAAAACTTTTCCAATCTAAAGCATTTGATCCCTTCTCCCCCAAGTGTGGCCTCAGTACACTATCCACCATAACAGCCAACACTTTGCTATGCCTGGCACTTATCACATGCAAAAGCAATGTAAATGCCCCGAAGATTTGTCAGTGGCAGCCCGTATTGCAAAACTGGGACATGGCCTGACATCCTCCAACAATCCTGCGTTTTCATGGAAAACCATTCTACATGTCTTAAGAAGAAGGGTTCAGAATTCCAGTTAGAAACCTAGAGCTTCCAGTTTGTGAAAAATATTAGAAATAGTGGAAATCTGATGGTGACTGCCACTTCTTGGAAGATTCAGCCCATTGTTGCCTGCCAAAACTTGCTGTTGGAAATTTGTCTTCTATACCTCCTACAAAAGTACATCATTGGCTTTAAAGTGCTTTGGGATGTGATGACTTTTTGAAACGAGCTGTATAATTGAACACTCTTCACGTTTCTGGATAAAAATGACTGCTAAGTTTTCCCGCTCTCTAGCACTTCTTTCTATTTGGTTTTTTCAATGTATCAAGGTTACTGCCAGTACTATCTCCTGCATTGTTTTCTTGTGTAACCATGGTTGAAATCTTTAGGTCATCTTTAACTTTGGTTAGATTTTCCAGATTACTTTATATCAAAGATGATTCTTCCTCGTGCTCTCTCTCCCTGTTGAACCAACTAGCTCTGCTTGAAGCCTTCACATAATGACTGGTGAGTAACCAAGCAGATTTTCTAGATTACTTTATCTTTCTGTCTGAACTGTTAGAATATCAGTTTTGTCTTTTTCACATCTGTGATCTTCTCTTTGCATACAGTGGTGAATGAAAACTGAGAGAAAGTGTTTATTTAGTGTTCCAGCATTATATTTTGCTCATTCGTCATTTTATCAGGTTTCACAATACAAAGTTCTCTCTCCCCGTCGAACTGACTAGCTCTGCTTAAAACCTTCACATAATAAATGATGGGTAACTGAGCAAGTTGAGGGGAAGATTGTAATTATTCATCAACACACTAAAGTTCAAATTATGACCTCATTATTCCATTTGAATTCACTTTGAACCCCTTCTCTGACAAGCACATTCTCCCTGTCATGTTAATTCCACTTACTAATATTGTGTTTTCTGAATTTCTGGAACATTTTTCATTCTGTATTGATATTGAATTGATCTTCATTCTGCATTGATACTTTCTCATTTTGTCCTGCTTCCATATCTCTATATGGCGTTTCCTCACCGTGCACTCCCTGCTAAGTGACAGCAATATTAAAAATAAACATTGTTCATTGCAGTCTGATTTTCTTACCAATATCTCACAACCTTCTCATCATGGTTACTCTTCAGAACTGTTGTCACGGTTGCTCAATGAAAGGCCAGTTAAAATGCCATTATTGGGCACAAATATTTTTACCAACATGGAGTCCCAGTTACAGGGCATTGCCTCAGTGAATTCCCATAAAATGTACAGAAAGCCTTGGGACTCAAAAGGTGGTCTTGGATAATTATCATGCCACCAATATTATGAGGTTAACTTAATCACTGCATTAGGCAAATTCAGTAACAGTTTTATTTTCAGTAATGCAGGCACAAATCAAAGAAATTAGACTTCATTTTTCAGTTTGTCTTTAGCGGGAGGTGGCAACATAGTTGTAATGTCATTCAACTGGTTGATCTAGAACCCAATGCTCTAATGATCTGCTGCCGTGGGTACAAATATTACCAAACTAGATAATGAAAAGTCTGGAATTAACAATAGTGAGCACACAACCATTGTCGATCATGAACCCTTCTGATTCATCAACGCCCTTCAGGGAAGGAAATGTACCATCTTGACCTGGTCTAGTCTACATGTGATTCCAGATCCACAGCAATACGGTTGATCCTTAACTGCACTCTGAAACGGCCTAGCAAGCCATCCTAGAATCCCTACAATGTGGAATGAGAAAATATCAATACAGACTGCAATTAGCCCATCAAGTCTGCACTGATTCTCCGAAAAGCATTCCACCCAGACACCCTCCATCCCCATTACCCCACATTTACCATGATTAAGCCAACCACCTGCACATTCTTGGACATGATGGGGCAATTTAGCATGGCCAGTCCACCTGACTGTTTGAGGAAACTGGAACACTCAGCAGAAATCCATGCATATACTGGGAGAACAGACAGTTGCCCAAGGTTAGAACTAAACTCAAGTCCCTAGCACTATGAGGCACATTAGCCACTGTGCCACCATGCTGCTCAGTTTCGTGATGGGCAATAAATGCTGCATAGCCAGAAACACCCACATTCCATGCATGAGCAGAAGAAAAATTTTCAAAAGTACCAAAATACCTCACTCACAACACCATTTTATATTTGTAAACTTACCAGCTATTTCACTAGGGTGAGGCATCCATGCTTTAGCTAATTCTATTCTAACTGGATGTGTGTATACATTATTTTGCATCAAACTCATTGATTAACACAAAATGTTAGAATTAAGGCAATTGATAAAACAATGAGTGGGAAAGTTAGGAAGTTTATTTACGTAGTGAGTTGGTACGATCTGGAACTAACTCCAACTTTTAAAAATGGAATTAAATAAATACCGAAAGAGAGAAAATCAAAAGGCTATGTAGAAAGCACGGAGCAGATTTTTGTGTGTTGTATAATCCAGTGAGAAACTGGAAACTGTGGCCCCCATTTTCATTTCTGAACCCACATATTGCATTTTGGATCTTTTTGGTCTCTATGGCTTAAGGTCATATTGAATCATGTTCTTACCATCAGAGAATGAAATTCATTCTGTCCATCAGTCACCATAATGTAACAATATCTTGACAGCTGTGATATGTGGTGTGTCTGAAAGTCCTATGACTGCTCGTGCACTCTTATTCAGTGCACTCTTATTCCTAATTAGGAATAGCAGCTAGTTTAGTTTTTATGGAAGAAACAATATTTTGTTCCTGTTAAATGAAAAGCTGTTGTATGAACTTCGATTAAGACCAATCAAGAGAAAGCTGACCTCTGATATATTCTGACGTTCTTTCAAAACATGCCATATAAATTGCAAAGAGTAACTGGCATTAAAACCTCCATTTTACCTACAATATCTATAACCCTCACTGCTGTCAGCAAAATACTCAGTTATGATAGTTTCCATTCTTTTGGAAATACTAAAATGGAAGATTTGTGAAATGAAATGAAAGATTTCACACATGATTTTTGTATCAATCACAGTTCATCTTGTCAATCATGATGTCTCTGTGTCACTGCATCCAATGTCAAGGTAAGAAGCCGACAATTTGTTTATAGCAATCAGCTACTCTACCCGACCATCACCCAGTTAATGTCTTGTTCATTCAGAAACCTGGCTCTATCAGCCTCGCTTAACATTCAAATATTTATTCAGGTAGATTGAATTGAATTACTTGATACATCAGCAGTCAGCTAATATTGTTCTACAGCTCAGGAGGAGCTTTGTAATTGTAAAAAATATATTGCTAATTTTTGTTGAAAATCATAAAATCCCTACAGTATGGAAGTCCATTGGGCCCATCAGGTCCACATTGCCTCTCCAAAGAGCATCCCACCCAGACTCACCCCAAGCCCAGTAACCCTGCATTTCCTGTGGCTAATCCACCTAGCCTGCACATCTCTAGACACTATGGGCAAATAATGTGGCCAATTCTACTAACCTGCACATCTTTGAAATGAAGAAGGAAACTGCAGCACCCAGAGACCAAACCAATGCAGACACGAGGAGAATGTGCAAACTCCACACAGATAATCACTTGAGACTGAAAATAAACCTGGGTCCCTGGGTGCTGTGAAGCAACAGTGCTAACCACTGAGCAACCATGCCGCCAAATTAAATCATTAACAATTTATTCTACATAGGCATCCACAAAACCCAATTCAGCTGTCATGTGTTTTTCTGTGTATGCTAACTTTAGTGGAAAGTAGATTTGAGTATATCATGTGGTTTTGGCTCTATATTCATGTTTATTTTCTTGTTTAAATTAGCAAATGAAGGAATGCATAATCTCCATTTCCTTGAGTAAAGTGCAGAAGATTAGTTTATGAGTGAACCTGCCTTTCAGTTGTCACTGCAAAAGGATTTAATACTTTAAATTATGTTGACTTGGACTGGTGCACCTGTTTATTATGTTGAGAGGAATTTTTAACTAAATATCAATGAGACTATTCTGGTTGAACAAGTAAACTTGTTCAAATGTGTGACTGGAATTGGAAAAAGAAAGTGAGACAGTTTGACCAGCAGGTGATAGAAATTTAGCTCAAAAGAGAACTAAGCATTACAAAGGAAACACTTATTCTGTTAGAAAGGTAGTTAAAGATTAATTATGGTGACAGCTTACATCATTTTGTTATCTATGCAATAGTTACTAATATACACTGGCAAAGTATTCCTATCATATACTTATGAAGATAATTGTAATGCTTCCATCATAAGGCACACTCTTGAAAGATATCATTGCAAATCATGCAGAATTCAGTTGTGTGATTCACAACCAAATCCATGAATGTTTTTCAAACAATATTCATATTCTACTCCAATCCCTGTTAAATTGTTTTAGTTTCCATTGGGGTTTAAAACTTTATACTAAACTTGCCCGTGAATACCACCCTCACTGGAATTTCTAAACATTGTAATTTTGTTTTCTAAAGAATTTATAAATGGAAGTCATAGTAATCAAGCATTGCCTAATGTTTAAGTTTATCTCTACCATCGCTGGCATAAAATATTAGCTTAGCAAACATTTATGGAGAAGTAGCCCACAGCAGTGTCTCAATGCCTTTGCTCAATTAGATCTGCAAATTGCAAGCTCCCTTGGCATATACATTTGCCCCATTCAGAAAACAATTAACACTGTCTAGTAAGTATCTGGCCTTTTGTAGGATAACTTGTCCTTACTGGAGGCAAGATCAACTTCTCACAATATACCAAGTCCCTGGAAACCACAGTCATTGCTAATTTAGTCAAGCTTTTCCTTCAGGAGACCTTGGCTAAAAGCAATTACATTGCAAACAAGCTAAATATTACTGCAAAGAATCCACCTGCTGCCAATTCATCCCATATATTTACATACTATTATCTGTAAGGAAAGCATGTTAGTTCTATCCAATCAATCTAACTACAGAGCCATAAATCCTAATTTTTATAGTATGTGTCAGTGAAATTCTGCCAATTAGAAATTCGAACCAAGGAATTAAAATTTGAATAAACTCAAATTGATTTATTCATTGTTTTAATATTATAAGACAGAAATGTTGAAAGTTATGAACAACTTGAACACTCTTAAACAGGTTTAGTTAATTGTATGTGGGTCCAATAGATATTTTCAACCCTTATAGTGCAAACTTTGAACAACTAGCAATGTCATTTAAAGGTTGTATTTATTGACAGTAAAACTGGAATTTAGTTTTGTAAGTTCCAGTTAGTGTTCTTGCCTTCTCATTTATATTTGATCAACGTGATGAAAGGTGCATAATTTATGTACATTAATACATTTTTAAAAGAGATTGGATTTCAAGCTCGTGGCACAAAGGTGATGGTCCATTTTTGTGAAGAGGTGTAAACGTTAACTAGGTCAATCTTCTCAGAACTTTAATCTTAAACCAGTAAGCGCTTCCTGGAATGTTAATGGGAGTCTTTGTTTATGTTATGGGGCTTTGTGATCAGGGAGAGAAGACATCAAGCCATCAGTTTAGCAGAAACTAGGCTAAGGAATTTTTGGGGGGGCAGTTTGAAGGATAATATAAGAAGAGATACTCGGATTATCCAGCTTTTAGAATTAGAATTCTGAAATTGAAATGTTATAGCTGGAGTTAACTCAGATATAGTTTGAAATGAAGACTTCAGTTAGAAGAAACAGGGAGAGAAAGTAAGGACAATAGGAAAATGGAAAGTGAGAAGTGGGAAAAACAGAGACTAATGAAAGAGGAGATGGAAATAAAAGCTCCAAAGAAATAAGGAATTAGACAATATGATTTGGCTGTAGAAAAGCTGAGTAAAGAAGGAAAGAAGTATCTGAGAGGATGATTCCCGAGTTCAATGAGGGATTTGATTTAAATAAATATCACTAATTATAGTTCAAATTTACTGATTAGATTACTTACAGTGTGGAAACAGGCTCTTCAGCCCAACAAGTCCACACTGACCCTCCAAAGGAACTGGGACAGCTTGTTTTCCATTAAAGGTGTAGGCTGTTTCTTTCAGCTTGCTGTCAAAGATTAGATTACTTACAGCGTGGAAACAGGCCCTTCGGCCCAACAAGTCTACACCAACCCACAACCCAACCAGACCCATTCCCCTACATTTACCCCTTCACCTAACACTACAGGCAATTTAGCATGGTCAATTCACCTAACCTGCACATTTTTGGACTGCGGGAGGAAACCCACGCAGACATAGGGAGAATGTGCAAACTCCACACAGACAGTTGCCTGAGGTCGGAATTGAACCCAGGTGAAGCCTTGTGAGGCAGCAGTGCTAACCACTGTGCCATCGTGCCACCCATTGGAGGATGGTGTCAAAAGATATTTCACCTTCTTGAGAAAGTAGCTGGAAAGATGAAATGATGTTTGGATTTTAATGTTGCAAAATGCTTTGACATTTACAGCTATAACTGTGTCTACCAGTTTGTCGTAAGAACAATCTGCAGTTTATGAAATTGTTAAAAAGACACACTTATCAATTAAAGTTTAGGATTATAGACTTAATAAGACATTTGTAGCATTTGCACAGGCAAAAGAAATGCTGTGTGATGAGCGCTTTTTAACACAAGGGCTAAAGAAATATTTTGAGAACGTAAGAGAAAATATGATTCTGGAAGAAGTTAGAAAGAGTATAACTGCAAACCTAAAAATTTAAATGAGCATCAAGTATGAAAGATCAGAGAAACAACACTTCTAGCAGCTATATATGATATATTGCATAGACAGCTACATGTGGGGAAATGGTCATGTGGGAATCCAGAAGGAAATTGGAGGAATAGAAAATCTGCAGATGGAAGATGTGCTGATTTTGGGGAACAAACAGAAGGAACTAAAGTAAGAAAGGAGAAAGGCTCGAACCAAAGATGATATAAAGAAAATAACATACTTCCATTGTAATTAAATTGAACAAACCAAAGCCAATTATTTGAAGTTGAATAGGGGACAGAGTAAGAACATCTAAAGAATCCTCCGAAAAGGTAGCAACAGAAAAGGAAATTGGTATTAAAACTGCAGCAATAGTCCAAAGAGGACATTTTCTTAGAATATACTAAAACAAAATGGAGAAACGACTCCAGTCATGAAAAAAATTGACTATTTTATGTCAAAAAAGCAAGGTATTTTCTTATGCTTGAGATCAAAAAGGTAAACCAATAAGATACTCAGAGACAATGAAGCAAGTCCGTTACTGATTGCTGGCTGATTATATTATTTGTCTTCAAGAGGAGCTGATGAAGGAGGGAATGTAAATTGCAGGTATAAATGGAGGTGAAAAACCAATCCCATTAGACAGAGTTGGATTAAAGATTGACTTGGCGAATGAAGAGATTGCAGTGGGAGTAGTGAAGAAGGAATTGAATTTATCTTGGGAAATAACTTGGATGGCTCAGAAACATTGATACTACTGAGGATAGACACTATATGAACAAAACTCTAAAAAAGGGGTTTGATCCACTCAAGTCTTTGATAAAGGTGAAGACCACGAGCTGCATGGTCTACTCTGTTCTATTGTGATAGAGTCAATCTAGAGAAATTAGATCAAGTGAGGGAAGAGGTTAATTTCTTGAAGGACCATGACATTTTTGAACTGATTAATAGTAGCTGGAGCTCACCTATTGTGATGGTGCTGAAATCAGACATGCTGCAAAGATTTTGTATCAATTATTTAACAGTCAACATGGTCTCAAAAGTGGACTCAGTGTATTACAAGATTGCAGCACTGCATTGAAAGAATTGAACATTACTGAGCAAAAAAAGCCAAAGAAATATCATCAGTTTCTGCAACTCTGGTTGACCTTCATCAGTGCAAAGTCAGGCCATTTGGAATGGAAAATGCACTGGCAGAGTTTCAATGATCAACTATTAAAGAATTATGTAACTGCATGGTTCACATGGTCAGTATGGTTGTTTTCAAACCTGGCAAGTTCATTTATATCCTTTGGCTCAACTGTTTGATCAACTACACACAGCTAATTGGATAGAAATCTGGACAAATGTAAATTTGCAAAAGCAGAAGTGACTTTTTTGGTAACATAATGAGGCATGGCTAACTGCATCTACAGAGGTGAAAATAAAGGACTGTTTTGGATTTCCCTGTGTGTAGGACACTATGCAAAAGTTTGAGATATTTTGATGACCGTATTTTATTGGAAGTTTGTACTAAATTTCAGCATTGTCTTGGCTCCTTTAATGAATCTGTTAGAGAAAGGCATAACATTTGGATAGACACAAGGCTGTCAGAATGTCTTTGACAACTTGAAAGCAATTCACCATGTTAGCAGTGCTGAATAATGAAAAGCCATTCAAACTGGCTGTCGAAGCCAGTGGCAATAGCTTTGTGCCATTTCACTACATGATGTTGAGATGTTATTGAATGGTCTGTCAAGGTTTTTTCATAGAAACTGACGACCTGTCAACGGAAATACTTGACAGTGGAAAAGGAGCCACTAAGTCTTGCATTAGATCGACAACATTTTGAGCTATGCATCAACAACAATGTGGTGGAAATCATTATTTATGGATTATATCACAATCCCTTGAATTATTTTGGGATAAAAAAACTCTGGGTTTTTAGTGGTACTCATTTTTCTTTGGGAGGAGCACATGTTATGAAATGTGTTTAAATATATAATCATTTTTAATAGATTGGATTACAAATTAGCGGCATATGGATGTTGGTCTATTATTGTGGGGGGATGTAATAATGAACTAGGTCAGTCTTTCCATAATGATGATCTTAAAACAGAGTGTGCCCACTGAAATATTAATAGAAGTTTGCTTGAACTATGGGGGTTTACAATCAGAGAGAGAAAATATCAAGCCATCAGCTCTGCAGAAACTAGGATTTTAGTGATTGTAATGAGGTCAGCCAGTTGGCCAGCATAAAATATGAATTGTCTGATTGGGGGTATTAATCTGATCTAATAGGGAGACCTGACTGCAGTCAGAAGCAAGTATAGATTCTCTTAGTAAAGGAGATTGTTTAGTGCAGTCAAAGAATTGAGTTTCCTCAATGAAAGAGTGTAATTTGTGAAAATTCCAGATCAGAGGTGTTTGGTTAGAAAAGTACATAGCTTGTTCAAACTGAGAAACGTGGAGATTTCAATTGTCTGAGTCAAAGAAAAAGAGTTCCTAACTCACATGACTGGAATTGAGAAGAAGGAGTTAATTCAATCCTCCTGATTAGATGGGAAAGGGATATTGTTCTGGTTTTCAGTAACTTTAAAATGATGGTGTTGATGAGATGGTGAGATTTTGTTCTGCCATGTGTTTTGAAATATTTCAATCTATGTTATATAGCTCAGTTTGTTTTATTTTCCTTTTGTTTCCTTTGTACAATAAATTTCTGTTTTATTGTTAAAACCAAATCTGCAGTCTTGAGTGTTTGTGTATTGGTAAAAGGTTATCAATGTTAAGAAAAATACTAAATATGATCTATGAAACTAGATTTCATTCTGGGATCTGACTTGACCTATTAGTAATATAGTTGGAATCCACATCAATTTGATCTGAAATTATATGCTTTTTAGGAAGTGTTGATAACAACAATTAGTTTGCTCACTAAGTGGTGCATATAAAGTGAATTACAAGTATAAGCTTTGAAGATCATTATATACAGATCGATGATCAAGGACAATGGCACTATTATCTGTGAAACTTAAAAATAAGGAAGAACATTTTGATGACTGATCACAATTTTCTTCATGAGAAACAGGTGATGGTCAAAAGCCATAATGACAGGATCACCAAGGTTGAAAACTAAAAAGAAACAATTCATACTTATATTACATCTACTTTGAGCTCAAGATTTCCAAAGTGAGTTACTGTCAATGAATTACTTTTGAAGTGTCATTGTGACACTTATAAAATGGATGAAATGCAACAGCCTTTTTCCATAGAGTATAGGCAATAAGCAAAGTGAAAAAAAGATTACATTAAATGAGGGACATATGTTGAGTATGAAATTGAGCAAATTACCCTATTCTCCTTTGAATAGTGCTGTAGGGATATTTTCCATACATTTAAGAGAACAAATGAAGCTTAGGCTTAAGTATTATCCTTCAGGTGATGCATTATGACAGTGTGGCACTCTTTCAGAGGTGCAATATCTGCCGAAATTACATACTAGAGCCTCTGGAGTGCTACTTGAATATATTATCTTTCAAGTCAGAAGTGAATCTGTTTCCACTGAGCTAAGACTGACATCTTGTAGTGAAAAATACATAAATCAGGATATAGTGGTAACAAAATTGAATTTATTATTTCATAATTAAGCTTCTGTTCATTCCAAATTATATTTTATGAGATTCTGAATATTTACATTTCAGTAGAATATAATTTACTTTGCTGTCATACATGAAGTTTATGCAGTAAACGTACTATAGGTTCTGACTGAGGAACAACTGCATCATAAATTGTACACTTTGCAAGCCATCAATATTCCTAAAATAAATAGGGTAAAAATAGCAGCTGTAAAAGGAAAACTATACAAATAAAGATGACTACCAGAAAGACCTATTGTCTTTCTTAAATGGTACATCATATGCTCAAGTTCTTGGGCTATTTATCAAAAAACTGAAGGAACTATGGATGCTGGAAATCAGAAACAAAAACAGAAACAGAAATTGTTGGAAAATCTCAGCAGGTCTGGCAGCATCTGAGGAGAGAAAACAGTTAATGTTTCAGGTCCAGTGATCCTTCTTCAGTTGTACTGAATTTTTCCAGCAATTTCTGTTTTTGTTTTTGTTTCTGATTTCCAGCATCCACAGTTTTGTGTATTTGACTCCTCCCATATGATGGACTATCTCACTACAGTAAGTCCCTCCATCTAGTGGCCTTGTAGCCTAGCCAAGAGTCTTTGAAGCTTGATAAGATCAAGGGTAGACAGATATAAGTAACTTAGGAACAAAAACAAAAACAGAAATTGCTGGAAAATCTCAGTGTATATGGCAGCAGCTGTGGAGAGAAAACAGCTAATGTTTCGGGTCCATTGACTTTTCTTAAGTTCTACTGAGTTTTCCAGCAATTTCTGTTTTTGTCTTTGTTCCTAAGCTACTTATGCCTGCCTACCCTTGATCTTATCAAACTTCAAAGGTTCTTGGCTAGGCTACCAGGCTGCTAGATGGAGTGTCTTACTGTAGTCAGATAGCCCATCATATGGGAAGAGTCAACACACCACAGCATGTCACATTGTAAATAAACTTCCTGTCAAACATTTGTGTCTGGAACTGATGACAGTCCAGGAAAAGATCAAGAATGTTCCAAGTAAGTGAAACTTCTTGCCAGAAAAGAAACTGAAGGTTTTAAAGAAGTCCAAGAAAATGTACACAAATGATTAACAGTGCTGCCAGCATGCAATCCTTTCATCTAGGAATGTTTTTGGTTCTCCAAAGAAGACTGCAAATATTTAAATCTTTGAGTGCTTTCTGATTTTTGCTACATTTTGGACTGATTGCAGCAAATTAACAACTTCCTGTTGTTCTTTGATCAGTTCTGGAGAGGGTTGGTGAGGGCAGTGCCATGAATGTTGAGTAGCTATATATGAACTGTAAAACAGCACATGGGATTAAAGAGGCAACTTCAGTATGGACATAAAAACTTCTAAGGAACAGAAAGCAGAAAGTAAAGGTGTTTCTCCAGATTGAAATAAAATATACAGGGGGTTTGCAAAAAGGACTTCAGATTTTTAAGTATTTTAACGACTTATAATTGGGCATATGTCAGAATTTCAAAGGTTTCATAGCCCGAAAATTTAGAAAATTTGGTAAAGAAGGAGTAGGATAGGAATGGTTGATTAGTCCAATGGGTAGACTCATTGCAGAATGTAATTTAACAGAGAGAAGTATGTGGTGGCTTATTATGACAGGAAGAATGACAAGAGGCAATTTCAACTAAACAAAGTGATTTTATAAGTGGGGCAGGCACAATGAAAGCTGGGGTGAACATATCCAAATCTTTAAAGATGGTACAGCAACTTGGGAAGACTGTTTTAAAGAATAGAATCAGTTATAGAAGAATTGTGGAGAAAAACAAGGAAATGACATTAAATTGGTTAGGGCATAGCTGAAATACTGCATTCATTTCTGGGCATCACACTTCAAATTGATGGCAAGACCTGAGAGAGTACACAAAATCATAGAATCACATAAGTATTATGGCATAGAAGGAATCTGTTCAGTCCATCCACCTGCACCGATTTGTTAAATAAGCATCATTACCTGATGCCAATCTCTCGCTTTATCCCCGTATTGGGCACATTATTTTTATCCAAATAATTATCAAATGCTCTCTTGAATGCCTCAGTTGAACCTGCCTCCACCAGGCAGTTAATACCATATTCTAAGTACTCGCTGAGTGAAAAAATTCTTCCCCATTTCACCTTTTTTTTTTGGAAATAACTTTAAATCCATGTCCTCTTGTTCTTGTTCCTTTTATGAGAGGGAACAGTCTCTCCATACCAATTCACCCAGCCCATGCATGATTTTGAAAACCTCTGTCAGAACTCCTTTTAGCCTTCTTATCTCCAAGAGAATAAATCCCCACATCTTCAAGCAATCCTCACAACTGAAGTTGCTCATCCCTGCAACCATTCTTGAAAACCACTTCTGTAATCCTTCCAATGCATCCACATCACTCCTATACTATGGAGCCCAGAACTGTACATGATACTCCAGCTGAGATCTAACTAATGTCCAAAACAAGCTCAATGTCATCTCCTTGCTGTTGTACTGTATGCCCCTATTAATAAAGCGAAGGAGACTGTATGCTTTATTAACAAATCTCTCCACTTGTCTTCCACAGTTCCCTCTGCTCCTGCACACTCTTCACCTTAGAATGATAGTTGCTATGTGTAACAGGCATCTGGAATGTCATTAGTGATGAGCAACTTACGTGGATAGATTGGGGAAGCGGGTGTCATTCTTCTTCGAACAGAAGGGTTAACATGACATGAGATGTTCAAAATTATAAATAGCTTTGAGTGAAAAATTAAGAAGAACTGTTTCTAGTAGTGGAATAATCAGTAATCATTTGGCAAACAAAACAGAGGTGACATGAGAAAACCTGTGTGTTGTTATTTGGAATGCACTGTCGCAGAGGGAAAAACAGTAAAAAAAAAAAGTGGTATTACCAGTCTCATACAAACCCAGTGCAACTTTTAACTGAATCTGCATCACTATACATTCGACTACTATCAACTAAATCGGAAAATTAGGGTCAGGTAAGGGGTTATTCACAGATGATTGCACAATATTCTACTCCATTTGTAATTCATCAGATAACGAAGCAATCCAGGACTGCATGGAACAAGACCTAGCCAACGTTCAGCTTTGGGTGATAAGTGGTAAATAGCATTTGCACCTTCCAAGTGCGGTTATTTACTATCTCAAATAGCAGAGAATCTAACCATGATTTGGAGACGCCAGTGTTGGACTGAAATGTACAAAGTTAAAAATCACACAATACCAGGTTATAGTCCAACAGGTTTAATTGGAAGCACTAGCTTACGGAGCACTGCTCCTTCATCAGGTGGTTATGGAGGACACAATTGTAAGGCACAGAATTTATAGCAAAAGCTTACATGTGATGTAACTGAAATTATACATTGAAAAATATCTTGATTGTTTGTTGAGTATTTCATCTGTTCAAATACCATGATAGTTTCACTTCTTTCATGTGTAAAGGTATTCAGGAAACCTTCTTTTGCAGCATTCATAACATGCACCATCTGGAAGAACAAGGGCAGCGGGTACATAGAAACACTTTCACCTACAAATCACATACCATCCTGACTTGGAAATTTATCACCATTCCCTAATGGAATAAAATCCTGGAACTACCTACAAACTGCACTGTGAGAGTACCTTGACCACACAGACTGCAGAGGTTCAAGAAGAAATCTCATCAGCACTTTCTCAAGGACAGCTAAAAATGAGATACGAGTACTCGCCATGGCAATGATACCCACATTCAAATAATTACTAAGAGGAAAACACTGGCATTAGCTGAACGAGTAGTTGTTATTCTGATTGAAAAACCCATTTCAAAAGAATATGACTGGACTCAAAACATCAATCTTGTGCCAACTGTACTTTAATGAAGTAAGATGAAATAGTTAAAGAGAGTGCTGCCAACGTTATATGATTAACTGTGGGGAGGTCTAAATTTTGTTTTATAATCTGTATAAGATACCATGATTGGAGTAAAAATCAACAGAGAGAAATGTAGGGCAGTGGAAATACTCACAGGTAGCGGCATGTAAATCTGTATATTGCACCCATAGTTCTAAATGTGCTCAGTTACAACATTCAGGTCTCTGTATAAAATGTCAAGCAGAGAATGGGAACAGACAGATATCTTCTTCCAGCTAAAATGTGCCTTATGTCTGATTTGCAAATCAGAAGTGTTGGCAGGAAACTGTTAAAAACTAAATCATTGTTGGAATCCCAAGTTAGCTAAAGGTGAAAAAATATTTTAAAAGAGAAAGGTGAATAAACTAATTTATGGATTAAGTTATACTACAATTTCAGACAATTATGCCTAATTAATAAGCAGAAAATATGACTTACCCTCTAATTACAAATAGAGATAACCTGCAGTTAGAATTCAAAGTTTAGCTATCATATCAAATAACCAGATATAGCATACTGATACCAAGATACTGGAAAATGCAAGGTCCCAGTCTACTGCTCTGTCTTTTTATCATATATTCTAAATGCTGCGATTGAAATAAACAGAAAACTCTCTCACTGACCCTTGTAGAAATATATCACTGTTCTGTGTACATTGTATGCATCAAAAGTTTCTCAGCTCACTTCAAACAACATTTGAGCATTTACAATTTGTTTTGTAGGTTATACACCTTCTAAACTTTTTTTGCCCAAAATGTTAGCCTGGGTCTCTGGATGATTAATCTAGTGACAATGCCACTCTCCTAATATCTCGCTAGGAATCAAGGTAGCTCTGGGAATCTGAGTTGGTCAGGAACATTAAAATGATAATCTATCTCAGGAGATGGTCACAGAGATACCCAAAAAGGGAAGAATCATGAACAGACCATGTGAAGATAAGGGAAGAGGAAATTGGAAGCAAAATCACTGAAATTTTCTAGTTCAGGACAAGTTAAGGAATTTGAATTGCTCCAAGTATTGGAAAATGAAATGAGGGAAGGAGCCTGAGGAGCACTGGAATAATGAATAATCTACCTCTCCCATAAAAAAGGCTGACATAGATAGGACCCATAACAACACATTTGGAAGTCAGTGAGGGTGAAGGAGAAGTTGATCAGAGTCAGAACAAGTTCCGGCAGGTAGAGCAGATACCGGTAGATGGGGATTGGATGGGCCTTGATTCAAGAAAGAGGTGAAGAGCTCTGAAATGATGCTGATGGGGACAAGTTGTTGGAGGATGGTACAGATACTTCTGGTAGAAGGCAATGATTGTATTCCTGTGCAACCTTGTGTGATAGAAAATTGCACTGTCGAAGATCACCATAGAAAATCGTGACACCTGTGCAGTAGAAAGTTTGCGCTATCCAAACAGCGTCCACTATACGTCAATCATGTTATAGTCAGTTCGCCTTCACAAAATGCGTGCTATACCAGAAATAGCTGTACATTCAAGATTGGATTGTGAAAGCAATGTAGATATTGGAAGAGTTGCAGAACTGGATGGGAAGATACCAGATAAGAAGAGGAAAAATAAAGATGAGATAGGAAGAAAAAGATTTTATGGGATAGGAATGGGGAGATACAATGGGTTTAACTGAGTCAGTCTTGTCTTTGCTTTATTCCTTTCTCCTCTTCTTATCTGCTAAAACAGTAGTGTCTGTCCCCATCTCTTCAGGGCATAAACCACATCTAGGATGTGGATATAGGTTTGCTCGCTGAGCTGAACGGTTCATTTCCAGACATTTCATTATTCTACTAGGTAACGTCTTCAGTGGACCTCAGACGAAGCAATGCTGAAAATTCCTGCTTTCTATTTATATGTTTGGGTTTCTTTGGGTTGGTGATGGCATTTCCTGTGGTGAAGTCACTTCCTGTTCCTTTACTCGGGGGTGACAGATGAGGTCTAACTCGATGTGTTTGTTGATTGAGTTCCGGTTGGAATGCCATGCTTCTCGGAATTCTCGTGCGTGACTTTGTTTGGCTTGTCCTGGGATGGATGTGTTGTCCCAGTCGAAGTGGTGTCTTTCCTCATCCATATGTCAGGATACTAGTGAGAAAAGGTCATGTCTTTTTGTGGCTCGTTGGTGTTCATGTATCCTGGTGGCTAGTTTTCTGCCTGTTTGTCCAATGTAGTGTTTGTTACAGCCCTTGCACGGTATTTTGTAAATGACATTAGTTTTGCTTGTTGTTGGTATAGAGTCTTTCAAGTTCATTAACTGCTGTTTTAGTGTGCTGGTGGATTTGTGGGCTACCATGATACCAAGGGGCCTGAGTAGTCTGGCAGTCATTTCTGAGATGTCTTTGATGTAGGGGAAAGTGGCTAGGGTTTCTGTATGTGTTTTGTCTGCTTGTTTGGGTTTGTTGCTGAGAAAACATATACAGAATTCAAATTCGACCTTCCAAATTGAATCACATCACATTCATCCAGGTTGAACTCCATCTGCCACTTCTCAACCCAGCTCTGCATCCTGTCAATGTCTTGCTGTAGCCTGCAACAGCCCTCGACACTATCTACAACACCAGTGACCTTTGTGTCATCGGCAAACTCACTAACCCACCCTTCCACTTCTTCATTCAAGTAATTTATAAAAACTACAAAGAGCCGAGGCCCAAGAACAGATCCCTGCGGGACACCACTGGTCACCGATCTCCAGGCGGAATACTTTCCATCCACTGCCACTCATTGTCTTTTTTCAGCCAAATTTCCCTGTATCCCATACCTCCTAACTTTCTGAATGAGCCTACCATGGAGAACCTTCAGAAAATGCCTTACTGAAATCTATATATACCACATCCACTGCTCAACCATTGTCAACTTGTCTTGTTACATCCTCAAATAACTCAATAAGGCTTGTGAGGCATGTCCTGCCTCTCACAAAACCATGCTGACTATCTTTAATCAAACTATGGTTTTCCAAGTAATTATAATTCCGATCTCTCAGAATCCTTTCCAGTATTTTGCCTATCACAGATGCAAGACTGACTGGTTTGTAATTCATAGGGATTTCCATATTACTTTTCTTGAACAGAGGAACAACATTCTTCTCCCTCAAATCATCTGGTACTATTCCCATGGAGAGTGAGGATGCAACGATCATCACCAGAGGCACAGCAGTCTCAATCCTCCCTTCACGTATTAACTTTGTAAAAATCTGGTCCAGCCCTGGGGACTTATCTATCTTGATGCTTTCCAGAATTTCCAGCACATCCACTTCCTTAATATCAATCTGTTCAAGCCTATTAACCTGTTCCATGGTGTTCTCACTATCAACAAGGTTCCTCGCTCTTCTGAATACTGAAGCAAAAGATCATTTAGGGCCTCCCCTACCCCTTTAGACTCCAGCCACAAGTTCCCTCCACTATCCCTGAAGGACCCTACCCTCTCTTTGATCATTCCCTTATTCCTCACGTTAAGTGTAGAATGTCTTTAGGTTTTCCCTAAGCCTTCCTGCCCCCTCCTAGCTCTCCTCAGTCCAATTTTGATTTCTTTCCTAGCTACCCTGTATTCCTCTAAAGCTATGCCAGATCCTTGTTTCCTCAACCTTAAGTAAATTTCCTTCTTCCTCTTGAGGAGAAACTCCTCTTGTCATCCAAAGGCTCCTTCACCTTACCATTCCTTGCCTGTCTCAGTGGGACAAAGTTATCCAACATTTGCAGCAAGTGCTCCTTAAACAGCCTCCACATTTCTGTTGTGCATTTCCCATAGAACAATTGTTCCCAATTTGTACTCCACAGCTCCTGTCTAATTGCAGTATAATTTCCCCTCCCCCAATTAAATACCTTCCCACACTGTCTGTCCCTATGAGGCAGTTGTGATCACTGTCACCATAATGCTCTCCCATTGAGAGATCTAATACCTGGCCTGGCTCGTTGCCTCGCACCCATTCCAATATGGCCTCCCCCCCTAGTTGGCATATCTATTTATTGAGTCAGGAATCCTTCTTGGACACACCTGACAAAATCGGCTCCAACCAGACCATCTGCACTAAGAAGGTTCCAATCAATATTGGGGAAGTTAAAGTCACCCTAACAACAACTCTGTTACCTCTGCACCTTCCTAAGATCTGCTGTCCAATCTGTTCTTCCATCTCTCTGCTGCTCTTGGGGGGGATCTATAGAAAACACCCAATAAGGTGACTGCTCCTTTTCTGTTACTGACTTCCACCCATATTGACTCAGTAGACAAACCCTCCTCAGTAACCTCCTTTTCTGCAGCTATGATGCACTCTCTAATTGACAATGCTGTACCCCTTCCTCTTTTACCCCCTCCCTGTTCTTTTTAAAAGATCTAAACCCTGGAACATCCAGCAACCATTCCTACCCCTGTGAAATCCATGTCTCCGTTATGGCCACAACATCATAATTCCAAGTACTGATCCATGCTCTAACTTCATCACTCTTATTCCTGACACTCCTTGCATTGAAACGGACATACTTTAACCCATCCTTTTGCCCTATCAACTGTGTATCCTTCCTGACAGACTCTCTGCATTCTATTTCTGCCCGTTTAATAGCCATCCTCTCCTCTGATCTGTAACTCTGGTTCCCATCCCCCTGCTAAACTAGTTTAAACCCTCCTGAAGTGCTCTAGCAAATCTCCTGCCCAGGACATTGGTGCCCGTCCAGTTTAAGTGGGCCCTGGCGCCTTGGAGGTAACATACCTTCCGGGAGTCCTGTTCACGACACAGAATCTCCTGTCAGTTCCTCTGACTATTGAGTCTCCTACCACTAGCACTTTCCTATTCTTTTCCTTTCTTTTCTGAGCCACAGAGCTAGGCTCAATGCTATAGATCTGGCCACTATGGCTTTGCCCTGGTAGATCCCCTCACCACCCTGCCCCGGCCATGCAACAGTATCCAAACCGATAATACTTATCATGGAGGGGATCCCTGCATTGTCTGCCTGTTGCCTTTCCATCCCCTGACTGTAACCCATCTACTTTTTCCCTTTATCTGAGGTGAGACCATCTCCCTGAGGGTTATCCCTCAGCACCATACAGTCTCGCTTGGTTGCGCCTTTGTGTCGGCCAGTCTTGCTGGTTGACAAAGAATAAATGTAAAGTCTTTCTGAACTTTACTGTCTGTTTCTCAGTCTGTGTCCCACCCCATCCACTGAAACCCCCCCACCTGCAGTGCAAGAAATATTGAACGCTTCACAAATTTGTGTGCCATCCTTATGCAGGGGCCATGTTAATCCTCTCTGTATCTTATTAAATTCAGTACATGTACTATACTGTTGGACTGATTGGGAAAGAGGTCAAAGTGGACTGTTCAGTGTGTGATGAACTATAAGGCTGCAAGCAATGGAGGCAAGACCTACAACCACCGTCTTTAGCTTTTAAATCAAAAAATCTTGTGTTGGTTTATCTCTTCTGTTCTCCACCTTATCACAAACCTTCATATTTCTTCTTCCTTCCACATTCCCCGTTCTATCTGATTAAAAACTCTTAAAGCTTCTAATTTGTTTTCTATTGTGGGGTAAGGTTAAAAATGTGAATCATTAACTCTTTCCACTGATGGTGCCTGACCTGCTGAGCTTTTATTTTTATTTCAGATTTTCAACATCTGCAGGAGGTTTCTTTTACATTCATAGTTAGGAATCCTGCCTTTTTTAGTGCTCTATGATGTAGGGGTTTTCTTTGAAGATTTTTGACTATGTGAGGCTGTTTTTTTAATCCCAGTCTGTGACTGACCTGAAGCTATTGGATAGGAGCACGACAGAGACTCATGAAAACCACCATAAATTAATAAGGCACCACATTTTGAGATTATACATACAGAAATGAATATTTTTAAATTGTATTCATATCGCAAAAGATATAATTAAGCATATAAATACCTGTTGTTTGTTTCCGCTACCATTATTTATCTCTTTGCAATAAATCTGAGTAGTAGTTTTAAAAAGTAGGCTATATCCTCCTAGAATGATTATTATTCCAGCACAGGAAATCATGAGGACATGCAATGCATTCTGGAAGTTCCTGAATTGGCCTCTGCTCACTATACTTTTATCTAGATGCTTGAGAAGTAACCACATTTACTGTGTTGTCAGAGTGAGTGCTCACTTTTGGCAGTGGTCTATAATGGTGAACCAGAGGAAATTATATAGTGCAAAATTCACAGAATGTACTGAGATTTAAAGTGACTTGATAAGCTGACAAAATCAACACAGATAATTCATAGCATGCTTAACATGATGACCCTTGCTACTTCTGGTTGCTGGCATTTCATAGTAGCAACTATAATAGAAATTGTAGCTAAGGACTACAGAACAGTAGATAGTGAAGTGGGACTAATTGAGTTGCTTTGCTGAGAGCAGGCAAAGGTGATGGACCAAATGGCCTGCAGTGTTGTAAAAGTCTAATATTTTACTTTGAAAATTTTATTGCCAGAACAAACTCAAATACAACCAAATTCATAGAATTTCATTTTATGTTTTGTAAAAATTAATATTTTTTTACATGAAGTCCATAACCTGTATGAGTGTGTTGACTCATGCCTGCAGTGAGCAGATTGTGCACATGTACTCACAATATGGTAAATGTTTGTTATGCATCACATCCATCAGCACTGTTACAGTTCATGTCCCAAGTAAAAAATTTTCTCAGAGTCACCAGCTCATTACAAAAATAGTGCTAGTTGGATTTCAAAAAATGAATCTTCGCACACTGCAATGTCCTGTGAGATGTACATATTTCATAATACCCAGGCAGACTTTATTTGCATCTTTCTCTGATATGGCTTACTGACTATAAGCACAAAGTTTCTCTTTAATTATGAATTAAACATCAAAAATAAGCAACAAAAATGCTTCAGTAAGGAAAGTTGTAGCTCACAAGAAACAAGAATAATAATGTTTACAATCCATTTGCTCCACCGAGGAATGAACTAAATAATCTTATCCATTTAGACAATCCCAAAGACTTTCATGAATAATTTTACAGAAAAAATAAATATAAAGAACAATCTGGAAATATATTAAATACAGAGTTAATTTAAATTACCAGGGCAGATATGAAGAATGCACAGTTCCTTGTGTCACTGTTGAAATGGCACTTTTGTTCTGAATA
Organism: Chiloscyllium plagiosum; assembly: GCF_004010195.1. Taxonomy (NCBI): domain Eukaryota; kingdom Metazoa; phylum Chordata; class Chondrichthyes; order Orectolobiformes; family Hemiscylliidae; genus Chiloscyllium; species Chiloscyllium plagiosum. The sequence goes on along the minus strand of NC_057715.1, from coordinate 62,241,412 downwards.
TTTGGATGGGATTTTTCATTCCCCACCATGCTGAGAAGACTGGCCAGTGGGTGTCACATCAATCAAATAAACCTTCAACCATGAGGTTCTCTCCCTTTAGGTGACACAGTGAGCATATCAGCAACAGGTTAGAAAAAATCAACTGCATTTTGTTACTGCCCTAGAATTTGAATTAATTTTGTCTTCCCAATTAACTTCTACCCAATTGAGAAACTTGACAATTTCTGAAACCCCAAAGCAAAAGGCAAATGTTTATTTGGAAACTGTACTTCTTCTGCCACTTATGCATAAGAATCTGCTGCTTTGTCCTTACAGCATTATGGCTCTAAAAGTTGCTCGCAGTCACTTGTGGCTGTCACATCTCCAAGGTCAGGCAACACTTCCAAGAGGTCTCAGGCAACCTGTCTCCCTGGGCCATCTTCAACCTGACTAGCACAGAGCAATTAAAAGGCACTTATGGCTGTGTGGCAGAATTTAGTAAACATTGCAAAGGGTGGCTATTAATAGCACGGAACTGTGAAAGCAGTAAGGGGAAGAAAGGAAAATTATTGTGCTCAAGTCTAGAATGTGGGTGTGTGCTCCTATCAGGCAGTGGGGGTGGGGGTGGGGGTTGGGAAGAAGGGATGCTCCACTTAGCCCATGGGCTACGCCCCAGTGTACATGGGCATTGTTGGTCTGTCCAATGTGCAGGGAGGTCTGTCCAGGGCATTGTTCATACTGAAAACAACTATGCCTGAGGTGTGATCTAGGAGATTGGTGAATTGCAGGGAATGGAGGCAATTTTGTATTGTGGTTGGATAATTAGAACTTGGGATGGGACCTCGTGATCTTGTTGGTTGCAGGGTGGGGGAACACGGTCTGATCTAGGAACATCAGGGTACAAAAGGCTTTGAATAAGGGAGGCATATGGCTCAGCAGAAGCATTGGGACTTCAATGTCCAAGGGCCCCTGGGGAAGGACCTCAATGATGTCAATGATTGACAATGGAGCAATGAGAAGTGGATTGAGGGTCACGAGGTAATAGAGATGGTGAACCAGTGAGGCAATGGAACAAAACTGGGGAGAAATGGAGAGTCAGATGGTGGAATTGAAACTTGAACGGTCCTATGAGCAGCTGAATCTCTCCATTCTGAAAAGGTATCCACGTATTGTGTTATGCTTTGTCTAAGTACAAATGGCTGCAGCTGAATTAGGAAGAGTTTTTAGTTGGGGGGGTCGTGGAGTTATAGCTTGCATGCTTTGGCCAACTGACAGGGCCTGCGGTTAATCAGCAGTCCACTGGATGGATAACCAGATGCAGCTGTCTTCAACTCTTACAATGCCAGATATCAATAATCTTCCAAGGATCACATTTCAATCAGATCACTTGAAGTTAGAGATTTAAAGTAATTTTTTCCTGATTGTCACCCCACGTTCTCTGAGGATGCACTAAGCAATGCAGTAAGGGAGCTGAAAGCAATATAGAAACAACCCCATTAGCACGATCCAACCATCTAAAATGTGGCACGTTCTGGCACCTTGATTAGATGGCACTGCCACACTGCCATTCTTCTGTTCATCTTGGTCCTCAGAAGAAATCAGAGGCTTCGACTGCTCCAATTGCAAAAAGAAGAGCAAGACGTCTCTCAGCAGCAGCAGGAACAGGAGCAGCATGAGGCAGGATCAGCTACTGAACCAGCAGAAGCACCACAATCTGCACAAGGTGGCCCATGTAGATGGCAAATGATGGCCCAAAAATATATCTATATGGTTCAAAGCAGCTATCTCCATATGACAGATTATCAATGTCAGCAATGCCTCAGATTGTCCCGGGAAGCTGTCACCAACAGAAGCAGTCAAAATGATAAAAGGACTGGAAAAAATCCAGCCTCGTGCTGATATGCGGCAAGTAACAATCTTACTGCACAAGTGCCAGGCCATGACCATCTCCAAATGGAGAATCTCACCACTGCCCCTTGATGCTGACTGCCATGACCATCACTGAATCCCCACAATCAACATCCTGGAGGTTACCATTGACCAGGAACTGAAATGGACTAGCCATATAACTACTGTGGCTGTAAGTACATATCAGTGGCTAGGAATACTGCAGCAAGTGACTCACCTCCTGATTCCTCAGGGTCTGTCCATTTTTTAGTAGACACAAGTAAAGGGTATGATGAAATAATCCACACTTGCCACAGCTCCAACAAACTCAAGAAGTTTGACACCATCGAGGACAAAGCAGCCCACTTGATTGGTACCACATTCACAAAGATTCATGTCTTTCCCTGCTGTGTTCCATCTACAAGATACTCTACAGAAATTCACCAAGGTTCCTTAGATGGCACCTTCCAAGCCCATGACACTTGCATCTAGAAGGACAAGGCAACAGAACACCACGACCTGCAATTTCCCCTCCAATTCACTTACCATCCTTTGGAATTATATTGTTGTTCCTTCATTGTCATTGGGTCAAGATCCTGGAATTCCCCCATTAATGGCATTATATATTTACATAAAGGACGAGGATGACAGAGGTTCAAGAAGGTACTTAACTATCTCCTTCTCAAATGCAATAAGGTATGGGCAATAAATGCTGGTCAAGCCAACAATGTGCACCACCCCAACAGCAGGCCAGAGACTAGAAATATTGCAGCGAGTAATTCACCTGCCAATTCCCCAAAGCCTGTCCATCATCTACAAGACCCAAGTCAGGAGTGTGATGGAATGCTCTCCACTTGCCTGGATGGGTATAGTTCCACTCAAGAAGTTTGATACCCTTCAGGACAAAGCAGCCCATTTGATTGGCACCATATCCACAAACATCCACTCCCTCTAACACCGACGTTCAATAGCAGTAGTGTGTACTATCTACAAGATGTACTGCAGAAATTGACCAAAGATCCTCAGACAGCATCCTACAAGCCCACGACACTTGCATCTAGAAGGACAGGGGCATCAGATACACAGGAACACCACCTACAAGCTCCCTTTCAAACCACTTACCATTCTGACTTGATAATATATCAGCATTCCTTCACTGTCACTGGGTCAAAATCCTAGAATGCTCTCCCTCGTGGTATTGTAGATCAACCCACAGCAGATGGACTGCAGCAGTTCAAGAAGGCAGCTCAGTACCATCTTCTCAAGGGCAACTATGGATGGGCAATAAATGCTGGCCATCTGGCAATGCCCACATCCCACAAATGAAAGAAAAGAGCCTAAAACTCATGATTGTATGACAATTCTCACTGTTTGTTTCCTAATGCGAACTGAAAAATGGAAAATCCAGCCTTTGGCTTTAAACATAATTTAGCGATCACTCATGATTGCATGCAGGGTAAAGATCAAGATATTACAGTGTTCAGAGCCAGGGTTATTTTCAATCATGACATAAATACATAATTCAGTCCTAACTTTAATGCTACACATTATGATCTTATTCTTTTTCCACATTTATAAGAAAAAATGGCAAATACAATCATGCCATTTCTCCATCCCACCATTACTACATTGCAACAACTTCATTGGCTGGGAAGTCTCTACTCCTGAATGCATACAGAAGCTTTCATTATAAATGTAGACAAAACTTCTAAATGGAAAAAGTTGGCAATAAGAGAGTGCAAATGTCAAATTTTAACATAGTTTACAATCACGCCACTGATGCATTTTGAAATACCTGAAATGAAAGTGCTTACCCACTGTTGAAAGGGTTGTCACCAGGGATCACATGTGTGCTATCCTTGCGGATGAGGAATTTGACTCTGTCATAGAAGGATTGAAGATTTTGTTGTAAAGTTGGCATCTGTGTTTGCTGAATAACATCAAGAGGATCAGGTGATCCAAGACACAGAGGATTATCGTGACATAAAGGCTGAAGACAGCAGTCAGGATCCATGCAATCTATTAAGCCATCTGGGAGAGAAAGAACCAAAATATCTGTCACAAATTAATTAATATTCTTTAAAAAAGATGACTTGGGCCTATTAATACTGGAAGGCAAAAACTCTTCTTTCTAATTCACTGAGAGAGGGTTTATTCCTTCCAATTAAACATCAGACATCAACATCTCCATATATGTGTTATGATCCACTCTTTAAATATCTCAAGGAGGCTTCCATCACCAAATAATGTACAAAGAATAAACTTGTAGAATATGACATTTGGATTTGTTAGCAAAAAGGGAAGAACTTAAAAAGTGATTATGTTGGGGATAAATTCAGTTTTTGGCTTACATTTCACCTTACTAATCATATTCTTGACTACCCCAAGTTCAAACAGATTGGACAATGTACATTCATGCTGATGGGAATACAAACTAAAGGCAGGAAACAGAAAATATCCTCAGGCTTTTCTACTATCACAAATTGTAAATGGAGGAAGTGGAAGAGAAAACAGGGATGTGTAGACCGTGTAATGATTAAAACCTACATGTTTCAAGTTACAGAAATGGAAAATGAAGTTGGAAAAATTTATATGGAGATTTGCAGTGTTGTGAAAGAACCAAGGCTGAAAGGTAACTCCTGCCTAACATGGACACTTAGGGTCTATACAACTGGGTTACTGGGAGATACTAACTGTTAAATACAAATTAATGCTCCTAAGTTTTGAAACTGTGATTTACTAACCTCAGAGAATTTCTTTAAGCTGTATATCAGAAGGATAGAATACCCATCAAATGTTATGTATGAAACTTGGTTGAGAGGTACGCTGACAAATTATCAAAAACCCTTGGGCAAACATTTAGTTCAAAACAAAAGCTCTGATGCTACATATAGACTTCTCTCAAAGAATCAGAGCTTACTAAATGCAGCTGGGTGAAAACTTATAAAACTGCTCCTGACATGCACAATAAAAAAAAACTTATTTATCTCCATAGGAAAAAGATTCCATGTTGCAGTCTGCAATGTTGACAAAAAAATCAAGTAAGAAATGTATGCAGAATTCCTGAGGAGTGAAGCATTTTCAAATATTGGCCAAGTGGGATCTGGTTAAACTTTGCAGTTGCATTCACATAAATATTCATGAATAATAAATCAATATGATCATGATTATTTAAACAGGAACTACATGTTGATCTACACCTTTGGCCTCTTGTTGAACTGTCAAATGCACATAGCTTCTTACCTCCGTCATTATCTTTTCCATCACCACAAGCAGTTTCCATGGAGGTGTCACATCCAGCACCCCTCCAGCCCAGCTGACACATACAATGCCAACCATTCTGATCCAGTGTACATCGCCCATTTCCATTACATAGACCCGGGCAACCTTCTGTCAATAGAAACAAGTTTCAACATTCATATTTTTACTTTTTTGTTTTAAGTTGTCACAGTTCAGTATGGGACATATTGGGGTTGATCTTGAGTATGTGAACTACTGTAAAATGAACGATAACAAAACAATAGCCTGATTTATATCTCTCCTGCTTCCATTGAAGTCAATGAAAATAAAGCTTGGGAGTGATATAAAATGTCAAGATCTACTATATTGTTTTCTACATTCAGTTTTCAACATATACAAAACCAAAACCTGAAAGTTATTTTTCTCTACATTAAACTGTTTATGAAGTAAAGCTACCTTGGTGAACTGTTACAAAGTAATTTATTATCTGCTTCCAGGAGCCATGTTTTTGATTTATTTTTTATTCTTGCATGGGAATTGGGTGTCACAAGCAACACCAGCATTGGTTGCCATCCTGAACTTGCTCAGCCATTTGAAAGGGTAGTTCAGAGTTTATCACATTGTGATGGGTGTGGAGTTACATGTGGGTCAGACTAGGTGAGGATGATTTCATTCTCTAAAGCTTATTTGTAAACCAGATGGGTTTTATGAGAATTGTTTATCATTAGACCAGCTTTAAATTCCAGATATTATTGAAATCAAGTTTCACCATCTGCAATCTATGGGGTTCAAAGCCATATCCCCAGAATTTTAACCTGGACCTCTGGATTACTGACCCAATTACATTAAAGCTATGTCACCATCTTCTCCTTGTCTACAAACTTTGTGAAAGGGAAGTTCTCCAAGCTAAAAAGTAACTCTTCCCTTCCCAGTAAACTTAAATCTTTCATTGGATGCATCCACTAATTTAAAATAATAAATACCTGACCAACAGATTTTTTTCATTGTTACTGACAATTTTTCCAGACATTAGCAAGTGGGGAGACTGCACACATTCCATTAGTGGTAACAGCTTCTGTTTATTTTGGACATCCACACATATTGATAGTTTCTTCCTCGAATATGTGTTCCTATAGCTCCTTTAACCTTTGAAAATGCACTTATTCACACATATCCATACTGAATTAGTGGTCTATGAATTCCACTAGTTCATTGCATTTCTTTGAAATCATAAACAATACTTCTCATTACTTGGTAAATCTCCAACTTTTTACAAATTAATTTTAAATTGGGAGGTGTTCAGAATACACCACTCTCTTTGCCTTACCTTTGGGGACCATACATTCTGCTGCCTAGACTCCAAGGTCTGGATGAGTCTTATGCAGCATATAGCCCTAGCATATTCAGTCTCTCCCTATTGTTCAAACCCTCCATTTCCGGAACCTTCCTTGTAGATCTCTTGTGCACCCTTTCAAATTTAACACCATTTTTTTTGTGGGAAATAAAGTAGGGCTGAGTTTAAAGCACAAGTGCTTTTTGAGCTATTGTTTTGATCATGTTTACTTTGTCAAATCCTTTTTGACACAGTGTAAAAGTGATGGTTTAGAGTAATGCATGGACAGGTGTCAATTGCAATTTTAAAGTAAAAGTATGTGAATTAATGCATTTTCAAAGGAAAAAAGTACAATAGAAGTATACGTTGAAGAAAAATGAAGGGTTCTGCAGCCAACTCACATGGTGGCACATCCACTTTCTGGGCCATCAAGTGGGTAATTGTGCACTATGTAATTCCATCACTAGCACTGACACTTCATTTATGACTCTACATTGTGAGTCCTTTCATCCATTTCTTTTTGTAGGACTTCTTCCTCTCTCCATGCTTTGTCAAAGCATGGAGAATGTCTCAAATTAATTTGGAAGTGTGTACAGTGGGGACAATTCAGATTTTTCACAGCCTGCATCAAGTTAACTCTCTGCATCAGGCCAAGCTATGCAAAGAACTTTGAAAAATCGTTTTTAAAAATTTTTACCAGAGCATTTCAGTATTTCAGGATTTTAGCAAGAACAACAGAGAAATTGTATTCTTCTTGTGGACTTAGAAAACTGGAGCTAAAAATTACAATTAAAATTCAAATGAGAACTTTTTAAAAAACATATTGCAAATTCTGTACATTTACTTAAGTGTTGCTGAATCTCTGAGGAAACTGGGTAAAAATTAGACATTTATGAAACTTTATTTTCGAATTTGAAGGCAAGAACAAATTACAGTATCTCAGAGAACATTGTATCTTAACATGTTATTTATTATACTTAGAATTTTAAGAGTTCTAAATTATGTCTTTAGCATAAAGATTATGGATTACTGTTTATTGTCACTGGTATAAACAAGCTAATTGCTGAGCTGGAGAAAATATGTAAGGTTTGTGGCTTGGGATAATGGAGGGGAAATCACCTTTAAAATAAGATTCACCTAAATTGTCACTTGGTTCAGGTGAGGTAATATAGAGGTCAACATGTGAGAATAATGTGACAAATCTATCACACGAGGAAGCTTAATTAACAAGAATAAGGTAGAGACGGGAAATATTGGACAAATGGCCTCGAATCTGTCAGTAGGAAAATCCGTTATTGAGGAATTAGTTACAGGAATTTGAAAATCATGATGCAATCAAGCAGAGTTAGATGGGTTATGAAAGGAAAATTTTGTTTGACAATTTTATTATTGTTCTTTGAGTTTATAACAAGGAAGATGCATTGAATGTATTTGAATTTTCAAAAGCTAATTGATGAGGTATTACATAAAAAGGTACTGCACACAATTGGAATGCATGGTTTGAGAGGTAAATATTTTAGCATTGATAATGGATTGGCTGGCTAACAGGAAAGAGAGAGTTGGGATAAATTCATTATTTTCCAGTTGGCAAGCTGTAATTGCTGTCAAGGTCTCAACTATTTACAATTTATATTAGTGATGTTGATGAAGTGGCAGAATGCTTTGTTGCTAAAATTGCTGATAATACAAAGAGAAGTGAGAAGTAAACTGTGAGGACACAAAGAGATGCCAAAAGGATATAGACCGTGTAGCATTAACTGTGTTATCTGCATACTTCCTGTCATTCCTGCATTTCCTTAAAAAGAATACATTTCGTTCTGCATGCCATCTACACCAAAGACAGTGACAGATTGTTGACGTTGAAGTTGTCTGTTGTAAACTCTTTGTCCCTCAAAATCTTCCTCAGCTGCAGCAACCTACTCTGAATTGGCCTCGTGCATGCCATTCAGCATTAATGCCCAGTCATTAATTGATATGGATGAGAAGTTTACTTGCTACAACATAGACACAAAGCAATGGCAGTGATTGCACCTTCACCCACTGGGTTTTCTTTACTGATTGATTACCCTCTGATTCATAGTGTCATACAGCATGGAAACAGGCCCTTCAGCCCAACTCAGCCATGTCGACCAGATTTCCTAAACTGAATAGTCCCATTTGCCTGCATTTGGCCCATATCCCTCTAAACCTTTTCTATCGATGTACCTGTCCAAATGTTCTAATTGTACCACTTCCTCTGGCAGCTCATTCCATACATGCACCATCCTCTGCATGAAGAAGTCACCCCTCAGGTCCCCTACCCTGTGGAAAATACCTTGGCAATTCAACTTATATGGCCTTCATGATTTTATACATCTTTATAAGGTCACCCCTTAGCCTTCTGTGCTCCAGGGAAACAAGTCCCAGCCTATTCAGCCTTTCCTTATAATTCAAACCTTTTAGTCTTGGTAGTAGACCAAGCCAGTTTCTGTGGTCTGGCCCCAGGAAACGTCCCTGTCCCCTGCTCAGTGAATGCACAAAAGTGGCCAATGTAAGATTCTCTTTGGACAGCAAGAATTCTAAAAAGGCTTCATCCAGGAGCTCCACTATGATGATGTCTCTCATGAATTCATTTGCTAACAAAGTATCAGTGATTTGGTATAGATCGCTTATGCAAGAATTTATAGGCCCTCTGACTGGAGTGATTGAACTTCACCCTGACTGAAGTATTTATAATCTTCAACCTGAAGTGCTAAGTTGATAATCATTTCAGCATCCTCTGGAGATACCAACCTAATAGGTGTCAGTCTTCTGCCATTCCATTCAGTCCATGTGATATCAATAAACAGCTGAAGCCACTGGATATTGAAAACGCTATGGACCCTGGCAATAATTGAATCATTGAATCCCTGCAGTGTGGAAACAGGCCCTTCAACCCAACAGGTCCACACCGACTCTCCAAAGATTATCTCACCACAGCCCATTTTCCTATTACTCTATAATTACCCTGACTACTGTACCTAACCTACACATCCCTAAACACTATGGGCAATTTAGCATGGCCAATTCACCCAACCTGCACATCTTCGGATTGTGGGAGGAAACCAGAGCACCTGGAGGAAACCCATGCAGACACAGAGAGAATGTGCAAACTCCACACAGACAGTCGCCCGAGGCTGGAATGGAACCCGGGTCCCTGGCAGTGTGAGGCAGCAGTGGCAATAATATTGACAACTTGTGCTTCAGAGCTTGCTGCATCCAGGCTGTCCCAGTACAGCTATAATACTAATATCTATGCAAAAATGTGAAAAATTGACCAGTTTTTTTCCTCTACATAAAAAGCAGAACAAATCCAACCCAGCAAATTACTGCCCCATATTTAAAGTGATGTAAGGTGCCATCAATAGTGCTATCGTGCAGCAGGTACTTAGCAATAACCTGTTCACTGATGCTTAGTTTGGGATCCACCTCATTACAGCTGGAGTTCAAACATGGTCAGAATGGCTGATTTCCAGAGATGAGGTGTGAATGACTGCCCTTGACATCAAGGTCGCTTTTGTCCAGTGTATCATCAAGGACCCTGAGCAAAATAAGTCAATGGGAAGTGGGAGAAAACTCCCTCATGGTTGGAATCATACCTAGCACAAAGGGAAATGGTTGTGGTTGTTGGAAGTCAGAGTCATATAACATGGAAACAGACCCTTCAGCTCAATTTGTCCATGCTGACCAGGCTTCCTAAACTGAACTAGTTCCATTTGCATGTGCTTAACCCAAATCCCTCTAAATCTTTCCAATCCAAATCTTTTAAATGTTGTAGCTGTACCCGCCTCTACCACTTTCTCTGGCAGGTCACTCCATGCATGTTCACCCTTTGTGTGAAAACTTTGCCCCTCAGGTCCCTTATAAATTTTTCCCCTCTCACCTTGAAGCTATGCCCTCTAGCTTTGGACTCTCTGAACCTAGAGAAAAGATCTTAACTATTCATCTTATCTATGCCCCTCATGATTTTATAAACCTCAATACATCACACCTCAGCCTCCAACGCTCCAGGGGAAAAAGTCCTAGACTACCCTTCCTCTCCTACAATTTTAACCTTCCAGTCTTGGTGATATCCTTCTAAATACTTTTTGCACCCTTTTCAGTTTAATAACATTTGTCCTACAGCAGGGGAACCAGAATATGGCCTCACCAATGTCTTGTACAGCCATGACTTCTCAACTCCTGTACTCAATGTTCTGACCAAAGAAGGCAAGCATGCCACATGCCTTCTTCAGCACTCTGGCTCACTGTAACGCCACTTTCAAGGAACTATGTACCTGCACACCGAGGTCTCTCTGTTTGACAACACTCTCCAGGAGCCTACCATTAAGTGTGTAAGTCCTGACCTGGTTTGCCTTACTAAAAGGCAACACGTTGCATTTATCTGAATTAAACTCTATTTGCGATTCCTCAGCCTACTGGCCCAGTTAATCAAGATCCTCTTAGATAACCTTCTTCACTGTCCACTATACCACCAATTTTGCTGTGACCCACGAACTTACTAACCATGCCTCCTATATACTCATTCAAAATGTTTCTGTAAAAGATGAACAGTGGACTTAGCATTAATCCCTGTGGCACATAGCAGATACATGGGAACAACACCACCACCTGAAAGTTTACCTCCAAACCATTCACTCTCCTGACCTGGAAATATATTGCCATTCCTTCTGTGCCTCTGGGTCAAAATCCTGGAACATCCTCCCTAATGGGCTCGTCCATCAAATGGAGTGCAGTGATTCAAGAAGGCAGCACACCACCACTTTCTCAAGTACAACTAGGGATGGGTAACAGATATTAGCCCAGCCAGCTATCCCCACATGCCTGATTGAAATTTCAAAAAATGACTGCCCTAATGTTTCTGTCGAGCATCATTGCCGAATTGTTGAAGACGGCCTGAGCATTCAAGAAGACTATTTAAGGAAATAGGTTCTGAGATAAGAAACTCAGGGAAGCACACTTGGCTTTGAGGAAGAGATTGGCATACCAGAGTCACACAGGACTCTGTGAGAGCTGGAAAATGCTGCAGGACAAGCTAGTTAAAATGTCAAGGACTGAGGAAGGAATAAATACATTCCAGTATTATATTACATGTGAAAATGTGACTGCAGCCTGTGGTCTGTAAAATGTAAAAATGCAAAATGCCTCTGCTCCTGAAGGAGCAACTGAATGCAGTGTGCTACCAGAAATGGAATAGGTTTTGCAGAAGATGGACATTGTTTTAAATAACCCATACCACCTTGTGGCATTTGTGCTGGTTCATAACTTGTCTGCATAAGTCACATATGCATTTATATATTTTTTCAGGTAATCACTGAGAAACTGTTTATACAGCAAAAGATGGAAGAAGAAATTAAAGTATTTCTGCAGAAAATCAGTATTTTGTTTCACAACAAGAATGATCGGAATATGTGCAAGGTGGGCCTAGCATTACAGAAAATGGCAGTTACACAACATACATCATGCAATAGAGAGGGATTTACACATTAGAAATAGAGTAACAAGAATAAATGAACATACAACAGTATAGGAGTATCCAAATACTATACCAGATCTAAAGAGACTAAGAGAGCATTTGTGGAATATGTTTGTCGCACACAAAGTATCTGAAAAAGCACCAAAATTAGGTGACATTCTTATTGTGATATTTATACGGAATGGTTAAATAAGGGTGGATGGCAGGTTTGGTTCAATATGAGAAACAGCGCAGTTTTCCATTTTGGTGGGAAGAATAGAGAAGCAGAACATTATTTAAACAAAGAGAGACTCACTAAATTCTGTGGTCTAATGGGATTCAGGTGTTTTTGTATATAGATCATAGAAAGTGAGTATTCGGAAACAGAAAGTAATCAGAAATTCGATCTGGAATGTTAGCCTTGATTGTATTGGGGCGGGGGGGAACGAGGGGGGGAAACGAGGTATAAACATCTTTGACTGCAAAGGGCATTATGAGATTACATTTTGGGCTTCATTTTAAGAGGAGGAGTGTGTCTCCATAAATTTTGCCCGTGTTTCCATCCTGGAGAAAACGTTCCATTTCACTGCAGAGTGTTAGCACAACATGGATGAAAGCAGTTACAAGTGATAAGCCCAAATCAACTGGCATGGAGTGCAAGGACATCTCCAATTGTTGGTGAAACCATGGTGTCATTCAGGTCAGTTACTGATTGCATCAAGTTGGGAAACTCCTTGCTCATAAGGAATTAACTTTCCATAGTCTGCCTGCTTCAATCAGTGCTTGGAGTTTCGCATCAATGCTCAATAAGTGGATCAAATCCATGCAATCGAACAAAACAACTGAAAATGAAAACAATGCTGACTGTGGAGCTGACACATACACGGGTTGACTGATGTCTTGCAGCTTCTTGATAATGTATGCATTGCAGCTGGTATTGACATGCAACTTGATAGGCTGAACATTGACACAGCTGCTCGACAAGAGACGAGGCTCGTAAAGACTGGATCACTGAACTGAAAAGATTGTACACTTTCATCTGGCAGGGGAAGAATTCAGAGGGAAATGCCTGAACAGATGTAGGCTTCACTGTAAGAAATTCACTATTCTCAATGCCAGAAACCACGACAAATTGTTCAGAACATATTCTTTCCATTTGCCTCTCCACTCAAACAGGGCCAGCAAACCTCAGAAGTATCTATGGTCTACAGTTGTACTTCACCACAGAGAGGTAAGACTAGTTTCCAAGGAGAGCTTGACACAGATATCCCAATGTTATCTATTGGGAGATTCCAAAGAAGAACAGGCATAGACCAAGAGGCATAGCTCTCCTATCTTGGGCATCATGGGCTAGAGGAAAGATAACTTTAAACAGAAACTACGTTGGCTTTGCCAGAAGCTTTGTGTAATTAACACCTTCTTTCAGAATAAACCATGCCACAAGCTGTTCTAGAGACAACTATGATCAGGGCACGAGATGAATCTGACCATGAGCGATGTGGCACTCCAAACAGCATTCTCCCCAACACGCACAGCTATGACCAGCTAAATACCAGCTTGTTCTTCTGAAAGAAACCAGCCAAATCTTTAATGTAACTTAAGAAAGAATGGTTCTTCTAGGAAGCATAATAAAATGTGAAGTGATTATACCAGATAATCCTTGGAAAAGGGGTGAGGGGGCTTTGAGTATGAGATTAATGCATACCGATTCATCACATTGTAAGTAGCATATTAAAACGGTGGTAGTTACTGCTTTGAATGATTGTTGCATGCAGCTTGTGTTATCAGTACTATTCCTTGATCATACCCATCAGAAGGAGATCCAATGTTGCGAGTTTTAGTGCTACGCGGCTCGAGGCACTGTTCAGCTGCTTATGAATGCAGGGTTCTCTCGAGCAGCAAGGCAAATTATCAAAAATTGTAGTGAAGAAAACGGAAAGAAAACCTGGGAGGATTGGTGAGTGGAGAGTGTGATGAAAGGGTAAGGAGGTGTTTGTCTCCTTGGGCTTTTCTGACATTCTCACCCGATGGAAATTGGTTCCTGCTCCACTACAAGGAAAGGAGCTAACCATTTGCTTAGTATCTGATAAGTAGATAAGAGCCATTATATTCTTAAGTTTTAACAAAGTATAAAAATTGTTGCTAAATAAATTGCTTGATTTTATTGATTGGATTAATTTATCATAGTCATGTTCCAAGATACAGTGAAAAGTTGTTTTGCAAGAAATACAGGCAGATTGTACCATGCAAAATATATCAGGGTAGCAGCACAGAGTGTACAATACAGTGTTGCAGCTTCTATTTCAGTGTTGCGATTCTATTTCAATAATAATGGCATAGGTGGAAATAGGAAAGACATTCTGTATAGAGAATGTGATGAGCTTGGAACTAAATTAAAAGGCTGAACTCCTGAAAGGTTATAGTCTCTGGATTATTATTAAGCCAACTGGGAATTGGCACAGTCTATATAAAATTAGAGAGAGATGAATATGACCAGTGGGATAATTGGGTTGTTTTCATGGGGCTCTGGCACCAATACCGGCAAAAATGGGAGCTGTGCCACTGGGCCACTTGAACCATGAAGGGGTCAGTGGTCTTCCAAACTGTGTAACGAGGCAAGTAGGGCGTGTTTAAACTAAATAGTAAAAAACATGTGACCAAGATAAAAAGACACAGAATTGTGATGGAAGCTGTATGTGTAAATATAATTTATTGTGAATTTGGATTCCTGGTTTTTGTGTTAGTAACCTGTGTATTCTCTATGTGTCGAAGTTAATAATTAATTTTTATGTATTGCTTGTAAGTCGTGGTGCTTTCTTTTAAATCAGCTTTTGAGTCCTGGCTTTAGAGTGAATGGGTTTGTGAAAGGTAAATAATGAGGGCTCAAGGTTTGTTAGAGACTTTCGGAACATTTTTTCAAAAGCTTAAGGGTAACTTACATAGCTTAGAGCAGGAGATTTTTAGTTTTAATTTTACATAAAATTTTAGCTTTACTTTAGGTTTTGGACAGTCCTGTGAAATTGTTGACAGAGTAATATGGGAAATGAATGTCAGAGAATGACAGGAGGGGGCAAAAAGAAATAACGTAGAATTATACCAGCAATTAAAACTAGATGTTACACAGATAACAAAAATACAAAACCAAAGACACTAAATTTGAATGTATGTAGCAGGCATATCAAAATAGACAAAGTGATAGTACACGTTTAAATAAATAAATATAGTTTGATAACCATAATGGAAACGTGACTGTAGGATGGCAAGATTTGGGTTTTGAATATTGGGGCATATATGACAATTAAGAAGAATAGGAGAGTAGGCAACAGTTGAGTGTTGGCACTGTTTATCAAAGATGGCATTTATGCAACAGTTAGAAAAGTCAAAAGATCAGGATGCAGAATCGATTGGTTGAAGCTGAGTAGTAGGGAAACAAATCACAAGTGGCACTAGTCCAGAGGCCTCCTAACAGTAACCACAATAGGGGACAAAGTATGCAGGAAGAAATATTGGGTGCTCATGGTCAAGGGATGGCAACAATTATGGGTAACTTTAATCCACATAAAAACCAAACAAGTTAGGTTGGCAATAGGACAAAGTTTATAATGCATTCAAGATATTTTCTTACAGCAGCATTGTCTGGAACTGGCCATAAGCAGGTTATAATAGACTTGGTATTGTGTAATGTGACACAGTTAATCAAAAACCCACAGTTAAAGCATCATTAAGTAGCAGCAAGCATAATATGATTGAATTCTACACCCAGTTTGAAAGGGAGAAGACTGAGCCTTGGACTTGTACTTTAAACTTAAATAAGGACAATTATGTGGATCAGAAAGTTGAGCTTGCTGAAGTGAAATGTCACACTTAACTAAGGGATGGATTAATTGAGAATGCAATGGCAAACTTTCAGAATATTTTAGAAGCATATGAACACTATAAAGAAAAATTCTAAAGGCAGGATCCATCATCCATGGCTAACTAAGGAAGTTAGGTAAAGCATCTTACTTAAGGAAAGCAAAAACTGCATAAAGGTGAGTGGCAGGTCAGAAATTAAAGAACAGTAGGCTTAAGAATAAAGAACAGCAAACTAAAAGGTTAATCAGGAAGAAGAAATTACAGTATGAAGATGATAGCTAGAAATGTAAAAGTTAACTGTCAGTGTTTCTGTCCATTTAAAAATGAGTTTTATTTTCTAGAAAGTGAATATGGGTGTTAAAAGTAGATAGTAAGGAAATAGCAGATGAAATGCGCAAATTTTGTCTTTGTCTTCCCAAAGACAATACAAAAACATTTCCAGTAATTCCTGTAAATCAGGAGGTGAAATGAAGAAAAGATCTTAGTCAAACTGCGGTCATGAAGCAAGTGATGCAAAGCAAACTGCCTGAGTTGTAGTTTGATAAGTCTTTGAGTCAAAATGGACTTCATGCTCCCGTTTTATAAGTGAGTGCTAATATGTTAGTAGATGCATTGGTATTAATTTTCCAAAACTCCCAGATTCAGAGTGGAAAAATAGCAAATATAATCCCTCTTTCTAACAATTGAGCGAGGTCAGAAATGATGCAGTTAGCTTGATATTAGATTAGATTAGATTAGATTACTTACAGTGTGGAAACAGGATCTTCGGCCCAACAAGTCCACACCGACTCACCAAAGCGCAACCCACCCAGACCCATTCCCCTACATTTACTCCTGCAGCTAACACTATGGGCAATTTAGCGTGGCCAATTCACCTGACCTGCACATTTTTGGACTGTGGGAGGAAACCGGAGCACCCGGAGGAAACCCACGCAGACACGGGGAGAATGTGCAAACTCCACACAGTCAGTCACCTGAGGTGGGAATTGAACCCAGGTCTCTGGCGCTGTGAGGCAACAGTGCTAACCACTGTGCCACCGTGCCGCCCACCACTTTCTTTAATATCTTCAAGGAGAAGGTATTACAATGAATTAATAAAGACATTCTAAGCATGCACTTAGTAAACCAAAAACCCAGGGAAATCGGGAAGGGTCAGCACATTTTTGAAAGGGAAGTCATATTTAACCAATTTTTTAGATTTCTGTGAGGAAGCAAGTTGTATGATAAGGGGGAGTCTGTACACATACGTTACTTGGATGTCTAGAAGATACCACATCAATAATTATTGCACAAAACAAAAGCTTGCAGTAAAGATGACAACATATTAACATGGATAAAAGATTGGCTGGCTGGCAGAAAACAGATCATACTTAAATGGGTCCTTGTCTGATT
Organism: Chiloscyllium plagiosum; assembly: GCF_004010195.1. NCBI lineage: Eukaryota > Metazoa > Chordata > Chondrichthyes > Orectolobiformes > Hemiscylliidae > Chiloscyllium > Chiloscyllium plagiosum. The sequence continues at coordinate 62,224,253 of NC_057715.1, read as the reverse complement.
GGCAGGTTGTGAAGAATGGAGACCTGCAGGTGCTCTGGGTCCTACATCAATGAACTAGATGAGGGGAACGAAGACATCATAGCTAAATTCATAGGTGACATAGAGTTAGGAAAGTGTGCTACGAAAAGATATTGGGGAATTTTAGGTTGAGCAAAAAATCTAGCGGATGGAGTATATGTGGGAAAATGAGAAATTGTTCACTTTGGGGAAAAGAATGAGAAAGAAGAGCATCACTGTAATGCAGAATATTGCAGAGTTCCATGATGTAGATGGATCGAAGTGCTGTGCTGCATAAGTCATAAAAAATGACATGCAGGTACTGCACATAGTCAAGAAAGTGAATGGAATGTGATCAACTATTATGAGAGAAATTTAGCAAAAAAGTATACATGTTATGCTTTAGCTATGTAGTGCATTGGTGAGACCACATCTGAATTACAACATGCAGTTTTGGTCTCTTTTATTGTGGAAAGATATGAAGGCTTTGGAGATCGTTCAGTGGAGGTTTAATAGCTTATCAGGACAGATTAGACAGACAGGGGTTGTTTCCACTGATGCTTAGAAGAGTGATGGATGGCTTGTTTGAAATGCATACACTCCTGAATGGTTGCGACACAGTAGAGTTGGAAAGGATGTTTCCTCGACTGCACCAGGTCACAGCTAGGGGGCATTGTTTCAAATTAGGTGTTGCCCTTTAAGGACAGATGAGGTGATTTTTTTTTCTCTCAGAGAGTTGTGTGACTTTGGAACTTTCTTCCTTAGCTAGTGGTGGAAGTGGGGTCACAGAAAGAATTTGAAGGCAGAGTTAGATAGATTCTATAGGAAGAAGAATCAAAGGTTATCAGGGTAGATCAAAATATGAAACACAAATAAATCAGCTGTGGTTTTATTGAATGCCAGGGCAGGCTTAAGGGGCCAATGGTCTACTTCTCCTCCTGTTTTGTATGTTCGTATGTATTTAAAGTTATCTTGTGCTTCTTACATGGGAGGAGCCCTGTAGATGCAAATAGCAGTAGGACTTCTTTGTGAACTGAATCTGTGTTCTCACTTGATTGAAGAATGGTTGAACTGTACCAAGGGTTCTGACAACTCACCAAGGCTTTGATACAAGCTGCGGAAAGAATGAGAGATACCCATTCTGTCAGGGGTTGGGAGGGCCACAAACCTCAAAGACAGATGCTCAGGAGACAGTGGAAAGAAGTTATGGAATGAGGAGAAGTGAAAAGAAAGAAGAAAGATTAGGTCTCAGTGTGTTTCAACAAATTGGAGACAGATCCGGAAACAAGTTTAACGATGCAACAGTGTTACAATCCCCTCTGACACTTTAAAAAAATGCAGATTTGAACTTCCAGTGACAAACTTAAATGAATATTTACTAAATAATACTTAGGAAGCTACTGATACTCGGAGTTATAGAAAAGAAAATACATTAACAGCTTAAACTTTGTGAGGAGAGCATTGAAGTCAAATCTATGGCTATGGTTCTAACGACTTCGATTCTGCCAATTAGTGTGCTTAAACATTAAAGGATTGACATCAGCAATTTTTTAATCTTCAATTTCTCCCTCAACAAATCCCGATGAACCCTGGCAGAGAGTTTGAGTGGTAAAGTAATTCATGGGGGATTAAAATGTTGGGTCAATTGGATGATGGTCCAATATATTAGCAGCTTCATTTCCAATCGCTTTTCTCTGAAACATCAATGAAAATAATAAGAGTTCTGAAGTACAGAAATTTAAAACAATAGATAATCTGCTTATAACCAGGGGAAGCCAACGAAGAAAACTTAAGTGAATCATAACAGACTGATAATGTTTAATTACAACAGTGACAGAAATTCTAAAAGGTGAATGTTAAATCACATCATCAACAGTTCACTGAAGACACAGTATAGAAATCCGTACCTTTCACTACCTTATCCAGATAGTGAGCTTGAGAGATAAAACAGAAAGGGTATTTAGGAAAGGTTAAAATAAGAACATTTCTACTAGCTAAGAGACATAAGAGTTGAGTCAGTTGTTACAAACTAAAGAAAGTAAGTAGTATATATACACATCAGTACAACAATGGTTAAAGATTAATTAGTTATTGTAAAACAAAAATGAAAGTACAATATGCACATCAGGAGAGCAATGCCAAAGCAACAGTGCTTTCATGATAACAAAAAGGTGTTCTGCAATGTTGCTCATATTCATTATTATTTTTCACTCCAGTCAAAATACCAAAACTGAGATTACAATTCAGTGGTGTCATTTCACTGCCTTGGAAATTTCATCAACACAAAATGTCCAACAGGGGTACAGGCGACCCAACTTCCAACAGAATCTCTTGACATCAATGATGGGGTAAAGTATTTTCACGGTACCATGTCAAGCAAAACTGTACCTTTTCTTATTTTTCTCTATTTTTCATTGGGAACTGAAATGGGAAAAGGATTTATTTTTGAAATCAAGGGTAATGGAGTGCATTGCCACCCTTCTTACAAGCAAGTCACCAACATTTTATTTTAAGTGTTGTAACCACTGCTGTTTGTTCAGACAGTGAAGGAGGGTCTAGGTGTGGATGAGCTGGAGCTAAGAGCTGCCCACGAATGGAGATTTGGCCAGCAACAAGTTGATGATTGGTCTGGGAAATGGTGACCCATTATTGATGGCAAAAGCTTTCTGCCTGCCAACAATTACATGACGAACTCCTGGGTAGCTGAACAGATTGCGGGTGCGAATGTTTGAGCTGTAGCCATCGTACTCTGTACAGATCTGTCCTTTCTGTATGATTATGGATGAAAGGAATGAGTATACTCTAACCAAATTTACTGACAAAACAAGGATGGCTAAGAAAGCAAGCTGTGAGAATATAAAGAACGATAAAAAGTGATCAATATAGCTAAAATAAAACAAAGAACTGCAGATGCTGGAGAACTTAAGTAAAAACAGAGATTGCTTGTGAAACTCAGGTCTGGCAGCATCTGTGAAAGAAAGCAGAGTTAACGTTTTGAGTTCATTGATTCTTCATCAGCACTCAAAGACATGCGAGTGGGCAAAAATATTGGCAGCTCAAATATGGGAAATAGGAGTTATCCACTTTGGTGGGAGGAACAGAAATGCAGAATATTATTTAAATGGAAAGAGAGCCTGCAGAACTTTATGGTAGAGGGGAATCTGGGTGCCCTCACATGTGAATCACAAAACACTACCAAGCAAGAAGTATACAAAGGAAGTCTGACTAAAGCTGTACAGGTCATTGGTAAGATTACATTCAGAATATTACACAGTGAAACTAGTTGTCAGCGAAACAGCGAGAATTGTACCTACGAGTAGATGCTGGTGTGCAGTCTCAAAATCCAGTAAGACACACTCTCAGGGGAATGGATTAATCATATGTAAGTGAGCAAGTCCATGAGGGAGTGGCTTATGAGGGAGTTCTCAAACCAGTTCTTCAGTAGTAAAGAATTGGAATCCCTTGCATAGGAGATAAAGTCTTAATGAGATTTGGTTACCCACAGAATCACGAACATCCAGGATTTTATGAGAAATGTCATGACCACATTTGCTGTTTGAAGCACTGAAAAACAGAAATTCCTGGAGAAACTCAGCTGGAAGCATTGGTGGAGAGAAAACATAATTACGTTTCAAATCCAATGACTCTTTTTCTAATCTTGTGTATTTCAGATCTGCAGCATTTGCAGGTCTTTGTTTTATTTTGCTGTTTGATGTACTCTGCAGAGTTTGGCCTGTTACCCATATCTATTTCATGTTGATTCTGGATGTTAAAGCGTGAATTGCATATAAATTGTAAGTTGTTTATCTGTTCTAACTTGGTACTGTGAAGTTTGCTTTGTTCATTCAAAACTGTGAAATCTTGTGACTTTATTCTCTCAGTAAGTACCCAGGAGCTCAAACTTCACCGACTTTAAATGCAAAATGTTACTAGTCATGAACCAGACTGGAACGTAAACCTGGCAGACTTGCTAGGAATCATAGGAAATGGTACAGCAGGCTCAAATTGGATGACTTACGTCTATCCCAATCTTCTATCAAGAGAAAACCACTGGCTGTATTTTATAACCATAAATTGGGCAGGCTGCCTCCTGCATATATATATCATATGAATGGTTCAAGAAGGCAGATCTCCACCAACACATTCTCAGGGGTAACTATGGAAGGGCAATAAATGTTGGCCCAGCGAGTATTGTCCAGGTCCCATGATTGAATTTAAAAAAAAATGATGATGTTGGGCAGGCAATCTGACATAATCATGTTAGTCTCCGTGTGAGGTTTCCTAATTGTCATTCGTAGCAGAGGCTAAGAGCTGTTTACTGCCACCAATCTTCCTTTGTCTGTACTGAGTCCAGGGCCTGTCTAATTATCAGTGGTAGAGGAAAGACAGGTTCAGCTAAAGAGGAGAAACACTTGTTAGGTAATGAGATGATTTATTTCATGACAGCAATAAATATAGTTTATATTATGAATCAGACATAAGAATGCTTTGGAGCTGCACAGAACACATTTGCTCTCTAGGCTAGTATAGAATTTATTTGTCTTCACCCAATCACGTCATCAAACTTAGTGGAGCTCAATGTTAACTCTTTTCGAATCCTTACTTTAAAAAAAAGCTTCCCCAAATCTTTTCACCATAATTAACAATGATATAATTGTATAAATAACTACATTTCCATTTACTACTAACCTATCTCACCCCAGATCTCTAACTTCACTTATTTGAGCTGTCTGGATGTTTCACAATTCATCCAGAATGCTTTCTCTTTGGACTTGGAAGATCAGCAGGTTTCTTTGCTCGGGGACTCTTGTCCTTGAATCTGTTATCGTTCTTGAACTATTACCTTTATAAAGTTCCTCGCTGGGTTTGTCCCATTCAAGGAGGGTTCTGCAAGGAGACAAGTTCCAGCAGTTCCTTTGTACAGCTCCATCAGCTGCATGGACAATATCATTGCCTTTGGTCTGCAGAGTATTGGATGACTGTGCCATCTCTATGGAGGTGCCTTAACTATATCTGTTACCCACGGCCCAACTGAGGCAGCCACTATGCAGTGTGATGTCTGTTATAGTGATCCCAAGTGGCAGTCTGTTGAAACCAAACCTCCTGAGTGATGTGATAAATGCGGTATGCAGTCTTGACTCCTTGATTAATGGCACCTGCCAGAACCTACTGTTGGCATTGAGTCTGGTAAAATTCCTACTTCTACATAATTTGGCTAAACTCTCATTGACTGTTGAAAAATAAGGTGGATTTCCCCAGATGCCTCTTCTATTGAGCTGCATTAGGTCAACAAATATTCTGATGGATCCATTGGCTTTTTGTAACATGGCCATGTCCGAACTTCACATGGCTGCTTTGGCACCGGAGAAACAATACCCATTTTGATCATTTCTCTAAGTTGCTTCTGAACTTGATTCATTAGGGATCCCAAAGGTTCCTGAGTATGAAGAGATGTGCTAGCTCTGCCTCTTTCTTTTTGCATGATGCTGTGTTGAACATTGAATTTACCTAATCTTGTGAATAGTGTTGGGTATTTCCTTGCGAAAGAACTTTTCTTTCGATGCTGTTGCAGTTCTTCAAATGTTTGAATAATTTTTGGAGGTAAACAACTCTTTCTTTCTCAAGCGGGAAGATTCTGATTCGGAATGATGTATGCGTTCTCGACTATCTGACACTATTTATCTTGTACTGCAACTTGGAGTGTACCTTTAATGTTGGGTGTTATTCCATCTACACCATATAGCTTCATGTCTCCTGCTACAGTCTCTCTGTCTATTGGTAAGTGCAATTTCTCCTGTGTCGTCTTAAAGTAGCACTTAAAATAGTACTTTGCTTTAAAAAACTCTTTCTTCTGGTATTACCTTCAATGGCAGGAGTCTGCATGAAATTAGAATCTGTGCTGCTTCTATCATGTTATATTTCCCTGATTGCCACTCAGGTCCTTATAGTGTCTGCTATCGCTGTATGGGCTACAGAGTAAAGATTGTTTAAGGTAGTTCACTGCTCCTCCTTTATCTACACAGTGTATTGTGTCTAGGGCCTGTCTAATATCAGTGGCACAGAAGAAGATATGTGCCAAATGTAGTAGAGTCTACTGAAGGTAGCAGCATTTTTATTCTTTTTCTTTCATGAATCCACTGTTTTGAGCTGTCATAAGAAATAAGGAGAGATTGCAACGGGGCCTTCAAATTGATGGCTATGACTAACTGCCATTATATGGCATAAGTCTTGATGCCTGATATCCAAGTCTAGATGCCTGTTTGAGCATAGAACAACATTCACACTGCTCAATAGTTACGTTTCACAGAATCCCTACAGTGTGGAAGCAGGCTGATTGAATTTACACTAACCCTCCAAAGAGCATTCTACACAGATCTACACCCCTACCTCTGAATTTTCCCATGGCTAATCCATCTAGCCTGCATAGCTCTGGGCACTATGGTCAAATTAGAATAGCTAATCCACCTAACCTGCACATCTTTGGATTGTGGAAAGAAACCTATGCTGACATAGGGAGAATGAGCAAACTGCACATAAACAATTGCCCGATACTGGACTCAAACCTGGCTCTCTGCCACTATGAGGTAGCTTAGACACTAGCAGTGCTAACCACTGAGCCACTGTGTCACCTAAATAATGCCTTTGCAGCCATTTCTCCACTCTAGTTATCTCTGTATTTTTCCATGGTTAATCTTTGGACTGTGGAAGGAAACCAGAGCACCCGGAGGGAATTTGCACAGGCAGTCACTCGAGGCTGGAATCAAACCCAGCTCTCTGACACTGTGGGCAATGTTGACTGCTGAGCTACCAGGCTTTTCTGCAAAGGACTACTAATTAGCTGTCCCAGTATTTGATTTGCCACTGAGCTGGTGGGAGGCTAGGAGTGAGCGGACCACTCACTTTCCATTTTGTCTCCCTCAATAGTTGTAAAATCGAGCTCTTTCTTTTGACTCCATTCTGCCTTTATAACCAAACTTTTAATCTACAAAGTCTTTTTTCCTTTCTGAGTGATTTTATCATGTCAATGAACTGCCCTTGTTAGTACAATAGTATTGCATAGATAGATTGGAACAAGACACTGTACAAATAATCCATACTAAATACAAATGATCCGCCCTTGGTAAATCTCTACATATTAAACTGTTAAGCAACAAGATGCTATTGAATGATACAGTAAATTAAAACAGACAGTCTCGCATTAATCTTAATAGATTAATGTTATCAGATTTGAACAGCACCATTAGTTTTCATTGAACATTTCATTTACACAGAACTAACCCTTCATTTTGATTTAGAAGAAAAACATAAGAAAATGCCTATTTGCCTATTTGTTAAATAGGCATATGTGACATGTACAGAAGTCACATGTACAGAACAAGATAAAAAGAAAACATGCAAAGCCAAAAACACAAACAAAAAGAAACAAAACTGCTTGCTAATTGGAGAATGGCATATTTGGTTATTATTCTGTTCTTGACGAGAAACATTCCTCTCCTCTGCTACGGTCATCCTTCCTTTACAAGAAAATACTATTGATTTAAGACTCAGGTGATGTCCTCATCAGCATGTACCTCTCCTTGGAATGTTCCAAGGTTCACCTTTTGTTACAATGAATGACTCAATCATGAAAAAAAATCCTGATCTCGTCAGAACTGTGATGTTTTCAACAGTAATACCAAATGGATTTTTTGTAAGTAGGGTGGAGAAATGGCCACAAAGACATTATTTGGGTGGCACAATGGCTCAGTGGTTAGCACTGCTGCCTTACAGCGCCAGGGATCTGGATTCGATTCCAGCCTCAGGTGACTGTATGGAGTTTGCAAATTCTCCCAGTGTCTGAGTGGATTTCCTCCAGGTCCTCCTATTTCCTCCCACATGTGCAAGTTAGATGGATTGATCATGCTAAATTGCCCATGGTGTGCAGGGATGTGTAGGGTAGGTGGATTAGCCATGGGAATTGTAGGGTTACAGGTCAGGGTAGGGGGGGTGGGTCTGGGTGGGCTGCTTTTCAAAGGGTCGGTTCGGACTTGATGGGCTGAATGTCCTGCTTGCATGCTGTAAGGGTATTATGATATCAGGATGACTTCAAAGACACATTAAGCTGAACACACAAATTGTTTTACTAAACCATATATTATATCATAAAAATATGAATTACAATAACTGTAAGAAATGTGGGAAATTAACTGAGAGGATGGGCAAAAAAAAACTATAGGGATAGGGAGCTTGGCACCCTGGAAGAAATGTGGTGATGCACTGAGAGGTCAACAATACTCCTGCCCCAAAGCCATAACACACCTTGGGCATCTTATATTGACGGATAGTAGATTTTCCACCCTACAATGGAGTGAAGACCCATCCTCTTGACTGGAGCCAAACTGTTTGGTCAGCAATTCAGCAGTCCCACCAGTGCCTGAGCTTTGGAGTGGACTCTGTCAGAACTGAAGGCATGCTATGAAGGAAGCTCAGGGATTCCAGGGTAAAGGGGAGCTTTGGGTAGGGTTTTGTTTTAGCACCTTAGGTAGGCCTTGCGGATGATGGGGAAAGATTTTTAAACTCTGTAGGTGGGAAGAATGGGGCTACTGTCTTCTTGGTGGGTGCTACCAATGGGCAAAGGGCACCCCTCAAATGATAGCAGCCCCTCTCTTCCCACCAGTTGGAATTTTACACTTCCTTGGAAATTCCAAAATGGGAGAGCAGAAGATCTGGGTCATAAAGTTGTGTAACAAAAATCCAGTAAGACGCAAGTTTGCTCTCTATGCTCCTAGATTTTATAGATACAAGCCAGGTACTGAGAGTATTGAATAAACTAAATGTAGTTTTTAAACAATACCTACAGAGTAGGTATTGTCCCATCAGTCAAACAGGCCTCACAACTACATTCAACAGTTTACAAACCAATAAAGTGATTATATTACATTTTAAATAATGAATTCTAATCTAAATGCATCTGACATATAATAATTTTGAAGAAACATACATTTTAAACATCACTATACCTATACTGTCTTTACAATTAATGACAGATTTACTTATTAGAATTTAACGTACTGTTTTTATACAAATACGATTTTGAAGTATTGGGTGATGGAAGGGACTTCTCATACTGCATGTTACAAAATAAATTCAACAATGAAATGGCCAAAACGCTCCCATCTCTTTCACTTACAAAGGGGCACTTACTCAGACAAAAATGAAAATTCACAACTGAAGTTTAAAATCCCATTTAAAAACCTCTCATGCTAGACTAAGTAGCACAAATAGATTAAACATGCTTTTCTTCAGTCCTACCGATAGTGCAATGTTCTCCATTCCACCCAGGGCTGCATTCACACTTGCCATCCTTACAAGTCCCATGCTCACTGCAGCGTGGGTGACATGCTCGTTGATCACAGATACTGCCCATCCAGCCTTCGTCACACCGACAGGTGCCTCCTATGCAGATTCCATGGCTGCTACAGTCTACTGCACAAATCTCTGTGGGAGACACAACAAATCCCTGTATTATTGTCAAGGATGTAACAGTTCAGCGCCCAGGTCAAGCAGGAATAAAGGGATTTTTTTACACTCTTAGCAGCTAATTCCTTTCAACAATAAGGATTTAATAAGAGGATTACAATAAAATAGGGATTACAGAGGCATCCTTAAATGGTCCACTTATTTCTCTTACAAACTCATGATAACTGCTGTTTCTTCACTGTTCTTTTGTGACAAAAAAGGTAGTTGTTAGCTTCTGCAGGAAATATATGAGGTATCACATTTAATTAAAACCTTGTCAGTACTAACTTCAAACAAATAGATGGGAAGAGGTTATGACATAGTTAAAACATTATTGTGTAAAAACTCCACTCAAAGAAATAGTCTTAGAAATTGTCAGTCGCTCACTATTACTATTATAATAGTCAATTTATTGAGCCAACTTAAACAATATCCTTGAATATCTTCAGCTTTTCTACTTGAATTGTTAGATTCAAAGAGTAAGAAAGTGATAATTGTTTGTATTTCTTCACCTCGAGTCATTTCAATTATTTTAAAACATTTGCGTACTTTTAGAATGAGTTTTCAGTGCAATGATATTTTCTTACAATTCTTTGTGTTTTACTTAAGCTTTAACTAAACTGTAATGGACTGCAATTTACTAGGTAATTCTCTAAGTCACTTTCACAGAATCATAGAATGCATGAAATTCCTCTCTACTATTTTAATGAAGTATTGACCCAGTAAACCAGCAGGTTAACAGCCTTATTAAAATATTGCCAAAGAATTTTTACATAATATTTCACTGTCTTTTTTCTTGCCATGATTTATTTGAAGCAGGTTAATGGTTCAACAAGATATAATTAGTTTTATCTTTTAATATTTTTATGGGTTAAAGTCAAAGAGGCAGGTCCTATTTGTGATTAAACATTTGAAATAACACTAGCATTATCTGCTGTTGCAATGTCAAAGTATTGCATTCCGAAATAAAAATGTAGCTCAAATGCTCTGTAAAATCTCAATGTGTAGCTTACACTTTTGCTGTACATATCCTGAAATAAAAAGGCATTCAGATTTAAACAGAATAAATCTGGTTAATCTTAATTGATCAGATTTTAATTCTAGAACTACCTGGTTTTATGCTTTGCTTACAACTGCAACATAGGAGTTTAAAATATTTAATTATGGGATTAATACCATTATGATTTGGATGAATGAAGTTGAATTAATTGCTGCTACTGGTTGAGTAAAAGTTATTTGAATGATGTAAATGTAAATGATGTAGTTTGGTCAAATAATCTAAGAACAGCCCACAAATTGTCACTTACTGATTCAGATATTCGCCAAACCAATGACTGATTTAAATTAAATTGGTTATCTGTAGAATTGAATTGAATTGGTTATCTGTAGAATTGAAAGTAACTTTTTGAAATAAGAAGGAGAATTCACAGAGAATAGATTTCCAAAGGGAGGAAAAACCTGGTGGTCACACATATTAAATTTTGAATCTTTATGTAAACCTTAATGAGCTCAATAAAAATGACAAGAAGTTTTTAAATTGTTGAAGTAAAATCTCAGCAGGTATCATTACATAAATTGGAAGAAGTTAAAAATCTAAAGAACTTAGTTTAATTACTGAGGTAATATCTTATAATGGGATGGACTGAGGTCCAGATAACGAACCATAAGGATTAAAATGCTGCTGGACATGACAGACTGATTCTGAATTTCTCCAGTTTCTTTTGTGAGATGTAAAGAAAATAGACAAAATGCTGTAGGAGCACATGATGGTGATCACTTTCTAAAGCAGGGCTTGGAACTCCAAAACAGAATATACAACATTCACCCTTATTCACTCACTGGAGCTCTTTGCCAAAGCTACTCCAAAAAAAAAATAGATTTAACCAAATGGAACTTTCCAAGCTCTCAATGTTAAACGTTTTGCAGTCTATTAAGCAGAAAAGGAGTGATTTCATTGATCACACAATAGCTTAATAAGTGTGAGAGAATTACTAAGTTTCAGTCTACAGCCGCTCAGAGCTGAAGAAAGGTAATGAATGCTTCTTACACTACTTTCTGTTTTTTTTTGCGGTCAAATTGCTATTTCCTGATTCAGCACTTAAGGGGATTAATTTTCTCATTTCAACTCAAATTATAATTGCAGCTACACAAATTATCCAATTTGATACGATTTCAATTTGGACGTTTCAGTGTGATCGTATCTGAGATTTTTTACTGCTTACTGCCAAGAACATGAAGTTTAATAAATGCACACAGATATCTCAAGAAGACTAAAATGATACACAAGTAAAATGATAAGTCTTAAGAAGATTCACATAAATTTAGCGTTCAATGTTTATATTATTGAACGTAATAGTTGTAATACTGATAAAGTTTGTTTGCTGCAACAAATTGGGTGAAGAAATGCATTGGATGAACAGTATCTGTTCATAGGGCCCTGATTAGTGACTTCTATACCATAATCTGATTAGTTTGGGAATAGTTTGTGTCAGGGTAAGCACTCGCCAGCAGGGAGGGAAGATGATTTGTTATGTAGGTCAGCTAATGCCAGTCTAAAGTGAACTGCTGACTGCAAAATGGTAATTTAAAATTGGAGCAGAAATCCTGCTTTCCTTTCCAGCTCTGAGATGTGCATGATGGATAGATATAATGGATCCTGAAAAGAAAGAGGACAACCAATTAAAGATTAAGTTGGGGAGGGTGTACCCGTATAGAATTATGAGAATAGTCATAAAATATATGGAAAGGCAATGGCCTAGTGGTTTTATGACCAGACTATTAATCCAGAACCTCAGCTAATATTCTGGGGATCAAGGTTTGAATCCCACCACATCAGATGGTGGAATTTGAATTCAATAAAATATATTGGAATTAAGAATCTACTAAAGACCATTGACATTTACTGGAAAAACCACTTGGATCACTAATGCCCTTCAGGGAAGGAAATCTGCCATCCTCACCTGGTCTGGTCTACATGTAACTCCAGACCCACAGCAATGTGGTTGACTCTTATCTGTACTCTGGGCAATTAGGGATGGGAAATGAATGCTGCCTAACCAGCGATGCCCACATTCTGTGAATAAATCAAGAACAAAACTTGGCTTAGCAATCCACACAGCTGTGTCAATTGCTATGAAGTCACAAAGAAGAAATTAAACTGAATATGTCACCTGGCATCGATTTCAGATACGGAAAAGATAAAGCCCAGACGATTCTGCAAAGTTCTCTTTACTAACATCCAGAGGCTAGAACAAAAATTGGGAGAGCTGTCTACAGACAGGTCAAGTAACAGCCTGACATAGTCATACTCACAGAACCATACCTTCAGGCAATGTCCCAGACACCACTATTACCATCCTGGATATGTCCTTTCTCACTGGCAGGACAGACCCAGCAGACATGGCGGCACAGTGGTCTACAGTTTGGAGGGAGTTGCCCTGGCAGTCTCTAACACTGACTATGGATCCCCATGAAATCTTATGGTTTCAGGTTAAACATCAGCAAGGAAACCTCCTGCTGACTACCATGTACCATTCTCCCTCAGCTGATGAATCAGTACTCCTCCATATTGAATAAGGAGAAAGCATTGAGGGTGGCAAGTGCTGAAAATGTGCTCTGGGTGGGTGATTTCAATGTCTAACACCAAGAGTGGCTAAGCAGCAGCTCAACTGATTAAGGTGGTCAGGTCATGAAGGACATAGGTGTTAGGCTGGGTCTGCGGCAGATGGTGAGGAAACCAACAAGAAGGAAAAACATACTTGACCATATTCTTACCAACCTGCTGGCTGCAGATGCATCTGTCTGTGACAGTATTGGTAAGAGTGACTGCCACACAATCCTTATGGAGATAAAGTCCCCGCTTCACACTGGGAATAACCTCCGTCATGTTGTGTAGCACTATCCCCATGCTAAATGGGACAGACTTCTAATATATGAAGCAGCTCAAGACTGGCCATCCATTAGGGACTATGCACCATCAACAGCAACAGAATATTCTCCAGCACAACCTGTAACCTCATGGCCTGACATATCCCCCACTCAACCAGTACTGTCAAGCCAGGGGCTCAACCATAATTCAATGAAGAGTGCAGGAGGGCATGCCAGGAGCAGCAGCAGGCATACCTAAACATAAAGTGTCAACCTGGTAAGCTACCTAAGAGGACTACTTGAATAACAAAGAGCATAAGCAGCAAGTGACAGACGCAGCTAAGTGCTCCTATAGCTCTAAGCTCTGTCGTCCTGCCACACCCAGCTGTGAATGATAGTATACAATTAAAACAACTCACTGGAGAATGAGGAGGCTCTAGCAATATCTGGCTGCTATGGTCCTAAATAATTTGAACATTAAGGGAGTGGATCCTTTTCTGTTCAATAAGATTGCTGGTTCATGATAGGGTGTTCTGATTGCAATGTGGGAGGAATTGATTGCATCCTGCACTTGCAGGAAAGGCAGCAAGGGCTGAGAATCCTAAAACCCTTCCTGTCTGCCTCCTCACATCAAGGGACAATGTAAGGAATTGACAGGCTGTTGAGAAGACAATATCAGTAACATCCTTGATGCACTTATCGGTTCAAGACTGTAAAAGTCCAGAGATCCCCAGCATAAACCTAAAATGATCAGCTAGCAAAGAAATTCAGGGCAGCCTGTTGCTTTTAGGATCACAAGGAAGGGATTGGTGCCAGTCCTTGGGACTACAGATTCTCATCACCTTGCTGGCATACGGGTGACATGTTAGCTAGAAACATCCTTAGCTGTCTTCTACACTGATTCTCTGCCATTTGCAGGTTAGAAATAGAAACAGTAGAAGACCATTTGGTTCCTTTGGCCCCACTGTCATTCAGCAGGATTATGCCTGATTCGATATTCCGACGTTCACTTTCCTGATCTTTCCCTGAAACTCTTGATTCACTGACTGATCAAGAATCTATCTCAGGTTAAATGTACACAGGGACTCTACTCCCACAGCTCCCTGTCACAAGGAATTCCACAAGAATCACAATCCTCTGAAAGAAGAAATTCCTCCTCATCAGTCTTAAATTGGTGCTCATTTTTTTTTTGGTCCTAGACTCTCCCTTGAGGGGAAACATCCTCTCAACATTTACCCTGTCAAGTTCCTTAAGAATCTGGTATGTTTCAGTGAGATCACCTCTCATTCTTCTAAATTACAACAAACAGAGTCCCATCCTGTATAACATTTGCTTATAAGACAATCTCACCATACCAAGGATCATCCTCGTGAACCTTCTCTGAACTGCCTCCAATGAAGTTATATCTTTCCTTAAATAAGGAGACCAAAAAGCTGCACCTGAGCTCATAGATCCTGTTCTGTGCAAGAGCTGTCTTCCTTTGTGGTGGCTGTTGTCCATCTCCCTCTGGAGGTTGTGGCTACTGTTATTTCAAATTGAGTTGTCCTCTGCTGTCATATGTAGTGGTTCCATTGCAGTCGTTGAACTGTAAGAACAACTGTTGGATTGACCCCTTCCATGCTCCCTCAGCGTTCAGGAGATCACTGAGAACTGTAACCTTAGTAAAGGCTTGATTCACTTTAACACCCTTGCCCATGAAGTTCCAGGCTATGCCCTCCAAAAGTGCAGAGTTGCATGTGGCCAAGGCACCAAGCATCATGTACTCCCATTTGGTTCTGCATCATTCTGTTATTCAAACGTTAGCTCCTTGCCATTAATTTCACAGGAAATTTCAGTCATGTACTACTGCAGGGTTACCTTTGCGCCTGACAAAGCAACTTCTCTTGCTCATACGTAATCCTGACCTCATACAAAGGGACCCAAGAAAGTATTACAGTGGCCTTCAAATGGAAATGAAGCAGTTGCAAGGCAGCAACACCACCACCCCCACCACCACCCCTCCCCACCCCTTCCCCCCACCTCCCCACCCAATCCTGCCCCTCCACCCTGTCCATGCTCTGCCACAACCCAATCCTCCCCAAAACAACTATTGCACATTGCTGCATCTAGTGTTTGTCAGTTTTGGAGCAAGTGTTGGATTGGATATAGTTTTAGGCATACTTTTTACGTCCACTGAAGTAAGATTCTGAACAGTCCTAGTTTCAGTACCTGGAAATAACTTATCAAGAACATTTAACTAATTTTTACAATCTATAATTAGCAAATTTAACCATTAAAAAAAACTTTGAAGTTACCATCTTTTGGAAAGAGAGAAATTCTGTAACTTATTGATTTTTCTAGTCCATTATACTTTTAGCATTCCTAACTGCACAGATGTAATAGATGAGATGTGTTTCTTTCATCGGTATCAGACAACAAAGAATTAAGTGAATATCCCCTCTTTCATTGACTCGGTGTCCTTGAGAGGTCACGAGATGCCAATCAGGACACAATGTACTTTCACTCAGTACTTCAGGAGATCAAGTCAGAGCTGGATGGTATGAGAAAGAACAATCAGCCTGTTTGAATGTGTTATGTCACACCTCTGTGACTATCACATCCTGACGGAGATCTTGCACCCAGACCTATTAGTCTAGAGGTAGGGACATGGCTGCCACAACACAATATCCTGTATGAATGATCTAAGGAATATTGACATTCTGGATATTGATTTAAGGCACATGCTTGGCATTGTGTAATCAATGAGGGTATGATTGTTGGAGAGGCCTGACGTTCTAGTTCTGAACTCCCCTCTTTTTGAAACAGTTACTTATTTCTTCCACTTTGGGGTCTGTTTTATTGATATTGAAACCAATTTTCACAGTTGATTTTTGGATCAACATAGTAAGGTGCAGACTTTATATTTTTTGTAGTATCTTGCAGGCTCTCTGTGTCCGCAATAATCCTTCACCTTCACCCCCCGCCACACACATTTCAATTAAACCATTGACGTAATCATTAATATTTCCATTTTAACTCTGGGCCAATTGAATATTGAGATGTTGATGCACTTGCAGGCCCTGTGTCCTTCCAAAAGAGACCAGAGTAACCATGACTTGCCTTGATCCCTCCTTCGAGACTGTCAGTCCCCTCTCATTTCCTACCTATTTCTACTTCACTATCTACAATCACCCCCTATGACTGTTACCTTAGCTACCTCATACAATCAGATTTGAACTCCTTGCATCTCGATAATGCTATGGACTGACTCGAGAAGCCCCTGGATAATGTGGGATCCTCACCCTCGACTGACTGTGGCCCATCCCTTGGACAAACAGTGTTTTCTGAGGGGGAGAGGGTTTAATTGCCAAAGTTTATTTCAATCATGTGTATGATTTTTGGACTTTGTCCAAGTAGCTCATCATGTACAATATTATTTCCTCCACCTCTCAGTGAAAAATTATGCCCACAGCATCCAACATTTAATGTGATTCTGTTAATGGACAACATTTACTAAACAGCACTGACTGTGCTACAAATTACACAGGATACCAAATTAAGCTTATCAGTCTGGCTCACAGTTTGATTCCTCTACACATTAGAATTACCTTAATTCACACACAAGGTTGTGTCCTTTGTAGGCAAAATGTTGATGTTTGCACAGTGCAACCTTTCTACTTAAGAAAAACCTTGGAGATGACCAATCCTGCTACATCCTGATGACAATACCCTGACTGATCAGAGTTGACTTGCTTCATTTGAACTTAATCAGTTAACTGTGACAGGTAAAAATGTCTACTGCATCTTCATTTCAAACCATAACACAACTAATCAGCACCACCTTTTCATACTATATAAATGTTGTTTCCTTTCTAAGTTGTTTTCTTGTGTTTGCTTTATTCTTTCATGGGATGTGGGTATTATAGGCTAGGCTAACAGTTTAAGCCCATCCCAAATTGTCCTTGAACTGGGTGCCTTGCTGTGGCCATTTCAGAGGGCAGCTAAGAATCAACCACAGCTGTGGGGGTTTGGAGTCACATGTAGGCCTGAGCAGGTAAGGAATAAAGTCTAGTTTACGTCCTCCTGAATATGAGGTGAAATATTCTGACTTCATGTAACTTATCAGTAATGATAACAGAGTAATCCTTACATTTGCTTCAACTTTGTGTTTCTTAAACATATAACCACAGGGATTGATTTCATAACCAGGTGGTTGCACCAATGCTTCAGAAATCATGGCTTCAACAGGCGTCACTGAAATGTAACCTGCTCAGGCTACCAGGAAACCGACAGGTTTGAATCACCACTCATTTTGTACCTTGTTCATTTATTTCTTTCCACTGAATTTGATGCAAGATAAAATGGGACAAACAATGAATCAAGCTACTTATCAGATCCTGGTGGCTGGAATAAGTAAAAACTACCCCCATCTTGTTAAAAAAAGTCAGTTAAAGATCTATAATTTCTTGATCAGCACTCACCATTCCTTACTGGGAGCACCAGATTTAAGATTCAGATCTATTCCTTGCTCAAAGAAAGGAAAACTTAATTTTATGTTAAAATGGTATCCAGTCACTTGGAAGTCGGAATTTGGTTTGATTTACAAACACAGGAAGGAAACAAATATTTTTAATCGGGTTTAAGGTGTGTTGCAGCTGGTCTCCTGAGATCAATACAGGAAAAGGAATAGGCCATTCAGCTCATTAAGTTTGCCCCCATTCAATACAATCATAACCAATCAAATACTTCAAAACCTTTTACCAAACATCATTATAACCCTGGAATCGGAACTCAATCTCCACATATTCAAGGGCTGAGCTTCCACAACCTTTTCTGGTGGATAATTCCAAATTAACTGTTAAAACACAATGCAATTCTTTTAGTATGATCTCTGTGCTCTAGTTATGATGATAGGAATAAAGAAAGGTCAGATTCATTTGGGTGTCCAAAACAAACCCGGCAGTGAAGAAAATTAGAATGCCTCAGATAAAAGCAGCTTTCTCTTAAGGGATGTGGCAATTAGAAATTTAATGGTTTTGGTATCTCATTTGCTTTTCAAAAAAGAGAGAGTTCACTTCAAGATTTCCCAATTAGAAATATTTTCAATACTTACAAAATTGGCTTTTCAGTTCTTCTTCAAATCAACAAGGAATTGAGTACCAACAACTCCAATTACATTACACTCCAGATATCACTAAGGTATGAGTAACATGTTGCAAGGACTCTAACTCCCGCAACAAAGCTGTGGGCAATTGTACAACTGCGCCTATAATATCAAATGTAATAGTTGAGTGTATTACCCACGGAGCAATCATGGCCTGTCCAGGGAAAGTCACAGTTGCAGGTCTTTGAATCTGGTTGGAATGTACCATGCCCTGAACAGTGGTCTGTACAAGCTGTTCTTGTCGTCTCGCAATTTGAGCCACCCCAGCCAGTGGTGCAATGACATTCTCCGCGAACACATATTCCTCGTCCAGAACATGTTGAGTCTAAGCAGTCCACTGAAAAATAAACAATACACCAACAGCTTTAGAACAACAAATTTAATATATTTGGGCTTTTTTTTTATTAAAGATCACATGAGTTAAATAACAAATAAATAATGTCTTATCATTTTGTCACATTAAAAACCGCTCAGGGTCATTAGGATGTTAGCCATTGTCACAAATGGACTGAAAAAAAATTCACTTGAGCCACAATCTCAGTTACTGAAACACTCTGAGGTTATAGGACAGCTTGCCTTCAGCAACTGTGTTCAATATCAGTGACTAATTTCAGTTCCATTAAATCTGAAAGCTTTTCAGATCCTGCCAAGCATCTTCCATCTCGAGGAAATTGTGTTTTGTAGAGGAAAAAGGTTTCAAATAAACTAGCAAGATATATCAAACCATGTGTAGATAAATTAGTAAGGTAAAGGTACATAAAAGTACAATTGCTTGTAAGCTGTTGAAAGCTTCAATATACATATAAATGGAAGCAAATATCAAAACTGTGGATCTGTTCAAAGTTGAAATGGGGGAATAATAATGGGAATAATGGACACTGGAAGAGATGTTTTAACTGGAAGACTTATATTCTAGGGTTCTAAAAGAGATGACTGCAGAGCTAGTGGATATACTACTTTTAATCATTCAAAATTCTCTACATTTTAGAATGCTTCCAATGGAGTTGAAGATAGAAACTGTAATCCTTGGGGGACAGACGAGACAGCAAAATGCTACTTCAGTTATATTAACAATATAAAAATACTGGAAAGCATTATTATGAAGTTGTCAAGGGCACTTAGGAAATCGCAATCGGATTAGTCAGGATAATACAGTTTTCAGCGAGGTAAACCATGTTTGACTATCATAGATTTATGAAAATATAAAAATGTAACTATTGGAATGGATAAAGGGGAACCAGTGGATGTAGTAAATGTGGATTTTCAATAAATATTTGATCAGGTCTCACATAACTGATTTCACATTTGATAAGGTCTCTTGATGTTGGGAATAATGTATTAACACGGGTAGAGGACTGGAAAAATGGTAAAAAATAGAGAGTAGGGAAGAACAGACAGACCCTGACATTGTACTATTAACAAGAAGGCTTATTAGCAGTACAGTGCCAGGGTCTCAGCTATTTTCAATCACTGTTAATGACTTTGATATATCTTCAATCAGTGCCTAATTGAAAAGCAGATCAATTCGATTACTAGACGTGAAAGGGATGGCTTGCATTATGCTGCAAAGTGCAACCAAATCTTTGAAACTGTCTAAGAGTATCTGTTAAAATAATGTATCTACTTTTGCTGGCAATGCAATGGTACATGGGAAAATAAGATATCAGAAACACTCAGAGGCATTGCAAGGAGATACACACAAGTTAAGTGAGTGGATAAGTAGATAGCAGATTAGATTAGATTCTCTACAGTGTGGAAACAGGCCCTTCGGCCCAACAAGTCCACACTGCCCCTCTGAAGAGAAACCCACCCAAACCCAGACAGTCAGAGACTTTTTCCCCGAGTGTTACAAGGAGACATAAATTTAAGGTGAAGGGTGAAAGGTATAGGGGGGATGTCAGGGGTAGGTTCTTTACCCAGAGAGTGGTGAGGGCATGGAATGCGCTGCCTGTGGGAGTGGCAGAGTCAGAATCATTGGTGACCTTTAAGCGGCAATTGGATAGGTGCTTAAGCTAGGACAAATGTTCGGCACAACATTGTGGGCCGAAGGGCCTGTTCTGTGCTGTATTGTTCTATGTTCTATGTCTAAACCCATTCCCCTACCCTATATTTACCCCTGACTAATGCACCTAACACTGTGGACAATTTAGCACGGCCAATTCACCTGACCTGCACGTCTTTGGATTGTGGAGGAAATCAGAGCACCCGGAAGAAACCCACGCAGACACAGGGAGAATGTGAAAACTCCACACAGACAGGCAGGAATCGAACCCAGGACCCTGGGACTGTAAGGCAGCAGAAGTAAATGTGAAGTTCTTCACGTTAGTAGGAAAATTGGAAAAATTGTTTTCTTTTCAAAGGACGAAGAACTATGAAAATTTGAAATTAAGAGTAATTTTGATGTCCTTATACATTAGACACAAAGTTGGCATGCAGGTACAGCAAGACATGAGGAAGAAAAATAGCATTTTAGCCTTTTTTGCAGGGCATTGGGGTAGAAGAGTAAGGAAGTCTTGCTGCATATATTGACCTTTAAGAGAGGACATACCTTTCGGTTTATATACCTAAGGAAGGACAATACTTACCGACAGGCACTGTAACAAGGTTTCACTAAATTGATGGCTGGAGTAAGAGGTTTGTCCATGAGGAACATTGAGTTCCCAAACCCTACTAAATTTAGAAGAATTAAAGGCAATAGCATCAAAGTATACAGGATTCAGACAAGGCTTGACATGGTACATGCTGAAAATCTGTTTCCTCTCGTGGGGAATCTAAAAGAAAAAGAGTTAGTCTCAAGATAAGGGGACAGCAATGTACGGCTGAGAAAAGGGGCAAATTTTTCACTGAGAGGTTGTGAATCTTCTCTATTCTCTATCTTAGAGAGCTGTAGATTCCAGTTGTTAATACATTCGGGGAGATCGTGTGCTGGACTCTTAAGGGAACTCTATGTACTTTATTGATAAGTTATAAAGTCAAAATGAGGTTGGAGATTATCTCATTCTTAACGAAGGGCAGAGTAGGCTTGAGGAGCTATCTGTGCACTTGTTATATTCTTAGCTATAACTAAAAGCTCCTCTGGGAAAAGTCCATGCTTCCAAAAAATATTTTTGAAAAACAATTATGTTGTAGTTATCTTGCACTTGTCAACCAGAAAGCAACACAGTGTATTTTTATTCACTCATGGGATGTGGGTGTCACTGGCTAGATCAGCACTTATTGCCCATCCCTAATTGCCCAGAGGGCACTTACAAGTCAATTCTGTGGGCCTGGAGTCACACGTAGACCAGACCAGGTAAGGATGGTATATTTCCTTTGCTAAAGGATGTTAAGTGAACCAGATGGATTTTTTCCCAACAATTGACAATGATTTCCTGGTCATCGTTAGACTTATAATTCCAGATTCTTTATTGAATTTAAATTTCACTATCTGTCATTTGAAACCAAATCCCCAGATTATTAGCTGAGTCTCTGGAGTAATAACCTAGCAACAGTACCACTAGGCCATTGCCTCCCCAGTGTTCACTGTCTCTTTCTCTTCTTAAGGATACACACGTATCCCCCACTTTTTGAACGTTCGCTTTGTGCAATTTCGCTTTTACGAAAGACTTAATGCCTGTTTCGCAAATCCAAAGAGAATTTTTGTTTTTACAAGAAACAATGATACTTTTTCCCCTATAAATCATACACCTACGCTTAATGCCATTTTCATGTTACAAAAGGCTTCCTGGGAATGCTCTACTTTCAGATAGCAGGGGCTACCTGTATTCTGAAGTCATTGCAAACCATTTTATCTATCAATGGTGTGCTTGTCTAGGTACATGATGCCTGGGTGAATATTCAGCAGCATTTTCCAGTTTTTACAGGAAGCCTCAAGGGGAACCTTCTCAACTCTGCTTTGCTGAAAAGCAACTTTGCTGAGAATGTATGCTGGGCAAGCAGTGTATGTAATTCTTCAATCTTTAGTCTGTGTAAACACCGATAAAAAGTCAGCATTTGCCAACACTTCTGCCCGAAGGCACTTTCACCAACTTAAAGATGGCCAAAGATCATCTGCAGTTAATAAGAAGCCACCAGCTCTCTCAAGTAAGCCTAAACTGTTCTCAATAGTCTCAGAAGAATTTAGGAAACAGTACAAATTATAACAAAAAACTAAATATGCCGTAAGCTTAGTATGTGTGGAATGTTTTTAAAATTAGTTTTGACATTTCACCTTTGTGCAGAAGATCAGTCATGAGCACGTTGCTTTTGAGTTGTCAGCATGGAAAAAGCAGATGGGCAGTAGCAAAATTCCTGCCACAAATTCAGCCGTGAACTGGTGTTTTAGATTAGATTAGATTAGATTAGATTACAGTGTGGAAACAGGCCCTTCGGCCCAACAAGTCCACACCGACCCGCTGAAGCGAAACCCACCCATACTCCTACATTTACCCCTTACCTAACACTAAGGGCAATTTAGCATGGCCAATTCACCTGACCCTGCACATCTTTGTGACTGTGGGAGGAAACCGGAGCACCCGGAGGAAACCCACGCAGACACGGGGAGAACATGCAAACTCCACACAGTCAGTCGCCTGAGGCGGGAATTGAACCCGGGTCTCTGGCGCTGTGAGGCAGCAGTGCTAACCACTGTGCCACCGTGCCGCCCGCTAATAGAAAGGGCACTCCAGCTATCTTGGAAATCTATTGTGTTGAAATCCCGGAATTCCCTCCCTAAGGGCATTGTGGGCCAACCCACAGCAACTGTTCTCAAGGTTAACTAGGGATGAGCAATAAAAATGTTTACTAGCCAACCAGCAATGTCCACATCCCAGAAGTGAATTTTTAAACATCCATTCAGATCCCCTACAAAGTACTGTCATGGATTCTTGAGTATTTCTTGAATCAGTTCAGGGTTGTTACTTCTACTCCAAAAACCAATTCAAATGGCAGGTGTTTGGATCATTATAATTCATAATCTAGAAATTTGGACTAATTGTGCAATGCCAGCCAAAATATACGTTAAATACCTTGTGAGGAATTTTTTTAATATTAATTCATTTGTTGATTTTGTGAAGGAGGCCTATTGGAAATGGCAGAACTCTCCCCAAAAAAAATGCAATTCAAGTCTTGGGTGATAAGCCTTCATTCAGGGGTCTTGGCAACTGATACCGGGGCAGAGGCATGGACAAAGGTGCAGTCAGAATCAGGATCCTTTCTTCATAGGGAGTGAGGAGCTTATTGTTGTGTAACACATCACTTATCATGACTGTTTCCACATTAATGTGGGCCATTTCTTTCCTGAAATGTGACTGAGACAATTGTTAAGCAGTTACTTTTGGTGCATTTGTGAAGATGTCCGAACTGAATGAACAGGCAGGGCAGGGGACAAACAGGGTTACTGGTGTCAGGGAGAAAAACAGAAATAGCTAAAAAAAGAACTCAGCATGTGTGGAGAGAAAGCAGAATTAACATTTCAGTTCCAGTGACCCTTCCTCAGAACTCCTGAGACAGAGTGAGCATGAGGCAATGGAGAGAAGATGGCGGCACTGACACTACCAGAGTGGGGAAAGTCATTGACTTTCTTCCTGTATTGCTGTATGGGCAATCTTTAACCAGGCTTATATGGTTTGATGTTGAGGCCTCCTCTGCCAATCCATGGAGAAGAAAGTGTTCCCCCTTCTGTTCACACCATCCAGCAGAACTTCCAGGTCTCTGCCTGCATGTTGGGCCACTAATCTTCCCTTCTCTGCCATGGTTGGAGTGATTGTCAGGAACCATTCAGGGCAACTCTCGGCTGATGGTGCTTGTCCAGATATACGATAAATGATTAAAGATGGCTCTAGATAAGCTGGTCCATTATGGGACATCCTCGCACTGACAAATATAGCACGTGGTAGTATGGAGCTAGACCAGGCTAACAGGAGCACCAGAGGGGTAGGGTAAGTAGTTAATGAGGCGACTTTGGTAAAATACAGTGAGAAAACTTGATAGGCTTCAGGGGAGAAATCTTCCCTGAATTTGACAAAGTTGACACTTGGCCAAAAATACATCCATTTCAGCCCCAGCAGTATTTTCTATGTTATGATATGCAGTGCACATTTCTTCAAGGAGGTGTATCTTAAACCACCATCAATCAGTACCACCTCCAAAGAATGCAATGTATTAGTCCCATTACTGATGAAGAGTCAGACATGTGTACTTAGCCAGAAGCAAAATATTACAAATGCTAGAGAGCTGAAATAAAACAAAGTGTTGGAGAAAATCAGCAAGCCTGGCAGCATCTGTGGATAAATGAACTCTCTGGAACTCTGGGCTTCCGATGAGTCATATTGGATCATGATGTTAATTTAACCGTCTCTTGCGACAGATGCTGCCAGCCCTGCTAAGTTTCTCCAGAAACTCATGGTATTATGTATACTTAGCTTTACTGGTTAACAGTATTTAGTCTTATCTTCAAATAAAGAATTCATATTATTATTTCTCTAATATTATGTCATGCCAAAGAGAAGAACATAATTGAATGGTTGCTTGAAAAGTGTGGTATGGATATTGTACAGCTAGACTTGATCAATTTTATGTGGAAAAAGATTTCCTAACATCAGCCTTAAAAGAGATTTTCACTAGTTCAAACGTGTTTTTGGTCTACTCAGATGATTTAGTTTGAAATAGTAATTTAAATCTTTTGTGCTAAATGGTAATTTCTCCTTTTAACTGTTTAAATTATTAGTCAGATTTAAGTCTTTTTCAATTGGGATGTTAAATGTATTCCCAGAAACTTTTTGTCACCTCCCATCTGCAGTAAATTGCATAAAATACACAATATTGGATAGATCTGTTTCTCTTATTTATTTTTGACAATTTAGTCACAATTTTTAAAATGTAATATATAAATAATAAAGCAGACATTTTCTCTTGATGGTCAATGCTACAAGGAAACACATAGGCATGAAGGCCTAAATGCCTTAAGAAAAATTCTCATTCCTCAAATGTAAGCATTTTTTTCACCTGGGCAGCAATTTATACGACTTGCTGACATTGAAATTGGAAAGCATTTAAAGTACATAAAAGCTCTGACTAGGCTGCTTAACTGCACACAGAGATAAATTAAATGCATGAGAGATAAAAAGGTGAAAAAAGACATTGGAGAAGGTGCGAGAAAAAATTACAAGGATAAAACCACAACTCTCTGG
The DNA here is from genome assembly GCF_004010195.1 of Chiloscyllium plagiosum. Lineage (NCBI taxonomy): Eukaryota > Metazoa > Chordata > Chondrichthyes > Orectolobiformes > Hemiscylliidae > Chiloscyllium > Chiloscyllium plagiosum. The sequence goes on along the minus strand of NC_057715.1, from coordinate 62,198,579 downwards.
TTATACCTCTCACAGAAGATGAACAGACTGGGTTGTTTTCTCTGATATATTGCAAAGCACTATGCCCACAATGTAATCTCTGTCACATAATGGAACAATTTGATTTTCATTATAAATAACAATTTAAATCTCACAAAGATTTTGGATCAGATGAGATCTATTCAGTATTCAGTGAAGAACTGCTCCCTTTGGTAGAAGGATTGAGAATCATTTGATGCAAGTTTGACATGATGACAAAAGAACCAAAGGCGATGAGAATTTTTTAAAAACACAGTGAGTGGTTAGGATCTGGACTCAAACTTATGAGAAGATGGTAGAGGCAGACTCAATTGTGACTTTCAAAATGGAATTGGATAAGCCCCTGAAGATAAAAAGTAATGCTGATTTCAGGTGAAATATGGGAAGTGGGACTAGCGAAATCATTCTTGCAGAAAGCCAGTTCAGACTTGACAGGTCAAGGTGTTACATCCATTCTATCTACGATTCTGAGGGAATGCTTGATGATAGCATTTGATTATTTTCACTCTTTCCTTAAATAAATAATAGAACCTCCAGCATGAAAATGTGGCAGTGTGGTGGCTAGGGATCAGGCCTAAATACCCAGAAGTTGTGAATCTAAATCTTACAAGAGCACAGTACAAAAATTTTGGAATTTATGGATTAACACTCGAAAGAGGGTGATGGACAGGTTTTAGATTGTAATACAAAAACAAAATAACTTGCCACATCTTGCAGGAAAAGTAACATCACACAGGAACATATGAACAGGAGTAAGCCATTCAACACATCAAGTGCAATCTGTTATTCACAACGATCATAGCAGATTGAACACTTCAATGCCCTTTACCCCCAATATTCCCAAATCCTTCTAAGCCATTAATAATCAAAACTTTATCAACCTTTATTTTAAATATACTCCAATATGGTGCTACCAAAGCCCTCTAGGTAGAGGATTTCAAAGATTCACAACTCTCTGAGGAGACAAAAAACTCCTAATCTTAGTCCTAAATGGCATCCCCCTTATTTTTAAATTTGTATCTCTTAATTCAAGATTCCCACTTGGCATCCTACCTACATGTGCTATATTTTATCCCTTGAAGAACTTTGTGGGTTCCAATGAGATCACCTCTCATTCTTCAAAACACCAGATAATATAGGCCTTATCTGTCTTTGCAGAACAGTCTCACCATCCCTGGAATAAGTTGGTGAATATTTGTTGCATTCCCCCTGTATGGGGTAACATCCTTCTCCAAAAGAGAGACCAAAACTGCACACACTACTCCAGTACATGGTCTGCTACCCCTTTGCTGTTTCTTCATTCCAGTCAAAGGTTCCAAGCATTGTTCTTCTGATGTGAAATCCTCCATTATTGATGTATTGGCCCCATTTCATATTATTAGCACAACCCATCTCCTTTTCCTTCTTGGCTGTCCTTCCTATATTTTGAATATTTTTGAATGTTCAATTCCCTGTTCTGGTCTCTATGCTGCCATTTTTCTGTAATGGCAATGCTTTTACATTCAGGTCGTGTGAGCTTAACTTTGTCTTTTTCACATCACTCCACATATGAGGCATATTCAAAACTTGGCTTTTGTTTCTCTTGTCTTCTAGCCTCCCTTACAGTTTTTCTAATTCCTATTACAAGCTTAACTCAGTTCTAGTTACCCCTCAGATTCCCAGCTCCATGACAATGCAATCCTGTTCCTGCTGTACAGCAGCAGAGACTACTGGAGGAGTTGTGAATGGGTCAGAACCATTTGGGAACCATTATTGTTCTTGGTCTTTTGAGGAGAGAAGTGATTAGTGAACTAGCTCACACTGATTGGGCCCCTGAGAGACTCTATTCTGGTACAGTATCATTTTACAAAGGAAACAAAAAAAACTGGTGAAACACTGTAGATTCAGATCAAAAAGAGTAGTAACCCCACCTGCCACCAATAGTTGAGGGGGATTTTAAAGTAACACGTTAAAATCCCTGTGCTTCATTGGTCAGCCCCATTCTTGTTCAGATACCACTTTCTGCCATTCACACTTGCCTCATTTAGATGGTCCAGACACTACCCTGTTTCAGTTGGACTCTATGCAATACCAATGACCCTCAGTAGTCATGAGCATTAAGCTGTGATCTTTAAGGGGACCATCACAAGTTACTGCAGAAAAGGCCAATCATAATTTTTAGAAACATTTTTGTAGATACAGAAGAATTCTCCAGTGCACTGAATCTGTCTTTGCCACCTCTCCAAACTGTTACTTTGTTTTATCAGGATTCTGCTTTGGTTACAATCACTCTGCATGTTCCTCCTTTTCAAAGACTGACTCTGCTGTCTATTATACTTAACAGTGGTATTTGTCCAAAGAGATGCAGGTGGAACACATGTTAAAATGAATACCAGCATGTAGTGTATCAGCCTTAGCCCATTAGCAGTCAACTGAGTGATGATCCTGTGGATTGCTAACTGCAGAACAGGGCTAAACCTGGCACCTTAGAGGCTATGCTTGTTGTTTCAAGCACTTAGTGGTAATAAAAGCACAGTGTGACTCTTATCAGACACAGGATACACTATGGTTTCCTGGAAGATACAGCTTTTGTACTCGTGTTAATTAATTTTTCACCACATGGTACCTGAATGGTATGACTCAGCTATACACGTACATTTTTCTTGATGTTTATTGGCACTCACTCAAAGGACATCCTAATGATTGTGGTCTTGCTACTTACTGATTAATTAACCTTTATGGCGTGAAAGAAGTTTGTGTCGTTATAATTTTTATATAGGCAGAATTTTGAGATTTATTTGAGTCTTAGGGAACTGAAAGAGCTTTACTTCATAACATAAAAACAGAAACTATTTGTAGATTGCTCATTCAATTAACAAACCCCATTAAAATGTGTTGTTGCAAAATATATGTGATTACTTCATTTTACCTTGCAATATTCATGGTGAAGTTACAGAACTCTCTTTTGCTGAGTTAACACAAAGAACACTTGTTTATTGTTAAAAGTGATCCATTGATAATGAAGTAGTTAAAGAGCATTTCTTCATAAGTGACAAATTATTGTAAATTACAATGCAAAGTCCTTGGGATTAAACATTTTAAGCTGTCTCTTACAACTAAATAGCATTATTTTTGCTGTCAATTGAGCAAGAAATCAATTACTAGCATTCCCTTAGCAACAAAAATATGGTTGATTATCACATTCAGTGGCTGCTAAATATCAGGCTGACTTCAAGTACTGCCTTGAAGTACTGACTTCAAGTACTTCAAGGCAGTTACGTTGACTGATTTTTAAAAATTTACAATAAAAAGTTATCTTCTCAAGTAATTGAAGCAGTCAGATCGCTTAATATAAACATTTCTCCTTTTTTTTTGGCTGGTGTTCGCTGTAAGAAAAACCTGACTTGTTTTGACATCAGGAGGTTTTCATTTTCCCAGAGTCTAGTGCACCTTTGGAATAATTTGTTAACTTGCACAGTGTAAACAGATCTTGGGTTGCACGGCAATGAAATTGGAGCTGAACATGTTCCCAGTGCAGGCTGATATCACTTCATACCACACATTAATGAGTGTAGGCTGATATGCCTCATGATAAATCTTCCATATCTCACTTTTGTGGATCTTTTGAGAGGGGTTTCACTGATTTTTCCCCTTTAACTTGATCTATTGTTTGCAATTTTTGTGAAGATTTGTAGCTCAGGTTGTGGTTCAGGCTGTAAGTTTGCTCACAGAGCTGGCAGGTTTGTTCTCAGATGTTTCATCACCGTGCTAGGTAACATAATCAGTGAGCCTCTGGAGAAGCCCTGGTGTGCTGTCCCACTTTCTGTTTGTGTGCATTCGTAAATAGAAAGTGGTAAGAACACCAGTGCTTCATCGGAGACTCACTGATGATGTTACCCAGCATGGTGATGAAACATCTGAGAACAAACCTTCCAGCTCTGTGAACAAATTTACAACCTTTACTGTTTTTCTGCCTCACTTAGAAGTGTATAAGTTTGGTGCAGATGTAGGCCATTCACCCCTTGTGCTAGCTCCACCATTAAATAAGGTCATGGCTGATCTGTTTGTGTTTTAAATTCCACATTCACATCTACTCCTAGTACATTTTCTAATGTTTGCCTTTGATGCAGGTGGTGATGAACCAACAAGAGGGAAAATTATCCTTGACTGCAGATGCATCTATCCATGACAGTATTGGTAAGAATGACCACCTCATAATTCTTGTGGAGATACTGGTAACATCTTACATCATGTTGTGTGGCACCACCAATATGTTAAACGTGATAGACTTCAAACGGATTTAGCAAGTCAAGATTGGGCATCCATAGGGCATTATGGGCCATCAACAGCAGCAGAATCATCCTCCATCACAATTGGAAACTTCATGGTCCAGCATATGGGGAGGCAATGGCTTAGTGGTATTATTGCTGGACTGTTAATTCAGAGACCTAGATAATGATCTGGGGACCTGAGTTCAAATCCCACCATAGCAGATAGTGGAATTTGAATTTAATAAATATCTGGAATTATTAATCTAATGATGATCACGAATCCATTAGCGATTGTTGGAAAAATCGATCTGGAACACTAATGTCCTTTGGGGAAGGAAACTGTCATCCTTACCCAATCTGGCCTACATGTGACTCCTGACCCACAGCAATGTGGTTGACTCTTAATTGTCCTCCTCTGGGTAATTAGAGATGGGCTATAAATGCTGCCTGGCCAGTGAGACCCTCATCCCATGAATGAATAAGGAAAAAAACCAGGAGCAACATCAGGCATACTTAAAAACTGAGGTGTCACCCTGTGCTCAGAGAGGTAGAAGTGTTTGCGATTGGCAAAATCTCCTGCTGTCCACATATCTGGTGACATATTTAAAACATAGCTACCTACCACTTCAAATATTGCGAACCAGGAATTCATACTGTGGTACTAGACTGTTCTCATTGAAGTCATGGCCCAGAAGTAAAGGAAGTTAGCTTCCTGCTTTGCAGACAGGAACCTGGAGATGTAGGTGGGTGGGGTGGTGGAGAATAGGGCTGTCTTTGTCCCAGTTGATTACAACAGGAGGCCACACCACCAGATACAGTCTGAGTCAGTGCTGTATCCCTGGGTAAAAATGGTTGATAGAAATACAGCAAGAAGATCAATGATCTTCTGAGCTCTGCAATAATAACTGTCAATAACTTAGGTGAATTGGCCATGCTAAATTGCCCATAGTGTTTAGGGATGTGTAGGCTAGGTGCATTAGGCAGGCTAAATATAGAATGATAGGGTAGGGGAATGGATCTGGGTGGGTTACTCTTGGAGGGTCTAAGTGGACTTATTGGGCTGAAGGGCTTATTTCCACACTATAGGGATTCTATGATTCTCAAAAAAGGGGTGGCATGGTGCAGATAACATCAGGGATCCTTGAATACGGACGCTGAGAAATGGTGCCAAAGCATTGTATTCTCATCTATACAACATTGAGGCTAAACAATGTGCAGTGATTGTGCTATGTCCTGGCCTGAACACACAATTCCACCATTACAGCCACCCTGTGAGGGAGGGGACAGAATTAGCGATGATTCCATGTCTCATGTCTATACACAATTTTTTCAAGGGAGGACACTGGCAGTCAGAACTGGGAGATGTATCAGTTATCATGTCCACTCTCCCTCATAGCACATTCCTGCTGAGAAAAGCTGTGTAAAGCACTGTCTTTCATATGTTGATTTCTGTTGTAGAAGATGCTCTCGCATTTCACAACAACTCAGCAGTCCACAGGCTTGCTGAAACCTTGCAGGAATTATAACATGAAAGGAGATTCCTCAGAATTGCTATCAACCCACTGGCTATCGTGAAAGACTTCACTACACAACACTCTGATGTGATATCCTGACAGATCCCTCAAGAGTTGCCTAACCTCAGCTCTGTGTGTTATTAGTGCACTGTCTGACTGGCTGCTGCTTTTTCTCAAACAGCTAGGAGGGCATGTGCTGTGTAGATATCTTAAATTGGAATCATCCAAAGTTATCGAGTGTACAATAAGATGGGACAATAAGACATTTATTCAGACATAACAAAAAGTCAAGGAATGGAAAAATAACAAGGTCCACATGCCCTTTTCACCAAACAGGGACTGCTTGTCATACTACTAACAGAATATTAAATAATGAAACAAAGTCCAAACCCAGCTCATTCATCTTGTAAATGGTTTTTGACGAGGTTCTCACTGGTGTATCAGGCTCCGCTGTCATGGTCTTGTCAGCCCTCCTGGTCAATGTCCTAATCCTCAGTCTCATCTTGAACTCCTAAGATTACTGTTATTCTCCCTGAAAGGCTGCATCCAGGACATTCCTCCATCCCAACCTCCCCTCCCTACCTCATTTGTGAAGGGTACAGCATGCTACGATGAAGCAGCACAGCCTTTCTGACCCACAATGCCAGAGATGAACTGGCATCAAATCCTCATCCTTGTCTCCCTCCACCATCCTATATCACTCAAGGAGTTTGAAATAAGGCAGGAAACTGTGGGAACCATTTTGCCTCTCCCAGGCTATCTGGTACAGACTTCCTGAATTTGGCATCATTGATGATTCCATCTCATTTGGACATTCGTGGAGGGAAAGTCTTTTCTGTTCAAAACCACATCTGGCTGCTGATAAGGAGCTCTCAAAAGCAATGTGTGTACTGTCAGGACTCCTTGCACCTGGGGGAAGTCAGCGATGGCGAAAAATCCCACTGCCACGTGATGTAACTCTATTTGGCATGGGGAAAGGGCATGAACAGCAGAGCTCTGGAGATCGTGACCTTAGTAACATCCCGGACACGTTTATGGGTTTGAGGATTTGAGGATTGGGAGATGCCCCACACAGACAGTGACCATACGCTGTTAAATTCAAGATTGTTATGGAAAAGGACAAGGATCGGCCTGAAGTTCTAAACTGGGAGAAGGCCGATCTTAATAAAATCGGATATGATTTGGACAGAGAGGACTGGTGACTGATACTTTGAGATAAATCTGCGTCAGAACAGTGGGGCACATTCAAGAAGTAAACAGGGAGAGAACAAGGCCAACATGTTCCAATAAAGACAAAGGCTGGGGCCAACAAATCCTGTCAGCCCTGAATATCAAGGGTTATACAGCATCAGACAAAGGAAAAGAGGAAGGTTTACAGCAGATGTCAAAACAGAAAAAGCCCTACAGATTGTGTAAGGAGAAACATAAAAAGGAAATCAACAGAGCAAAGAGGGGACCTGAAAGAATAATGGCAGGTAAAATACAGGAAAATCTGAAACTAATCCCAAATCCAAATCCATTAAGGATAAAAGAAAACAAAGAACTGTGGATGTTGGAAATCTGAAACAAAAATAGAAATTCCTGCAGAAACTCAGCAGGTCTAGCAGCATCTATGGAGAGAGAAACAGAGTTAATGTGTTTGAGTCCAGTGGTGGTTCTTCAGAATCAGCAGTTCCTTGTTTTATCCCATCATTAATGTAGCACAAAGACATTTCAATACCCTGTCTGACTGATAGATTGACTGTACTCCCCACCATCACCTACTCCCTATCTTCCCCTCAGCACTAAAATGAGATGTAAGCCAAGGAGGCTGGCAACCTGTATGTAAGCACTTGTGAGCTAAGAAAGGGATTGAAACGGTCAGAGGCTGGCAACCTCCAAGTCACAGCTGTCCTTTGCCTCCAAAGTAAAGTGCTGAAGGGTTGAAATCATGTCCCAGAAGTATGACAGCAGAAGTAATGACATGCTGAGGTTGGTGGCTTGCTGCAGTTCAATTGAGTGGATGAAGGGTTTAGGAAAATGGCGGCATGGGACACACAGAGAGGTAGTACAGAAGCAGCAGCCTCATGATGGTCAGAACAAGATCTGGTGAACTACAGGCACAGGTACCCTCTTTGATTTACATGTTGAGCATTCACACCATTTAGATTCTCATTGGAAGAGAACAGAAATGGAAGTTTAGTATAAGCAAGGTGAATAGGGGTTTTAATAAGATGCAAATGCATGCCAGTAAGATAGTCATCACTCTGATGTCATAAGTCAAGGCTTTAGGGGAAAATTGAGAACATTTTCTTGATGTTAAAGATCTGACTTTTGCATTCTCACTGTATTTTCCCACCTTTCTCACCATTACTCATGACCCAGCAGGGAGGGAAATATTCCACCCTGTATGTTGCCTTAAACATTTTATTCATGAAGAATTAAATAACTTTCAGATTATTTTACATATTCCGATAGTATGACAAAATTCCAGTTCAATATTCTATTTGAAAGAATAGACACCAGTAAATGGCCACAATAGGTGGCTGCTACTTGAACTGGTTTTGAGAGCCACCAAAACCTCCAGCCACAGCAACAGAATCTCCAAATTGGCACATAAAGCCCATCTTGCAGGAGGTGACAAGAGCAGTTGGAGAGTAAAAGGGAAGGGGGAAGGAACAGCGAAGGGATGGAGAAGGTGTCAACTGCAACAGGAGACATTTTATGCTGGTCGTAGTTCATGCATTTGTTCGCTGAGTTGCTGCCAATAATGAGGCAGGAAGACAATGGGTTAATACATACCAGAACACTGCCTTATTAAGTTCCCTTCCACCCCCCCTTTCAAGCTCATCATTTATGGGAACATAAGATTCAAGCCTATAGTTCTATTTGTAAAACAGTTTAAGAGCCTCTGCCTGTGCCTAAGTATTTTTTGCTGATAAAGTTATTGGGCTCAACCTTTCACAAACCTACCAGCAAACTTTATGAACATAATACCGTGGAACATATTTCAAAGGCATATGATTTGGACTTTAAAATTGTGATCAATTCTGGCAATCCTCGGCTGGCATTCTGCATTGATGCCTCTTGTCATATCCAAGAAACCACTTGTGAATTGTCTAAATTGCTTGCATCAATGCAGTCAAGTTCAAGTCACTCTGGGATTTGAATCCTCTGCTGCTAAAATTACCAGGCAACTCGGACACTTCAAATCTCAGCACAGGCTGACACTTGAACTTGTTTATCTGTATTGTCAATCCGAAAGCAAAATTGATCTAAGTATCTGTACAGAAATCAGGAAGTGAAGATGAATGCACAGAAGCAGGGCACATTCCATTGCAAAAGAGCAAGCATAAGAAAATATCAGTGCTGTCACGAAATTTAACTCACCAACTCTTTAATGAGTTCCACTTACAACAGACTGTGATGTCTGTTATGACCGAACTGTAACAATTTCATTACTGATGAGGAATTATAAAACATTAAAGCTGCACATTGTTTGTGTTTAAGCTGGTTTCTGAAATTAAATGATTTAAAATTCTATTCTGTGCACAAGCACCCATATTTTATTCAGATATCATGTTATTTTCTTTTATACAAGTTACCCTCATAAGAGCAGATAATATTGAGCCACATGTTGATAATGTTGCTTCACTCCTTGTGCAAGGGATTCAATCAGTGCCATCTGCATGTAACTAACGGTGAGAGTGGAAAGCCTGTGGCAGTCAGAGCTGCCGGTACAAATATAGTGAAGAGAAAATACATGAAAAGTGGCAGTTACCTGCTCCGGGAGACTAAATAACAGAAAAGAAAGCAAGTGGCATGATGCTCCAAGAATGCTGAAAGGAGGGATAAGAAGTAATATAAATGAACTAAAAAAGCTAAAGTCAGTGTCAAAATTCAAGAAAAAAATACACAATTACACAAAAATGGGTGGCGGGTCAGAAGATTGGACAAAATATTGGAGACAGTGAAAATGATTAAAACATTAATGAGGAAGGAAAATGAGAAAACAAGAAAAAGCTAGCTAGAAATGTAACAGTTTTATAGAGTTAAGAGTTTTAACAGATATTTTAAAGTGAGCATTGGTCTTATAGACAGCGAGTCAGGGAGAATTAAGTGGATGGCAGACTAATTCAACAGGCATTTCGTATCCGTGTTTGCTGCAGTGAATAAAAGTAACATGGCAGAACAAGCTGCAAATCAGCAAGTGGAAGTGACAGAGGAATGCAAGAAATTTATTATCACCAGGAATATGGTTATTTGTCAGATTTGTGGTCAGACAAGACCCTGAAGCCTGATGGACCTCATCTTAGGGTCTCAAAAGAACTAGCTGGTAAATAGTTGTTGTCTTAGTTTTAATTTTTCCAAAGTTCCCTTATTTAGGAAAGTTGTTAGAAGCTACTTTAAAGATGTTATAGCAGGGCATCCTACATCCTTTGGTCCTATGGCATTTAGAAATGTTCAAGGTAATCCAGAAAAAGCAATATGGTTTTCTGCAATGGAAATTCCATTTAACCATTTTAATGGAGACGGCTGAGGAAATAAAATGTTCTGTGGATGAAAGTGGTGAGGGGGGAATGTTCTGCATTGAAATTTCCAAAAGATATTTGATCAGATTGCACATCAAAGTTTCTTGTCAAAAATAAAAAAGGGAAACATATTAATATGGTAGAAGATTGTCTAGCTAACAAGAAACAGACCAGGCATAAATGAATTATTTTCAGGTTTGCAAGGGTGTAATGTAAGGTGAGCCATATGGATCAGTGCTGGGGCTTGACATTTTACAAATTACATAAATGACTTGGGTGTAAGATATAACTGCTAAATTTGGTGGTACTGTGAAGACAGGTAAAAAGGTAAGTTGTGAAGAGAATGTAAGGAGACCAAAAGAGTATATAAATAGGTTAAATGAGTCGATAAAGATCTCGCAAAGTGTGAACTTGTACATTTTGGCGGGACAAATAAAAACAACATTATATAAATGAAGAAAGATTGCAAAGTTTTGATATGTAAAGGGTTCTGGGTCTCAGCATGCATGGATCATGAAAAGTTAACATGCATTTATGCAAGTAAGGAGAGAGGTAATAGATTGATAATGTTAATTGTGAGGGAATTGATGATATAAATTGGGAAGGCAAGTTTCAGTTATAAAGTACATTGGTGAGACCACATCTGGAGCACTGTGTACATTATTGGTCTTATGTAAGGAAAGATGGAAATGCAATGGAAGCAGTTCAGAGAAACTCTACTGGACAGATAAGTAGAATGGGCCAATTGTCTTTTGAGAACAGATTGAACAGGCTACACCAGTGTCAGAAGCAATTTGATTGAAACATGCAAGTGCCTGAGGAGTGTTGACAGGGTGAATGTAGAAAGGACATTTCCTCTCTGGGAAAACCTAGAACCTAAAGGTCACTGGATCAAAATAAGGGATCACTGAATTTAAGACAGTGATGAAGAGAAGATTTATTTCTCACAGTGGGTCATAGTTTTGGAACGCTTCTTCAGAATGTGGTAGAAGCTTGAATATTTTTGCAAGGCAAAATTCTTGATAAGTAAGGGGGTGAAAGGTCAAGGAGTAGGCGGGAATGTGGAGTAATCAGATGAGCCATGATGTTCTTCTACTCTGGAGCAGGCTCAAGTGATCTACTTTTGTTCCTACTTCACGTGTTCACATGTTCCTACAAAGATAAGCACAAATTTTGGCTTTTATTTTTTGTCTCGATATTAGTGATCTATGTCAGCTGACTTGTGTCACAAAAGGGCTTGGTCACTCAACCTGCCATTTTTGCGTATATTGAAGACTACATACAAAAGGTCACAACATTGTATAACTTTCAAACACCTAAAACCTATATAAAAGAATTAGGCTGTGGCTGTCGTGTTCAAAACTATATTTATTTCAGTCAACACAGCAGACAAATGATAAAGGAACTGATGCTGCAAACCAGACGATCAAGCGACATGAGATCTATTTTTGTGCTGGATGTTTTCTACATGGCCTATGTATCATGCTATCATTCAACAGAGGTACAAAGTGTTTAGAATATAGAAGGCCCCAATAAGTGAGGATCCTCTCAGATAACAAATGATTGTGGTCCTGGAACCAAAGATCAGAAACTGAATGGGCAAGAGGCTACTTCCTGACAATTAATCATCTGAACTGAAGGTCACTGGGAAGAAAAATGTGATGATTTAGTCATTGCTTAACAACAGCTAACAGAGCACTGTGTTGCTTCTTTCATGTAGGGAAAATAATAGGTAAGTGTGCAAGTCCAAATTCACTTTTACTATAACCTTCAGCCTATTTTTTTAATGCTATAATGAGCCTTTTCACTAGACTGCAATAGTTATGTTAATTTTATCTCTACTGGGTATAACCTTTCAGTATTTTCCTTATGGCAGAAGTCTGAGGGAGGATTACATTCTCTACCCCTCGTCCTGAATGAATTCAGACATTTGACAATAAATGATTAATGATGCAATTGGACACCTACCTTGTTCGCAGCTTTCTCCCTTATAGCCAGAATTGCAGATGCAGGTCCCCATGATGCAGGTGCCACGGTTACCACAAGATGGGTCAAGGCACTGGTTTGTGGGAATGTCACATTCTGCCCCTTTCCAACCGCTGTGGCACAAACAGCGTCCTTTCACATACTGACCATTGCCACTGCACAGAACAGGGCAGGATGCTGTGAAAGAAAATGAACAGAAGGTCACCCTGACTATTAAGTACTGATAGTGAAGGCAGTTTAGTTAACTCATTTGCCAATGCATTCTGAATATGTGAAAATGTTTGTTTGCCTTCAACTACATCTATTCTAGTTTTTAATATTTTCTTCAATGCTTGGAATATAACACTTCACAGTAAAAGAGCTTTGCTATCAAGCTAATTGAAAATTGTCACAAGGTCACAACCAATTGCTGAATTTGAGTGACTATGAAGTTTCAAATGAAAACTTTCCCCATTTACAATTTCTATCTTTCCCTCTCTCTCATGTTGTTCCAGATAAGCACTATTCTGCAGCCAAAACACAGACAACTTCACTTCAAAGTTTCACTTACAAAATATTGCAGCGTTCATTGGCAGTGCTTTTAGAAGACACCAATGACTGGCTTTCTCTATCTTCCTAATTAAACAGACCTGTGACTTGGATAAATAAAGTGCTCCTTTGAGGCTGCGTATTGTTGTGCTAATGCAAAGTGCATTGTGAAGTGTTTCACATAAGATTTGTTCCATATTTATATTTTGTATAAAAAGCTGGTTTCAATAAATTTTAATCTGTAACATCCAAGAGCATGTGCCACTTTTTCTCACTCTGTCCCTAAATGCAGCTTAAAAAATACTGGTATGAGCTATGTTGTGGATTTTTGCCTGTGTGGTTTTGATGCAGGTCAAAACTGAGTCTTGTAACATTTAAAGATTGGAATGTGTCATGTTTCGACACATCGGATCTCACCTCAGGTCAGGAACAGTAGCTCCTGTTGGAAAATATTAACAGGTCGGTTCAAGGGGGCAACGTGAACAACAGTTCATGGGCATTGGTTGCATCCTGAAGCTGAGGTGCATTTTAAGTTCAGCAAAGCTTCGGAGTTTGTTTGCTCAGAATAGCTAGTGAATTGGGATTTCAATTAGGTGTTGGGTGTTATGGCAAATTCAGTACAGCAAACTTGTGGAAATCCGACTCAGTAACTGTGAAGTGAGCTTTTGTCAGTAGCAACATGGCTAAGGAACTGGAAAGGGCCTGTGTTTAGACAATGAAATGCAACAGGATACAATCTCAGAAATAGGTCAGCTCAGTTAGGGGAAAAAAAAGACCAAAAAGGTGAATCTGAAGGCATATATTTAACAGATATCTGGAATAATGTTCCATTAGATGACGAATGTGTCTGGCATTTCAGTGGAGGAGAATTGTTGCAGGCCGGGAATATTTTTGAAGAAGAAAAGCTGAAATTCCTTGTGAAGAGGAGGCCATTTCAAGGGTTTTGTAACAGGCAGTGAAAGCTGTTGTCTGAGTGGATTACTGAGGAGATTTGTAACATCTGTCTTGGTTGTCTTCACCTTTCACATTAAAGCTATGGCTCATATTTGATCATAGTTTGCCCGTTAGTTCACATTAACCTTATGTTATGTGGATTTTAGATTTCAAGATAAGTAATGGTGACTGTTTGCTTTTCTAAGATTTGTATAGTTAACATTTTTACGTTTGTTTAAAAATATGGAAACTTGCGCCTTTATCCTATGAGTATATAATTGAAATTTCAGGTTTTGTCGTCATTTACAAGAAAGGTTACTGGTCCTAATAAGATCAGAACAAATTTGGAAAGTCATCTGGGATTGAAATAAAATTTAGAATATCTTTTGCAGAAGGTAACGCCGGGAATAAGTGCAGAAAGAACAAACTGTGAGTTGTTTATAACCTTAGTTTGTGTTCTTATGCAGCACGCAGTTTGCTTGAATGTGCTGCACTCAAGATTTAGAGTCATACAGCATAGAAACAAACGGGTTGGTCCAACTCCTAAACTGAACTAGTCCCATCTGCCTGCATTTGGCTCACATTCCTCTAAACCTTTCCTGTTCATATACCTGTCCAGATGTCTTTTAAATGTTGCAATTGTACTCACCTTTACCACTTCCTCTGGCAGCTCATTCCATACACACACCACCCACTGTGTGAAAACGTTGCCCCTCAGATCCCTTTAAATCTTTTCCCTCCCACCCAGCTAAAAGAAATACAGTGAATGGGCCATAGGACTATGGCCAGTGGTCCAATTTGATTTCAAATACATTTAGTGACAAGGACTCACTGACTGGAAACGGTTGTCAATGTTAAGAGGTTAGAAAATGTAAATGTACAAAGGGACCTCGGAGTGCTTGTTGACAATTCACTGAAGGCTCACATGCAGATGCAGCAAGCTATTAAGGCGGCAAATCGAATATTATCCTTTATTGAGTACAGGAGTGAGGAAGTCCTCCTTCAATTGTCGAGGAGTTCGGTTAGACTGCACCTGGAGTATTCTGTGCACAGTTTTGGACTCCTTATTTCAGGAAGGTATTTTAGTCATTGAGAGAGTGCAACAATAGGTTCACTAGACCTATTCCCAGGATGGTGGGACTGTTCTGTGAAGAGATTAGGTAAACTGGGCCTGCACTGTCTCAGGTTTTGACACCAACAAAGTACTTAAAGGGATAGACAGGTTAGATATAGGTAGGATATTTCTCCTGGGTGGGAAGTACAGGACCAGGGGGCACATTTACAAATAAGGGGAGTGCTGTTTAGGACAAAGATGAGAAGCAATCTTTTCACTCAGAGGGTTGTGAATCTTAGGATTTCTCTACACTAAAGGACTGTGGAAGCTGAGCCTTTCAGTATGTTTAAGTTGGACATTGATGGATTTCTGATTTCCAGGGGCAGAAAGGGTTATTTAGACAGTGGGTAAAACGTGTTGAAGTATTTGATCAGCCATGATCATGTTAAATGGGAGAACAGGCTTGATGGGCTGAATGGCCAACTCCCATTCCTAATATAAGCTGGTTTAGTGTAGAATCTATCCTGTGTAACTCAACAGGTGAAATATCCAATATACTTCCTCCACGCTTGTTACATTTCCCAATATTAATGTCATTTGATCTGTAAGTTGAATGTAAACTTAATATGCATCCAGATTGTAGATTTAAATCAAATGTCACATCATGTTTCACATTGCAAACATATGCACTCATTAATATTCGAGAGAAGTACCACTTATAACAATAGGCCAATTATGATCTAAAGGAAGCAGGGTCAGATACTGGACAGGACAGAAAGTTCAGTGTGGATCATTGGACCTGAAGCATCTCGGCTAAAAGAGGACATTTGATGGCATTTTGTATTTTAGGAATGTCTATTATAAAACAGGGATCATCTCTCTTTTGGTTATCAAGGTTGAGTGATACAAGCAAGGCTTATTTATTTTATGTATCTTCAATGTCATCAAGCCCTTGGGAGGCAAGTCAGTGTACACTCAAAGAACAGTCACAAGCTGCCTTGCAAAGATAGATTACTATTGTTTTAAATTCCCTGAGTGTATAGTCAGGAAGAATTGGAATGTTCTGCCTAGCTCCACATTTTACTTGTGGATCACTGGCAGTCAATGTTAACCACTTTAACATGCACCCATTCCTGCTTGTGTTTACTGATCAACAAAAATAAAATATTGTGAATAATGGAATTCTGAAATAAAAACAGACAGTGCTAAAATTACTGAGCAAGTCTCAGAAAGCAGCACAGGAGAGGAACTGCTTTAATGGATTGGATTTTACCAGCCTTTTGAAGACAGGCTGCTAGGTGTGAGGTCTAGTAAAATGGCAGCCAAAGGCATCAAAAGAACAGCAACAAGTTTTGCTGCTGCCACTGACATTTCCAGGGCTGGAATCTCTGATGTGGTACTGCTGGGTGGTCAATTACAAGACAGTGAGAAATAGGAGGAGGATTCCAACAGACTTTTTGAGCCTGTTCAACCAATCAATCTGATCATAGCTGATCTGATCATGGCCACAACACCATATTGCTGTCTGCAGCTCCCTCTTGCTCCCTAAAATGCGATCCTCTTATAGATCAAAACCTACCTATCTCAGCTAACACAAGAATCCCCTTCACTTGCACAATCCCTACACCCTCCACGTCAACACCACTATACGCTAACATCGGAAGCCATGCTGAGGTTAAATTAAAGTATAGGTCTAACTATCTATTACAGACTTCACTATATTGAAAAAAAACACTAGTTGATAAAAACGTATTCAACACAGCTGAATCCCATCAAATACTCAAATCATTATGGAAACAACTATTTGTACTCATAGTCCCACATTAAAGCCAGTTCTTTGCCTTGAAAACATATGGGGATGTTGATCAATGGTATGGGTGCCTCACAATGATAGGCTCCACAACAGTCAAGCTATAATACTATTGTGGTAACCGGGAGAAAGTCAGGACTGCAGATGCTGGAGATCAGAGTCAAAAATTGTGGCGCTGAAAAGACACAGCAGATCTGATGAAGGGTTTATGCTCAATACTTCAAATTTCCCGCTCCTTGAATGCTGCCTGACCTGCTGTGCTTTTTCAGCGCCACACTTTTTGACTATAATGGTAACCTTCAGCTTCAAGGTTGTCTCAATAAAAATTCATTGAGATTCCAAGCAGTGGTTTTCAACTGTGATACACAGCAGGCTGAGCTTCATTTTCAAAATCAAAAGAGCAGGGGTTTTACATGACTTGACAGTTCCATAGACCTTAACTTCATACCTACTTCTAGATATCCACAAGTAGGTATCTGACCTCTCCAAAAGAGTACATGACTTCTCCAAAGGAACTGCAATAGGTTTTGACATTGTCCTCAAATTTATAAAGACGTCAAGTAATGTTTCAGAAACCTGGGTGGTGGCATTTGCTTTTGAATATGCTGCTGCCTCTGTGAATTGCAGATGTTTGAAGATCCTCCCACTCCCTCATGAATTTGATTCAGGGCTTTGGGACTTTTTTTTATTAAGTTGTGGAGTCCTTTTCCCTCACTAAAATTCAGGCCTTTGTGTTCTCCTCACAAGCTAACTATCTTTGTTCATCAGTAAATTTAGCTACAATATACTCAATTACTTCATTCAAGACATTAAACCAGCATGTGAATAATTGACAGTCCAGCAATGAGGTAAAAACAATGACTGCAGATGCTGGAAACCAGATTCTGGATTAGTGGTGTTGGAAGAGCACAGCAGTTCAGGCAGCATCCAATCCTGGTGATACTCTACTGGTTACAAGTTGTCAGTCTGAAAAGTCACCATTTATCCTGGCACTGTTCCCTATTCAGTCGCCAATTCTTTCCCAAAGTGAATGTATTAATACAAACCATGAGCTGTTATCTTGTGAAGTAAACTTTTATGTGGCACATTATTGAATGCTTTGGAAATTCATGTGCAGGATCCCTTCATTCAGCCTGTGACATTCTGAAAAAAATCTAACAAATTTATCAAGCATGAAAGCCTTTAATTATGTTTCTGTACAATCCCCCTATTTTTGACCCTACACCCTTTGTTGGTGTAAATATTTTCTAACCAAGCTGTTCAGCGATGTTACAACACAGCTCTGGAGCAGGTAGAACTTAGAATCATACAATTCCTACAGTGTGCAAACAGGCCATTTGGCCCAACAAGTCCACCCAGACCCATTCCCCTACCCTATATTCTACATTTTCCTTGACTAATGCACCCAACCTACACATCTCTGAACACTATGGGCAATTCAGCATGGCCAATTCACTAACCTGCATATCTTTGGACTGTGGGAGGAAACCCACACAGACACGGGGAGAATGTGCAAATTCCACATAGACAGTCGCCCAAGGCTGGAATGGAACCCGGGTCACTGGTGCTGTGAGGCTGCAGTGCCAACCACTGAGTCACCGTGCTGCCCAGGCATCCTGATTCAGAGGTAGCGACTTTACCATTCTGCCACACAAATCTTTATTGCTGGTGAATTCTTATATTTGTACCCCCTGTCCTTTCATAGAACATTAGAACATAGAATATTACAGCGTAGTACAGGCCCTTCAGCCCTCGATGTCGCGCCGACCTGTCATACCAATCTGAAGCCCATCTAACCTACACTATTCCATGTACGTCCATATGCTTGTCCAATGACGACTTAAATGCACTTAAAGTTTGCGAATCTACTGCCGTTCCAGGCAAAGCATTCCATACCCTTACTATTCTGTGAGTAAAGAAACTACCTCTGACATCTGTCCTATATCTATCACTCCTCAGTTTAAAGCTATGCCCCCTCGTGCTCGCCGTCACCATACTTGGAAAAACCTCTTCCTGTCCACCCTCTCTAACCCTCTGATTACTGTGGGAGGAAACCCTCTGTCTTGTCATAATGTGTGTTGCTACCTGCACTATTTCCTGCTCCTGTCTCATTAAGTTTTTAAATTTATCCTCACATGAGCTCTTTCTCACACTATTTCATTTAGTATCCTTGCTACTTAGAAAGTTATACAAATCATTAGGATACGCGTCCAGTCTGATATGTGGACCAATAGAACACATTCATCTTTCTCCAGAGTTCCATGAACTGAAACTCATTTCTCCTACCCCAATATTTGATCCTTATATCCAACTCTGATCTTATTTACCTTATGACAGTCTCCTGTGATTCAGAAAGTAATCCAGAAATTAATGCCTTTGCAATTGTGTTTTAAATCTAACCAAAACCGCTCATTTACCCTTTGTAGAATCTCATTTCTTAGTCTTACTATATCATTGATACCCAATTGGACTACAACAATTGGATCCTTCCCTCTATACTCCTTTTGGAGAAGTAAATGGCTGACTATCTGTTCCTTTTATTGCAGTTTACAGATAGCCTGATTATGAATGCTTTGTTGATTTCCAAGGCTCACTATTGTATTAATTCACTGGGGTTCTGTTTACAAAGGTTGAAGTTGATTGTTGTCCATTATGAGATTGGAGTAATTTATTTTTCTTTTCAATGTTTACTTCAATGTTGTGTATTTATTTGGACAGGATTAAGAAATGTGAAGTGAGGTAAGGCTTCTGTAACTGATACAATAAGGGCAGCGACTGACTGATAGTTTTACAGGATTATAAGAATGTTTGCTGTCAAAAGAGATTTTTATATGTGTGTTTCTTTACAATTCATTTGAAGACATGCAATTGTTATTACATAGTTTTCAAGAGCATAGTGCATGAGTGTACATGTAGGATGCAGGAAGGTCATGGATAAAACCCTTTTAACATAATCTTCAAAACGTTCCTGAATCCTGAGGGATTGTGAGGCATGTGTCCTTGAGAAGCTAATTAGACTCCATGAAAGCTGTGGGAGGAGGTGGCTAATAATGAGATGTCTAGCTCTGCAATGGAACCAGCCAAATCAGGAGAGTAGTGTGAATTCTCACCAATCAGCCCAGATTCTGATCCTGATCCTGAACCAGATATAATTGCCAGCATTGTGAATGAAGCCAGAAACGCTGGAATCAGATAACAACTGCCATTTTAAAAGCCACCCAAGTCATCTCAACTCAATGAAACCTGGCCCCTGAACTGAAAGAAATTACCAACTGCATATAAGGATATTAACTCATGGATATTTAATCAAGGTTACAATAAAACATGTTTTAACAAGTTTCTAGAGCAATGACAAGATGCTTTTACCTCGTGCACAATCTGGTCCAATGTAGCCAAGAAAACAATGGCATGTGCCCGCCATACATTCTCCATTCCCATAACAGTTGGCCGGACATTCATCTGCAGACTCTGAGAGGAATTGAAATCACAGACTGAGATTGCATTTTCCTAATGTATAATGTTTACTAAAGAGATCAACAATTTGTTAATATATTAGTATGCTGATTCATTTTTAAAAAATGACTAATGATATGCATCAGTTTTATAGCTCCAGCATATTTTCTCTCCAACTGAGAGAAACATCATTCAGCCTCCAATATACTTCATGAACACCACACACATGCTGGGTGACTGACCATCAGGAAATGTACTGTTGCAGTGGGGAACTGTTGACTCCGATGGAGCTATTGAACAAGATGGGACTTAAATCTGTAACATTCTGGCTATTTGACAGGAGCAAGTGGGAATGATTCTCCGGTATCACTGCAGAGCCCCTGGACCGTATCTACAGCTAAAAATGTTGTACAAACATGGGATCAAATTAAATTTCTTGTCTTCTTACGTGCAATAACATAGAGAATAGATAGCCACAAAAATGTTCAATAAATGCTGATCAAGAGATGGGGAGAAACAATGGCACAATGTTGTTGTCAATTACGAACAAAGGGCATTAACCCTTCGTTACACTTAGCCCACAGTCCACAAAGACTTTCTATGTATTATCACACTGGAGTTCACAATTTTTAGAACTACATTTCAGCAAGTATGCTGCAAAAGGGAATCTTCGAGTTGTGTCAATAGGGCAAGCAACAGTGCAGCTCTTCAACTAATCACATTGGAGTGTTCTTACTTAGTCATGCAGAGTTGGAACAAGACAGTTTGAATTGCTGATGAAATGCCAAATCAGAACATCAAAGGAAGTGAAATGAAGAGAAAGAAGGATGGGATCAATAGAGAAATAAACAATTTTTTTCTTAAATTTCTCCAAAACAGAATAAAATCTGAAGGAATATGACTCCACATTTGAAACCGTTGGTTTTCTGTGTTAAAGAGGTGGTCAGTAAATAAAATATAGCGAAGACTTAAAAATACACCTTCAAGGAAAATATGCACCTTGTCTGACCAGTGGGTACGGAGTGGTTATATTTTTCTCTTGGTGAGATACTGGTATAGTGAAAACTCTGAAGAAACACAGCACCTTAGACAATAAACTCTTGATTTACACATGTAACTTTGCATGTGAGGCTGTTGGAAGCTGTTGTACAATTTACTGTTTAGTAATGGTCACTGGAAATAGTTTCCTGATTATTTTTTAATCACCTACAGTGCAAAACCTAGGCCAATAAAAATAAATTGAAAAGAATTCCTAACCCAAGAAAAAGTAATGACGACTAAAAACATTTATTATATTTTTCTGAGAAAAGGTACAACTTATCTTTACCTATTTACAGCTTTTGCTGCCTTATATTGCCTGGCAAAAAATGCTAAATTTAACAATCCTCATAGACGTAATTTATGGTTTGCTCAGAAAAGTATAATGAAACCCATTATTCTAACAGAATGCAGTTTAGAGAACTTAGAAAATAGGCTAATCATTTCTCTGTGTCCCAATTCAGAAAATTGACTGGCAAGATGAAAGTTCATGTTATGCTAAATCCTGTAGACGTTACAGATACTCAATTGTCTTCTGAACCTAAGTATTTCATGTACTGTACAACAGAGTGAATTGTTCCATAGTGAGCTGCTGAGAGACTACCCAAAAGCGGGAAGAATCTAGTTATTATGTAATGTGGCTGAATCTGCCATTGTCCATTCTGTTTATTATAAGAGGGATTAGAAAAGTTCCAAAACACATGTCTTGGGATTTCCCAGTGTCACACCAACTGAACCAAGAGCATGTAAATCATGGAACAAGGTATTTCATGAACCAAGGTATATTGTACAAGCTGTCAGGTTATCAGACAGCACTTAGAAAAGCTTATTTTTCAATATCTGGGACAACCACAGACTTTTCCCCATAATTACATTTCATTTCAAATTTATAAAAAAAGATAATAAACAAGCCACGAGCTTCAAATCAAATATAGAATCAAAATTTAGAGTCTGTTTTTGCAAATATTTGGAAAGAAAACCCTGAATTTCAACTCAGTTCAGATATTTACAGTATTTTGCATTTGTTTTTGCTTTAGATAGAGTTTGTTGATAAAGATGCATGCATTTTACTGAGCTGTGTTGGTCTTAATTAATATGCCTCAGAGTTAATGTAAACTGTCTATAGTTTTGAGATGTAGTAAATTACTTTTCTGTTTTTAAGAAAAGCCTCTTCCACTGTGACATTTTCATGATCCATCCTCCACCACAAACTGCTGAATAGCCCCTTAGAATAGCATATGAAGGAACATTGGTGGTGCATTTTACCCGAATTACAAACTATCAGTGATTGGCACTCAGGCTACACATCATATTGTAATAATGGGCCAGCAGTGGGCAAACATTATATTGTGCTCAAGAGGCAACTGAAATTGCTTCTGGGGAATGGACTGAGGGATATAGAAAGGAAATGTTATGCTACTAATTAATAAAACTAGGACAGATTTGTAAGATGAATGTCTGCTGTTGACAAACAAAATCCACAATAAGGGACTTTGGAAGCAGATATTCCTTATCAAGGATAAATAAAACTAAGAAGAATTTGCCAACAACCTGGAATTCAATCAGAGTACTGTGCTCTCAGTAATGGTCCAAATTAGCTTGAATTCTTTCACATAAAATTCATTGCAAAACCTTGTAGATTTTGGCAGTCTTGTGGTTACCAATTCTATTTTATGTAATTAATAGAACTTAGTAAGAATGAACACAGTTTAAATGTAATTACAATTCAAGACAAATGCAGAATTCAGCACATGGGGGATTGGAAAGCCTGCCAAAATCTTGTTTATATTTGGAACCAAGTATCAGTGAGCCTTTTGTTCTCTCTCCGATTTCTCCAAAGTAGTAAATAATCAATGTTTTTATTCTACGTTTTGTCTGAATTATGATTCTTTTGGGCTTGGTATGGGTAATTTTAACTTTACATGTCCAGCTAAACTAGCACACTGACATTTCAACAATGATAGCTGTTCCAATAATAATCAGTTTTTATCCTTAAACAACATGTAATTCAGAAGAACCACCTTCACTCAAATAGTAGTAAGAATATGGAAGCTACTATCATAGGGAGTGGTGTAAGTAACTACTACAGATAGATTTGAGGAGAAACTAGATAAGCATATCGAAGCAAAGGGAACACATCGATACAATAGAGGAGTTAGATAAGAAAATATATGAAAAGGATCAAGTAGAGTACAAACACTAGCTTGGACTGGTTGGTCCCATTGTTTTGTTTCTATGCCATGTATAGAAACCTTATGAATGGGAAATGTAAAGAGATAATTGTGCTTTTCATAAATGTGAAATATTTGTATAAAAGAAAATTATCAGTCATTCACATTCCATAAGGCTTAATCAGGGGATATTGCACTGAAGAACATAAGTAAGCATGAAATAGAATGGTGGAAAGTTTGAATAGTTCTAAATATACATGTCAGACAAAGAAGCACTTTGAATGTGCCAGAACTTTTGTCATATTTTAAATAGTAGGAGTCCAATCACTTGTCCTCTTTGTTTGTACAAACAAACAAAGACTTATAAATGCAATTTTCAATTTTTGCAATGTTTTAAAATATCTTTTCATTTTGTGCTAGTAAGTGCTTACCTATGGCAGTGGTCATAAAGGAGACCAGCTCCATCTGTTTTCCATCATTGTAGAAGGCTAAATGCCAGATTCCAGAATCCAGATATCTAATGAATCCTGTCTCTCGATTTGTCAGAGGGATCAAGCTTCTGTGCTGGTTGTGGAATCCCTCCAGACTTCTCACTTCCTGTGCTAGCAGGCGTCTGCCATCCAATAACTCCACAAAGCCAAACTACCGGAAACAAGTGATAAAACACACTGCTGTAATTGCTGCATGATAACCACAGTCAATACACATCAATCTCAAAATATTACCTACCCTATAGAATCAACTGCACAACATCCTATTCCTAAGAGCCAGCTATGCAGGAACCGACAATAGCTGACTTTAGGTAGGCAATGGTTGAGGTTCTGAATCCCTTGCCCCAAATGGTCTTGTTCAGTTTTAAAACCACCTATCATTGCACCCAATTCCCCCTGACCGCAACTCCAGTTCTGCTTTGATGATGCGAGATCACTTTCAAACTCAACATCAAAGTTTTATAGTTGAAATCAACTCAATCTTTTTCAGATACTTTTTTCCAGTATAGCCGATGCTTGCAAAGCAAAACCAAAGAGAGAGTAACACAATGCTAAGCCATCTTGATGCAGTACATAGTGTGTGAAATTCCAGCACAGAATGGGAAGATGCCTGGAACTTTAAAAAATTGTGAAAACATAACAGGAAAAACATAAAACAGATTGATCCACAAATTCAAAAGAAAACACAAGCGTCCTAAAGTAGTGATATTATTTTGGACCAAATATTTAAATTTAATCTCACCTTAAAAAGCAAATAGCTTCATTAATAATTGATGCTAAAGGACCTGAGCTGAACTGAACTAACCCTAGGCACAGTAAAGGTTACAGTTTCTGCATTGCACACAATGTGTCCATTTCAGCACAAAGTGCCCAATTTGTTTGTCTTTTGAAGTTATTTTTCTGCAATTAAGTTTCCATTGAAACTATCAACATATTGCCAAAAACTAACTTTGTTTTTAATGAGTGTAAACAGGCAATGTATTTAAATATTATCCTTTTGAGAAAAAGTGTTCTAAAATTTAAAAAAAATCCTTCTTATATTTAAGTGTTACCTTTAATTAAAACAGCTGAAAATAGGTTCCACATAAACTGTGCCAATCCACCATCTCTGAATAACCTGATTTTAAATCACTGAAATCCACATTTAAAGAATATATACGGAGATAAATGAAAAGTCATCTTTAAAATTTTTTAACAGAAGAGGTCAATGATGCTAACATTTGTGATGTCATCTACATGAATTTTAACAAGGTTTTTTAACAGGTACTATATGGCACATAGGTCAGGACAAAAATCCATAAGATCCAAGAGAATGTAACAATTTAGATCTTAATCTAGGTCAGTGGCAGGATGAAAAGCAGGTGCTTTTTTTTTCTCTGAACAGATAGCGGTTTCCAGTCACTTTCCATGGGGCTGGTACTTTACTTTTCATGGTATATGTAATTATTTAAATGTCGGGGCCGTGATTAAGAAGTACACAGGTGATGTAAAGATCACCTATGTTTCGTTAGTGCAGAAGAAAACTATGGATGACAGAAAGACATTAATTAAATGGTTAGGTGGCAGAAAGGTGCCAATAGAAACCAATCTGGAGAAATATGAAGTGATATATCGGGCGAAAGCAAATTCTTCTTGTTTATTCACTTGGAGGTAGAAGTCTCCAGCTGGACTTGAATTTATTGTCCATTCGAGGTTGCCCTTGAGATGATGGTGGTCAATAGCGTTCTGGAACCACTTCAGTCCATGTGCTGTAGGTAGACCCACAATGCTGTTAGGAAGGGCATTCCAGAAATTAGACCCAGCTACACTGAAGGAACTGCCATGTATTTTCAAGTTAGGATGGTGAGTGGATTGAAGTGGAATATGCAAGTCATGGTGTTCCCATGTATCTGCTGCCTTTACACTTCTAAATGGGAGTGGTTTTAGGTTTGGAAGGTGCTGTATGAGGATCATCAGTGAATTTCTGCAGGTAGGTAGAACACACTGCTGCTACTGCGCATTTGTGGAGGAGGGAGTGAATGTGGTGCCAATCAAGTGGGCTGTTTTGTCCTGGATGGTGCTATTGGAGCTGCACTTATCCAGGCAAGTAGGTGGGTGGGGGTTGGGGTGGGAGAAATGGAGTATTCCATTACATTCCTGACTAGGAGATGGTGGACAGGCTTTGGGGAGTCAGGAAGTGACTTACTTGCTGCAGTAACACTAGCCTCTGACCTGCACTTGCAGTCAAGGTATTTTTACAGCCAATCCAGTTCAGTTTCTGGTCAAAGGTAATCTCCAGGATGTTGGTAGTAGGGTATTCAGCGAATTTAACACAATTGTAGGTCAAGCGGTGGTGGTTAGGTTGTCTTTTAATGCAGATGGCCATTGCCTGGCATTTGTGTGGCATGAATGTTACTTAAATGAAGCAAAAGAAGACAAAATAAATGGTCAGACACTGAGAAGTGAGGAGAAGCAGAAAGACTTGAGGGCACGTTGATAGATCTCTGAAAACACCAGGACAGTTAGAAGAAATCATTAAAAAGGCACGTGGAATACTTACCTGTATTAGTTGAGGCACTAGAACACAACAGGGAGAATAGACTAGTCTCATTGTGGAGGCGGAGGGCAGGTTCGGGGGATTCGAGGCAGGGACGAAGAGGTGGTCTTCAGTGGCTGTCCATTTGAACTCCTTCTGCCCTTGATTAGCCCAGATTAGAGAAAATGGTGTCCCCTCCTCAACAAGGCAGATTGCCCAAGTTTCCATGGAAATATTCATTCTATGTGCCCGCCATTTAACAGCCTTACCTGGTGCCAAGTCAAGCCTTATTGCTTAGCACTTTATTGTTGAGGTGGTGAGAAGGGGCGTGTATCTCTCTGGGGCCAACTTGCCTAATTCAGTGCCCATTTGGCCAACCTTCTTTGTCAACTCTAGAGAGTGGATAATTGCGCCCTTGACTCACTACTCCAAAAACCACTGTTGCAACTTCCTGGCAGCTTTGAGGTAACTCTCTAATGGTTACATTTGGATAAAATAGGAACTTGTCACATCAACCTAAGATTAAACAGGGTGGATATGAAAAGAAATGCTGATCCCTTCTTCAAATGACTGAATTATTGAAGTAATCTTTACCTGTGTGTGAGATGGGGGTAGACCACGTCGACCGTAAATCCCAACCAGAGCATCCTTGCCCAGTGACACATTAAATTTCAAATACATTGGATGATCTATGAAGACTTGGGAGCGCCAGAATAAGCCGGGTGGTATCTTCTGGGTGACTCGCCGCCCAACATCAATTTCTCCTGAATCTATATAGCTATCTTCTGGGATTAAATTATCTGTTTTTCCTGTGAAAATATAGCAAATGTTTTGTACTTGCTTGCATCGTGAAGAGAAATTGACCAAACCAAAATCTGAAGGAGCCAACTTTTTAAAAGGATTCAAACTTAAGAGTACTTTAGGAGAAAGTAGAGAAAGGTGGGGGGAAGCAAAATCATAATATGCAGAGACAAAACCAAATGCAGTATTTATTACCCAGCTCTGCGTAGTCTTCTCACACCCTAAGCTTTAATTTTCTCACTTTCACAAATCAGTTTGAGAATTTTTTAAAGCATTCTGCAAATTGAGATTTTCAAACACCTGACACGAATTATTGCTAAGAATGGACCTAACTAATATAATGGGCTTCGAATGATGCTTGGTTAGAAATTGGTGAAATTTTTTTCACTAAAATTTAGTGCTGTCGGATCTCACAGACAGTCCTATGGCTTGCTCCCTCAAGGTTATTGATTTTGTATCACATTACTGTACACCTATGACATCCTCTTTTAATATAAAGTTCTCAGGAGGCTAACTATCTGCCATTCAGGTGAAGATTTGCCTTGACATTTCCTAACCTTGGCACAAGAATTCTCTTTGTCATCTTATTATGTGATTCAGAGAAAGAGCATGTCTACAGCTCACTTAATGGTAACATTCAGCTCAGTTTGGCACTCTATTGTTTCGTGCTGTCTGTTATAATCAACAAAATGACTCATGTTTTTTATTGGCTTTCTTTTTAATAACTAGAAACAGGATCACACAAGACACCCTTTTAATATACCTCTGCCTTCTGATGAGGTTTGGAATGATTTTTGTTTGACATTGGCTTGTATTGACGATTTGGTTTTCTGAATTATCACAAATGTTTCAATAACAACTCTTCAATTAAACAGTCTTCAACAAAATAACCTGGCTTTTCACAGAGCTTTACTAAGGCAGAATTACTCCCGATAATTCAAAGTTGTTTCTGGTGCTAACATTTTCTCAATACTTTGAATTATATAATACTAATAAGGCAGCAGGGCTGACATTTAATCAAAAGAATAGTTAGCAAAAAATTTGAATTTAGAAATGTTGAACTTAAATGACATAGATCGCACATTTTCAACTGAATTTTTAAAAGTGAACTGCAGATCACATTAGTTTTCAGAATTATTGATCACAAAACCATTTAAGATCACACAATTCTACAGCCCAGGCTCCAGCCTCTAGAAATTGCAACAATTTACAACATATGCAGAATCTACCAGGCCCACCTACAGTGGGGATAAAGGCAGACAGGATGATAGATGTTTGATTACATTAAAGATAATAGAGAGGGATGAGAAGCCATTGCAGGAGAGTCTCTTGTGATACTTGATAAATAAAAATAGAACACTTTTGGGCAATTTTATTTGCTGCACAAAGGAGAAGAAATATGAAGGAGGATGGTGCAAACACCCATGGTACAGCCTGCAAAAAGGTTGAAGGACAAGGAGGTATTATGCAGCATGAACTCAGGGTGACTGTATTGACTCTCTGCCAGGGAAAAAACCTGATTGGCTTGGAGAATAGTGAGAAGTAATGGAAGAAAGTCTTCCTAAAATACTGAATAACTACTCCATAATGCTGGTCTAGGTGGGACAGTGGGAGTGGAGGCCCAAATTCAGAATCTTGGAACTTTAAAGGCAGGTCAAGCTCCCCAATGCCAAGTGTTGTGAAAGCCATTCTGTGTCCATTTGAATCTCAATCATGTTTATCAAAAGGCCAGCTCACCAACATCAAATTTTCCTTCCCAAGTAAATTCCGCACAAACAAGCAATATGTGCTTTCAGATTCGTGACTGCAAAAATAGAGGGGTGCAGCTGGAGAGTTTTTTTATTCATTTGTGGGATGAGAACATTGCTGGCTCGGCCAGTGTTTCTTGCCCATCCTGAATCACCTAGAGGGCAATTAAGCATCAACCACATTACGGTGGGTCTGGAGTCACATGTTGGCCAGACCAGATAAAAGGTGGCAATTTCCTTCCCTTCCTTGGTGAGCCAGATGGGTTTTTTCCAACAATCCATATTGATTCATGGTTATTATTAGACTCTTAATTCCAGATTTGAATTGAATTCAAATTCCATCATCTGTCATGGGGGTTTTGAGCCCAGGTCCCCAGAACATTGCCTGAATCTCTGGATTAATAGCGCAGCCATCATATCACTAGGCCATCACCTCCCCTGAGTAGTCGTTTTCTAAGATTTTGGAATGAGTAGCCACTGCTTTGTACACTATGGGAAGTGTTCATCTATGCCATAATAACGCAATAGTTGAGAGTGGGTTTCCACAGACCAAATCTAAGGGCAGGAGGCTAACTGAAGGAAGCATGCTATTAGGCATGGGGTAAGAAGGCTGGCCAAGGGTGGAAAGGTGCAAAGATTGTGTGTGAACATAAATGGTGCAGTTACAGATGGGAAGGGCTTCACAAACAGAAACATAAAAAATAGTAGCAGGAGTAGGCCATTCAGTCCTTCTAGCCTAGTGTCTCACTCAATATGATCATGGCTGATCATCCAACTCAATAATCTGTTCTCATATTCTCCCCATACCCAATGATCACTTTAGTAGGGATGGTGGTTGAGGATTTTGCTGAAAGAGTTGGGTCAATGGTGTCAACAGTGGGGTTCAGGGAATTAAAGTGATGCTACTGGGAAGTGGTTAGAATCATAACAGTAATAGAAGGAAATGACACACAATAGGGTGGGAGTTCCAGGTTCATGGCTAGGAAGTGGATGGTCTCATGGGGTGGGAGAATCTCTACAAGTGAAGGCAAAGGTAACTTCGAAAATGGCAGAACTAAGGGTCAGCGTAGGCATGTGACAGTGACGGGTGTGAGCTCAGGGTTGGGAAGGGAATTCAAGCACATGGATCACAATTTTAATGGGGTCGAGTGTAATGGGGTGGAGACTCCAGGGCGACAGAAGGGAGGTTAACACTAACATGCGTGTGGCAAAGGAAAAGGAGGGAGAAGTTTGTGGATGACTGGGAGGCAATGAAAGTGAAGTGCACCACTTTACTATACTCTGACTCAGAAATTAGTCCCTCCTGATAGTGAGCAGTCAAACTGAGAGAAAGTTGGGAAGAGTTACTGTGGTGCTGCATGGGCCGACTAAAGGAAACCCGTGTACAGATCCCTTACCTAGAAGAGGACCATCCTCAGGTCTGCTCTCTCTCTGGAGAAGGCCGAAGGACCTTTCTGTCCTGACTCAGGAATCTCCTGTCATCAAGACCCTAGCAAATTCAGAACGGAAGTCAAGCTTGAGATGAAGGCCTTCCAAGGCAGGGACATTGGAAGAGCTGCAAAGCAAGTGTTGAATAGATCCCTACCATTTATTCACATCTATCCCATCATGCATACTGGACGTGGGAGGCAAGAGCCTGAACTGAAGACCAGTGATGGTAAACCACAAGTCCAGCACAGCAATTCAAACCCAGAAGGGAGAAAATACCCCAAGTGAAACTCAGCAGCAGCAAAGTCCATAGATAGAGATGCTCACAGCTAGCATCTGTTCATGACGGCATCTTCCTTGGGTGGATTTGCTGCCACCAACTGTTTTTCTAATACTAGTCTACTGTACTAACCTCTGTGCCTGGGGATTTTAGTAAAAAGCAGTTTATTTTATAATAAGATAACAGATAACTTTAGCTTGAGACTGGTTAACTATATTAACCTTAGGTAAGAGGTTGCTATGTTCTAAAGTATATTAAATAGGTCAAATCTACATGTCTATAGACTAAGTACGAACAACGAACTGAATAAATCATCCAATGACAGCCTTCAAAAGGAATTCCTACTGGGAATATGTTTTCCAAACCCAACCAACTCAGAAGGAATTTGCTGATTCATCTTTCTCTAACGTATTTCTGAGATACTCTGATATGGATAGCAGGTGGGAGGATTTCTTTATCCGCCTATTACTTCAAAGGGTAATCCTAGGCTGTTCACTTCCTTGGTTCAGTTCCTGTCATGTTGAGGCCTAATTTTAGATTCTAATTGGGGATGGGGGAAGAGGACTTGGAATAGTTAAACTTTGGATGAGTCCGAATGTAGGGGTCAGATGTGATTACAGATTGGAGAGAGAGAAAAGTCTTTGCTTTGAGGAGGCTCAGTTGTTGGTTAGCAATGAGGTTTCAATTTTAGGGAGCAATTGGAAAATCTCCTGCTCCTTCAGCTTGGTCCATAAGCTGTGCTGAAAAGGTAGTATGTTTTCCATGTGTGCCTTCACATTGAGGTTCCTTTCCAACCCTCCATCACGATGTGTGGTACTATGACTGTGCTAAATGGGATAGACTTCCACTAGATCCAGAACAAAGAACAATACAGCACATGCACAGGCCCTAGGGCCCTCCAAGCCTCTGCTGACACATTTGCCCTTCCATACTGGTCTTCACTTCCAGGAGCCGTATGCCTCTATTCCCTTCTTATTCATGTCAAGACCAGGTCTTCATAAGGATAATAAGCAGCAGCAGATTTGTACCCAAATAAAATCTGTAATCACATGTTGTGCTATTTCACCCACTCTACCATCAAGCAAGGGGATCAACCTTGATTCAGTGAATGCAGAAGGGTATGCCAGGAGCAGCACCAGGCATACCAAAAACGAGGGGTCAATCTGGTGAAGCTACCAAACAGGACTACTTGCATGCCAAACGGAAAAATCAACAAGTGATAGAGATGAGTGATCCACGACAAACGTTCAGCTGTAAACTCTGCAGTCCTGCCACATCCAGTCATGAATGGTGGTGGACAATGAATAGTGAAGAAGGTTATCTTCGATTACAACGGGATCTTGATCAGATGGGCCAATGGGCTGAGGAGCAGTAGATTGAGTTTAATTTAGATAAATGTGAGGTGCTGCATTTTGGGAAAGGAAATAAATCTTAGCAGGACTTATACACTTAATGGTAAGGTCCTAGGGAGTGTTGCTGGACTGAGGAGCAGCAGATTGAGTTTAATTTAGATAAATGTGAGGTGCTGCATTTTGGGAAAGGAAATAAATCTTAGCAGGATGGTAAGATCCTAGGGAGTGTTGCTGGACAAGGAGACCTTGGAGTGCAGGTTCATAACTCCTTGAAAGTGGAGTCGCAGGTAAATACTATAGTGAAGAAGGCATTTGGTATGCTTTCTTTTATTGGTCAAAGCATTGAGTTGGAAGGTCATGTTGCGGCTGTACAGGACATTGGTCAGGCCACTTTTGAAATATTGTGTGCAATTCTGGTCTCCTTCCTATCGGAAGGATGTTATGAAACTTGAAAGAGTTCAGAAAAGATTTGCAAGGACGTTGCCAGGATTGGCGGATTTGAGCTATAGGGAGAGATTGAATAGGCTAGGGCTGTTTTCCCTGGTGCATTGGAAGCTGAGGGGTGACCTGATAGAGGTTTATAAAATCATAAGGGGCATGGATAGGGTAAATAGACAAGGTCTTTTCTCTGGGGTGAGGGAGCTCAGTTTAGGGTGAGAGTGTAAAGATATAAAAGAGAACTAAGGGGCACCTTTTTCACGCAAGGAATTGTGTGTGTGTGTGTGTGTGTGTGTGTGTGTGTGTGTGTGTGTGTGTGTGTGTGTGTGTGTGTGTGTGTGTGTGTGTGTGT
>NC_057715.1:62119224-62165743 GCF_004010195.1 Chiloscyllium plagiosum | reverse complement strand
GAATAGGAAGGGTTTGGAGGGATATGGGACAGGTGCTGGCAGGTGGGACTGGATGAGTTGTGATAACTGGATGGGTTGGGATATCTGGTCGGCATGGAAGAGTTGGACCGAAGGATATGTTTCCGTGCTGCACATCTCTATGACTCTATGACAGTTATTTATATGCCAAATTGGGGGGGGGGGTGGTTGGGGAAGGAGGTGGCGAGGGAGTTATTCCAAAGATTTTGACTTAACTCTTTCAAGTCAACTGCCTTATACAACAAGGCTGGTCAAGGCTGAGACCTACCTAGACACTGAACCGCAGAAAACCCCCTCAGAAGCTAAAGAAAATGTGGGAGAAGGGCCAGGATGGAATATACTGTTCGAACCAGGAAGGAATCAAATAGGCCAGAGTAAGCAAAATAATACTGAAACAAAAATACAGAGATGGGTAGGGAACAAAATCTCACAAAAATACACTTATGGCAAATGCATGGAAGAACATGCATGTTCCAAGCCATAAAGGAACTGCATTAGTTTCCCGGTGATTTTTATTGAGACTCATAATTGCAAAGAGAGAGACTAGTGTAAGATTACAGCAGTAATGGAAATTAAGCACAGACCAGAGGGGGCTGTGGGAATCATAGCAAGGGGGAACAAAAGTGTCAGGATGGCTCTTCCAGGGGGACAGGCCCAGAGCAAGAATTCTATTCCCTTGACAGTAAAAATCTGTTGAATGAATTTGGATATACCGAGATTAAAGTAAATAGTAGATAAACCAGTTAGAAAGGGGATACTGCAGATGTGTCAATCTTTTCAGATGCTATGCCCATAATCTCCTTGCTGAGGCTATAAATCCTCAGATTCAGCCTGGGGGTTTAGGGTGTACAAGCATTAGAGTAAGAGGCCAGATGTAGTAATTGCAATGGAAGCTATATTATGAACATTTTGTACATAATTCCTAAACATTATGATTCTTTATTAAGCAGTTTTACTTATCCAACTTTGGTGATGCTTTAGTTAGTGAACAGTCCTAACATCATTACAGGGTGGGGTAGATTTTTCATTTCTCTCAAAACAGCTGAAAGTAGCAGGAAAAGATGATGTCAAAGAAATCAGTGGCCAGCAACCAAAGAACGTTCTAGATAGTGGTTCAAGTTTTCACAACATAGCTGCAGAGAAGGAAGCCAGCACACCAGTTATTCATTTATTTAAATAAGAAATGTTGTACCCTACTGTACTTGTGGACTCAGGGCACATTGTCCTTGAGGCCCATGTGTCTCTTTGGAGGAGAATCTATCCTTTCTTGAAGAGCTTAAAAAAAAATTAGAGTTATTACTTAATGGACAAACTTGCCCAGGGACAGTGACAGCCACTACAGGTTAAAAATCGATGAAAAGTTCCATCCAGAGTGGAAAGCCAAGTCATTGCTGGGAAACAAAAAAATGGTAACTTTGTCTTAGCACAATCTCGAATGACATTTTAAACATTCCTAAACCAGTGAAATGGCCACAAAATCTGAGGCAGCAACAACGTTAAAGTTCAAAAGAGATCTTTAACCATGCATGGAAGTGGATTCAAAGTGGTTCAGTCAGGATGGATGGCAGAAGCCAACTGTATGCAACTAGATTTTGAGATCAAGCACACAGAACATGACGGTAAGCTTGAAATGTTTTGAGAAAAATCCTCAGCAAAGAAGAGGTACAACTTCAAGAAGCTAAATAATAGATGATCCGGAGAGGGTAAGAGACTCTTAGGTCCAGAATAGATCAAATTTAATATTCAATGTGGAGAAGTGGCTGATCTGCATAGATGGCAGCTGGAGGGTACAAGAGAAACCTATCAACATGCTGTGAGAAATTTAAAGTTGAATATAGGGTTGGGCTTGAACCACTCAGATTACAGCAAGAGTTAGTCCAATTACCCAAGTGTGACTGAGGTCTCACCATCTGACTGTTAGAAGTCAAATAGCACAAACAAGCCTTGCAGGTTGAAAATAAGAAACCTGCTGGCGATTTCAGAAATCCCACATTTGAACAATGCAAGTTGTACAACAGAGATACCTGAAGTGGAAAAAATGCTTTTTTGTTACAGAAATGTTGAGAAATCCAAGACGAAGGTGAAAGACGAGCTGAAGAAAACTTTCCTCTATGGTTAATGAGCAATGAACTACTCTTTTAAAAAAAACACTGGAGAGAGAGAACAAGAATCTTCATTCCCTTCTTACTATCACAGATTAGCCGGAGAAGAAGCTCGCCCTTTCAAGTAGCTGTGCAATTCAGAGTACCACACAGGAGTCTCCTATTGGTCCTCCTTTAGCAATTTTTCTTTTTATCTGTGGTGATCCAGTTTCACTTTCTCATGGAGTCCTTGAGCTGTCCATGGTTGCACTTCAACAGCCTCATGTTGCAGTTTATGGCTAATGTTAGTGTGAAGAGGGCACACTGTAAAAGTACTTAGTGGCAAGATGTAGAGTAAATGGAATTATACCTTTACTCTGAGTATAATTACTGAGCTTGTGTAAAATGAGCAAAGTCACAGTGATGTCAGATCACATAGATCTGGGGTTTGTGTCTGTATGGTTCCAAGAATGATTTGGAGATGCCGGTGTTGGACTGGGGTGTACAAAGTTAAAAATCACACAACACCAGGTTATAATCCAACAGGTTTAATTGGAAGCGCACTAGCTTTCGGAGCGACGCTCCTTCATCAGGTGATTGTCAGATGAAACAGTTTTTGGAAAGCTGACACTAATTTCTGGGTTGCACTCAGAACCAGAAAAATATAGAAATTAAGAAATTGTGGGGGGGTCAATGATTTATGCTTTGAGTGCATGTTTGAAATCCCTCAGGTTGCAAAGAATCAGAAATTATTCAACTGACAGGAACTGCCTTTTTACACCATCAGTTTTGTGTAAAAACCTTTGAAAAAGTTGGTTCAATGAGATGCAATTGTGTTTTTAATGGCATATTAATTCATAATTACTGATTAACAGCCTCAATGGCCCTGATAAGTTTTATATTTATGGAATGTTGAATTTCTCCATTATGATAAAACAAAATCACATTTTGAGCATTTTTTTTTAAAAGTATACTTATGGCATACCATCATTTTTAATTCCAAATATGTGTCGCAATAATTGTTTTTGTCTGTGTAAATCTTGCCTAGTTTGCTGTCTGTGAGAATACTTCAGTGTGAGATTGGTTACTGACCCCAACCTTTGAGCTGAATTTTCGCACAATAGTTTTTAAATTGTAGGCAGCTTTATTTCTGGCAATTGGCAGCAGAATGTTTTCTGGTTCAATCATCCCAAAGGTGTGCAATTAAGAAGCTGACTTTGGCACTGCCATCAAACTTAGATCCTCAGGGATATTGAGGAGATGGAAGGGCAATTCAACACATGCTATTAAAAGGCAGACCAGCAGACATGACTACAGTCACGTGAGAATGCTGCTGAAATAAATATATAATACAGTCTACAGCAAACAGAGGAAATATGAGGCTAATGAAATGTCAGTGATTTGTTCACACTCAGTACTATATCTCTGACAGCAGACTTCAGGAGCTTCTCGTGCAATGGCAAGTTTCTGCCTCCAGATGACCTGCTGATTTGTCATTTTTCCCCATTTAACATGCAGATTGTACATCACTTCCCCCCCACTCCAACCTCCTATGGAGTGCTGATACATTGCACACATGGCAGGGTTCAGTGTGATTGAGTCATTAACAAACTCAGCTGGATTCCCGTATCGTGGCCACTAGCAGCATGCTCGGGCAACCTCCAGAAAAAAAAATTGGGAAGAGACAGGTACACTTTGGCATATTTGCTTGGGAGCTTTTTTGTCCCCTAATTTTCCTGCCCTCTCCACCTCTGACTCTGCCTCCACTGTTGCTGTACCTAAAGATTCCTTTGAGTTGATGCCACATGATAAGAAGAGGGAACATCTACACCTTAGCGATCGCTAAGGATTGTGGGAAGCTTTCATTGATGCCAACGGTGAGCATTTTTGCAATGCTGTGAAATCTGAGCCTTTGAGCCTTTTTCTCATACATGAGAAATACAATAAATTAATTACCTTGACTGGATTCTTGGTCACCTTGCAGATGCAAAATGAATTAAATGATAAATGTACTTCTAAATCAAAGGTACATGCATTGCAATTTTTTAAACCTTTAAATCATAGACATTTTGAAAAGTATCCAGCAGTCTATTCTAACCAGATTATTAAAACTCCTATAGTGCAATAAAAAGGAATGGACCAGTCAGTAGAATCAACACCAAGGTTACCAAATCAACCTCTTAATATATACACTGGAATGATTACAGTTAATTCATTGCCAATTCATGAATTACTGAACATATAGTTGACTTCACATGGTTTTTTTGTAATTGCAGGTATTTAACATGACAGTTTAAGTACATTTCTAACAGAATAGCATAATCCATAATTTTTAATTTTCATTTTAAGTTTAAGTGCCTGACAGGAGGCCATAGGCTATTTGGCAACCAGCAAGCAGGACAGGGGTGATGCTCCTTATGCTTGATTTCCCATCTTTCCATCAACATCATGAATTATTTTCAAGTACAACTTAAAATATGCTTAATTTAATGTTATCCCAAAGATGTCCCAACCTCCAACTAGTGTGGCCTCTTCTTCCAGTGACATACACTGCTGCAGCACTGTTGATGATTTGTTGCTTCCTGGTCAAATCTAATTTCAACCTTCCCTCATTCTTACTCTTCAATTTCCCCCTTCCATGTTTCTATTGCAAGTGCCAGTTCAAAGGAAATGTTCTTGTGGTCATTCAAAACAACTTGCATTTATATCATTACTTTTGATCTATTAAAATGTCCTAAGAGGAATGTGATCAAACAAACTTTGATGTTAGGGCAAATGAGCAAAAAGGTAAGTTTCAAGGAGCATTTTAAGGGTGGAGTAAGAGGTGACAGATGGAGATGTTCGGGGAGGGAATTGCAAAAGCTACAGCCTTAGAAACAGTGTTGTCTTCCTTGGACATTAGGAACAGCTAACTCCAATTTCTTGTAGCTCAAAGCCATCACATTGAAATGCTTTCACTGTTACAGTCTTAATTTGTTAAGGCTTAAAATCAACTTCTGCAACTTTTGCATACAAATTTGGAAATTCTGATCAGAATTGGAAACTCTAATTCCAACCTTGATTGGACCAAAAAGAAATTACTCAGATGCTTTTAGATTACTTTTACTCTGGTCAAGAGTGTCCTGAAACAAAATAAGGAGAAAGCGGCCCAGGAATTCTCACAGTCAGCAAGAAGGAAGGATCAATGTCAAAGTCATGGTCCTTTATGCAGCAGACTGTGTGCTGGGTTCAGTGATTCAAATATGCAGCAGATCTTTGACCGCATCTGCGAAAGGATAAATATGTCAAGTGAAAGTGGGGGTTGGGAGGCAGGTGGGTAGGAAATATGTTATGTTACATGGGGGGTGAGGGGGTGGTTCCAGGCACTTGCCAGATAAGGTACAGGATGATGTTGGAATGAACCGCTGGGGTGATAGCAGAGCTATGACGGAAGGTTGGTGGTGTTCAGTGTGGGAGTGTCAAGGTTGGGGTTGGGTTGTCTTGTTGGGGAGCGCCAGTGTAAGCCTGAGGTTCATTTTAATTGTTAACCAGAAATTCGAGTAGATTTCTAATCCACAAACCTTTCCTGAATAACGATTAAACCTCAGTGAGTAGAACCCATCAGAATTCTCTGACTTCGAGGGTCTTTTTTCAGAATGTTTCAGACTCAAGAGAATTGCCCATTGGAATTTTCAATTTGTTGGGTAATTCTCTCTGAGTCGGCTGTGTTGGGAATTCTGTGTGACGGTAATGTGTAATTCCAGTCTGCACTGCTTGAATGACTACCTGACCATTGGAATATCTCGAGCATGGAACCTGTCAACTCCAACTTTGCTTCTGTTCAAATCTTTGATGTTCATCATCGGGAGCAATGCAGTTGACCTCTTGCTGTTGTGTGCATTGTCTTATGAACATACGAGTTAGGAGCAGGAGGAGGCTATTCAGCCTCTCAGGTCTGCTCCATCACTCGATAATTCATAGCTGATTGGATTACTCCAACATCCAATCCAACCTCAATAATCTTTCATCCCCTTTCTTATCAAAATCAATTTATACTTGACATAAAACATTTAAAGACTATGTTTCGACTGAATTTTAAGTAAGATCATTCCAAAGAATCTCAGTGCTGTGATTTTAAAAAATCCTCCTTTTTGGCTTAATTGGATGACCCCTTATTTTGAAATATAGACCCCCAGTTATGGATCCTCCCAAAAGAGGAAACATCCTTTCCTGATCTACACTGTCCACCCGGAATCTTACATAATTCAATTAATATGCCTCTTACTCTGCTAAACTCCAGTGGATACAAGCCTAACCAGTCCAAACATTACTCATAAGACAACCAGCCCATTCCAGAATTAGTACAGAGAAACTTCTCAGAACCACTTCCCACATGCATACATGCTTCCTTAAATAAGGAAACCAACACAGTACACAATACTCCAGATGTGGTCTCACAAGTGACTTGTGTAACTGAAGCATAATCACTACCTTTTGTATTGAACTCTTCTAGCCAGAAATTGTAACATCCTGTTCACTTTCCTACATGCACACTAATCTGTTGTATTAGTTCATCCAGTTCTCCCTGCATCTCAGAGCTCTGTAACCTCTCAATGTTTAAATGGTGTGTTTTTTAAAAACTTTTCCAGCCAAAGTAGACAACTTCATACTTTCCCACATTATACTCCTTTACCATTCACTTAACCTTTTGGTATTCCTTATGTTCTTTTTACAAATTACTTTTCTATTTTGTGTCATCAGCAAATTTATCAACTTTTGATTCCTTCAACCGAGTATCTATCTAAAAACTTAGGACCGCAACACTGATCCCCATCACACTGCTATTTGCCAAGCAGAGAGAAAAAAATATTTTGCTTACTCTATGTTTCCTGTTGGCGAGCCAATTTTCTGTCCATGCCAATATTGTACTCCACATCATAAGCTTTTATTACTAATAAAAACCTTTGATGTGGCATCTTGTCAAATGATTTCTGGACACTGAAGATCCATTGGTTTGCTTTAATCCATAGCATATGTCACTTCCTCAAAGAACTTCAAGAAACTGGTACAACATAATTTCCCTTTCACAAAACATTTTGACGTCACTTGACTAGCTTGAATTGTTCTTACTGTCCTGTGATAACATCTTCAACAATAGTTTCTAATATCTTTCCTGACAGATGTTAAATTAATTGGCCTGTAGTTTCCTGCTTTCTGTCTCCTTCCTCTTTTGAATAATGGGGAAGGAGACAGAGTATCGAGGTGGCATGTTGGCTCAGTGGTTAGCACTGCTACCTCACAGCGCCAGGGACCCGGGTTCAATTTCAGCCTCGGGCGCCTGCCTGTGTGGTGTTTGCACGTTCTCCCCATGTCTGCGTGGGTTTCCTCCCACAGTCCAAAGGTGTGCTGGTTAGGTGAATTGGCCAAGCGAAATTGCCTGTTGTGTTAGGTGCATTAGTTAGAGGGAAATTGGTCTGGTTGGGTTATTCTTTGGAGGGTTGGTGTGGACTTGTTGGGCCGAATGGTCTGTTTCAACACTAGGGAATCTAATCTAATGGAATTAGCTATTTTCCAATCTAATGGGACATTCCCTGAGTTGAGAAATCTTTGGAAAATTAAAACCAAGGCATCAAAAATCTCATTAGCCACCGTAGGATGAAGTCTGACAGGGTCCAGGGACTTGTCATCCTGCAGCTCCAGTAATTTACTATGTACCACTTCTCTGTTCATTGTAATTTACTTGAGTTGCTCCCTTTCTCCCATTTCCTGATTTGTAACTATCTCTGGGATATTATTAATATCCTCTACAGTGAAGATGCAAAACTACTGAGTAATTCATTTGCTATCTCTTTAATTTCCATTATTAATTTCCTCAGAGTCATGTTCTGTAAGACCAATTCTCACATTTGTTAATTCTTTTTATTATCATTAGAAAATCTCAGGGCCAAATCTAATGCTTTATTGGCTAAGTAGTCAGTTTTCTTTGAGGGATTCTTGCCATGAAGCCCAGTGAGATTTCTCACCACACCTTACCAGACACACTTGTGTAACTAGCTTCACATCTCTAAAACGTCCCTCACAGCCAATTCTCATTCCATCTTACAGTCAGCATTGCCTGAACAACTTGTTATTCAGCAGAGATCCATCGAAAGACCATATCTCTTCCCCTGCATCCTCTTTTAAAGGTCACTGTGCTCCTATGCACACACTGGTGATCCATCATTACTGCTCACCAGCAAATCCTGGCTCAACACTCCAACGCACATACAACCTCAATCCTTCTCCCTTGTTATTGTTTAGCCACCCGGCAACACCGTTTCCCTGCTCTGAGTTATATCTTGTCTAAACACTCTAAGTCATTGGTGCTTTGTTCTCAATGTCTACTGGACAGCTAAGTTTTGTCATTGTCCAGTAGCGGAACACAATAACCAGGCAAGCAATTGGACAGTTCCAAAGGTGAGCTTTTATTTTGTCAGAAAAACTGAATGCAAATTAAATGGGTAAAAGGCTTCAAGTTGCAAATTTTGCAATCAAAATTCTGACATCATGACCAATGAATAGTCCACAGTCCATGGGGTGGTCTTCTGCACTCATCTCATACCCACTGGAACTGAGTGTCAATCAGATCCTGTCTGGTTTGTAGCACCTTGTGCTTCTGAGCTCCACCATCTACAAGGAA
This sequence comes from Chiloscyllium plagiosum, assembly GCF_004010195.1. NCBI lineage: Eukaryota > Metazoa > Chordata > Chondrichthyes > Orectolobiformes > Hemiscylliidae > Chiloscyllium > Chiloscyllium plagiosum. The sequence continues at coordinate 62,156,986 of NC_057715.1, read as the reverse complement.
AGCTTCCTATAACTCAATGGCATCACCCTTTTCTGCAGAAAACTGCCTCTACTCCCCTGGTTTCTCAACATCCAGCAGACTGCCTCACTGTCTGCTTGAACTGAACAGAGCACAGCACACCTGAATGATGTGGCACACTCTGTCTGGATTTTACTGGAGGGGCTCCCAGATTGGTCTGAGCAGAGGAACTGCATTTTCAGGAGCTCTATTGTCTGCCCCACCAGGACCCTGGTTGAGGCATATGCATCAACTTGGTGAAGGTGCCACGCTGGTGGAGTGACCAACATATTACATCAAAAAGGGAGTGCCTGTGCATTTTGACCCCTTCCCAATCTCAGACTAACATCAACCATGAAACCTGACACTGAATTCATTGCCATACTTATATGAAACATGACCTAACAAAGTTCGCCCCGTCTCATGCCATTCTTGGAATTTCCACGAGTGATACGATGCTTTGGCTAGCATTTTTCACATTTTAAGTCATTGCTGCCAACTTTTCACCACTAAGATAACAACTTTTGATTTGCAAATGCCAACGGAATGGTGTAATCTGCTTTTGACAAGCATTTGATGCCTAAGGAAGTTCTGTCTGCATGGATTGCACATGGGTGACAAAACAATTACCAATGAAATGAGACTGCACTTTGCAAATGCACACTTCATCTTCTTGTCCCTTTAATGTCCCAAGCATCCAGGAGATGTAGATCATCCATCTCTGCCCATAAACTTCACACTGCTTTAGCACCCTTTGGCTGTTGTGCTCCCATTTTCCAGTTACATTTCACATGGCAAGTGATGGCAGGGAACACAGATGAATACCGTCAGCACCAGGCTCCCCCAATTATCCCCCCCAGGTATCCCCTGATCACCAGGGATATCCCATTTTACCTCACACTACCCTGACTGCCCAGTTACACTTATTCGCCCCCAATGCATTATCCCAAACATTGAACTTCACCTCCAACTGACTTCCCTGTCCCATTAACTCCAATATTACACTTAAAAGATATCTACCCAGTTCCATGGATGAGGGGTGCTTATGGCTTCTGTCTTGGATTGTGACCTGAGAAGGTGCTTGGTGATGAACAACATGGAGGCTCCTGGCAGCCAGATATGAGTTGAAGTTGCCAGGTATTCACTCTGATCTCCATGCGGAGAATTCTCAATTCCAACTTGGTCAGTGAATTTGTTTAGATAGGAAACTGCAGATTAATGAGATGAGTTGCTGTTGTCTAGCAAGCAGCTCACCTTGCCATTCAGCTAATACATAAAATATGCAATGAGTTTCTCCCAATGTCAAAACAGGCCTTGCCAGATTTCGCATCCAAGTCTGATGCAAATCTAGCCATGTCCCATGCTGTTCAGACCTCTATCATATTTGGCCCTTAACATCATTTTTATATATTTCTAGCTAGCTTTATCTCATACTTCAATTTTTCGCTTTGAATCTTCTATCATTCTTTGTTGGTTTTTATATTGTGTTTGAAATTCTGACCTGCCATATATGTTTGTATAATTTTCTGCTTTTTCTTTAAATTTGAAATGCATTTAACTTTTTAAGTTAACCGCAGATAGTGGCTTTTTCCTTTGGGATGTTTTCTTTCTTGTTGCAAAGTAACGTTCCTGTGTATTCTGAACTCTCTACCTATAAAGAGCACTGAGTATGAGTGTCAAATGTTTTACACTCCTGCCATTAGACACTTTGCCAATCAATTTCATCTGATTATTCTCATAATGAAACAAAAGCTCAAAGTATGCTTTGTTAGGCATGGTTGAGTTGAAGCGTGCTCACCTCCCAGTGAAAAACATACAAGTTCCAATCCTACTTCAGTGACATGAGCACAAAATTTAGGCTGATACTCCAGTCCAATATTTCAAATGAAACATTAAACAGGATCCCCGTCGGCTTTCTCAAAGTCAAAAAAACTGTTTCAAAGTTGAGGAGAGTGCTCCTGGCCATTATTTCCTATTTAATCAACTAAGTGTAATGCATTGACTATGATATATCTTATTGACTGTAATCCATATTAATTATATTTTTCCTTAGGAAATACGCAGACAACCAACCTGCTGAATAGTTATTCAAACATAATCCCTACAAGTGATATCTGCTGGCAAAGAATCATCACATTAAACTAATGGCAAGAACTTCTGAGTCACAAATCAAAAATTCTTCCTAATTCTATACCTACAGGGATGTATTAATGGCAGAGATTCCACATTGAAAAATATTGGCTGTCATTGTGCATCAATATAATGTGGGTATACATTATAAGCTCAGAATGTCAGAATGGGTTCAGTTTAAAGGTTATCCAACTCAGTTCCAGCCATGGAGTGTATTTTAATTTTCACAGCAATGCTTTTAAATAGCTTGCAAATCAGAAGGTTTGTAATATACTGTTAATAGAAGAATTTACATTTGGCTCCATCATTGGCACAACCATGCAAAATGCTTCCACGGCAGCCCTTTGTCACAAAATATCATTGCTCCATTAAAATGTGATCCACCGCAATGCATATACACATAATACAGTGCACAGTAATTTGACAAAACCTGACAGATGTTGTCCAAAAACTGAGTAAACTCTTTTCAAAATTTGTACCAATAAGAAGGCAGAATATATTAAAAGGGAACATTGTATGTGCAGTTCTATAATTATAACTTACAAATAACCCTTGTATATTAAACATAAAGTACACTGCAGATTTAAAGCCAGTTTCATAGTATTGATTATGTTTACAGTAGACCATACCTTCACTGGTTCCTTTGCCTTTCCTTTCAGGCAAGCCTAAACCTGTGCCACCAGAGGGAGACAATGTGACGTCCGTTGGCACTGGCCAACTGCTGGCTTTGTTCTCACCGATCTGGTACATCTGCCCTTCCATCGGCTGCAGGTGCCAGTTTAGGCCAAACAGGTGCATGGCTGTGATAGCAATGAGAAAAGTCATCTTTTTCTGGCTGGATCACTGCAGGAGTTCTGGATAAATTAGGCACCGATGTACGGTACAGTGAGGTGGTCTGGAGTAGGTTTTTTCCCTATTTTATGGATTGTTGATAATTGATCCATGTAATGATCCAGTTGTCTTCGCAAACTTGCAGTGCAAAATTGAAGGAACTGGGGTCAGTGAAACCTTTCAATACTGTGCAAGGTTTCAATACTCAAATTCCTACAGTGGCCTACAAAGCCTTATCTCAAAGGTTACAGATCCTTGATCAATGTATTATATTTTGTTAATAGTTTTCTTTTGACAATTGGTGATGATATTTTACTTTGTATCTTGCATGTCCTGTAACTATGCTTGTTCAGTCTTACAATTAGTACAATTTGCCCAATCAATTTCTTGGTGTGCTAAATGGTAACAGTAGAGGTGTTATATGATACATCCTGGAATTGCATTTTGGAGTTTTGTGAATGCCCAAAACAAGTGCAGCAGATCATCACTTTGAATAAGAGGAAAAATCAGGAAGGCTGTAAGAGGGTTGCTTGGTCTGCCACCACCCATTTTGTAGCTAAGCTGAAATTGAATTTTGCACCGCATATGTCTGCTTTGGACGTGAAAGAATTTACAGAATAAAATCATATCTGAAATCATTTAGTAGCTAAGTACATTCATCAATTTATTGTCAATTTGCATAATTTGTCTAGTGATCGGAAATTGCCCAGTTTTTGTTTTGTGACATTTGTAAAATATTGCCCATGGTATGGATGACCAATGACAAATAACAGTCAGAACATGGACAATTCCTCGTTATGTGGGAGAAATGCTATGATATCTTGTTTAGTGATGCCATATTAGATGTTTACAAAATGATATTCTTGGAAAGCAAAAATGAAAATAGGATGATATCTGCCCATTTAATATTTTTCTCTTCAGTTTATCATCAAGGGATTCCTGATAACTATTTAATTTTGGCCCTGATTTTGTTCTGTGTTTTATTTGGACTTTGAAATGACCAATTATAACATGGTCAAAGTTATTTTCAGCATTATTTGTCTGTACTGGAGATAGCAAGTGTTATTTTTCAAAAATATGACCTCGAATAACCAATTGCAATCAAACGGAGTACACATCACTATCCAATACTTAAAGCAATGCATCTAACAGCATTTATATGGCATATTTTCAGAAAAGAATTGGGTACATCTTTGATTTTGAGTGATTTCAGGTTAAGAACACTTGATGTTTCGTGATTATCTACAGAATCAGCCTTTCAGTTAGGACCATCATAATCCAAATGACCAATGACTAAGTTATCCAAGTCTGTCTCGAAATTTCAATGACTGAGTAGCAATCATGATAATATTCTATCCCTGAAATTATGTTGTGAGATGTCACCTCATAAATATTTATCTTCTTTATTTGCGATTTCTCACTTTTTAGATGGAAGAATTAATTTTTAATTTGAAAGGGTAATTTCACGTTTGGAATCACAGTAACAGCAAGTTCAGGTGAATATGTAAAGCATTGTCTGATACCTTGCAGTTCCTGTCAGAAATTTGGGGCCCATAATTTTTACTTATTTTACAGCTGTTGGTATTAATGGCATAAATCTTTTATTTTAAGAAAATCATATTGCAATTGTATCTTGGAAACAGCAAATGCCATTTCACAGGGCAAAATAAAATATAGTGCAACTTCCTATGAGAAAAACATGTTCCAATTTATAGCTAATTTCAGAAAAGCAGTAAATATCTGTCCTGTATAGTACCTCATGCTTGGCTTTACAAACTCACTCCATATTTTTGCAAATGCCTATTTAAGCTTGCGTTACGGTATCAGATTGCAAAGAAATTAATATTTCGCAAACCTTTTATCTGATAAGCTATTAATGTATTCTTCTAGAATGCACTATCACAAGGATCTTTGACACTAATTTACTAATTGAACTGGAAGAGAAAGGGACTTCATCACAGCATGACTCCCCAGCATTGTAAGTAATAAGGCAACAATGTGACTCTGTTAATCAAAAGCTGCTAGCTCAAGGGAAAGGTTTTTTCAGTGCTTGAGGGAATTGACCAATGTGAATCTTATTTCTAATTTTAAAATAGTACATTAGACACCAATCTGTTCTGACTTGAGGGAATCTTTTGTTCTTTTGTTAGCCCTATCACCTTACTAATTCATCACACAGCTGGATAGGCAGGACAACTACCGCACTCAGCAGAAACAAAAAGTGTTGAAGGCTAAAAGAAGACCAACAAAATGATGATCCACAAGGTCAACAAAAAAAGGTCCGTTGGGAAAGATTGATGGAGTGAGAAAGTGAAAGGGTGCTTAGGATGAGAAGACCATGACTGATTGCTGAGAGAAAAAAAAAGAAAGCCACAGGCTGTTAATGATGCATAAATCCCAACAAACAAAACCAGCACAGAAACATATTCACAAATTTATTCTATGAGCTTATTGACTTAGTTTGGCCACCCACAGTACAGTAACGAATTTCCAACCAAATCAATTATTATGTGTGAGATTTAATTTAAGATTAAAAAGACAGAAGCTTTGCTTGCTGAAGTAAATGTGTCTGGTTTATAGGTCTTGACATTAACCCCTGTGAGGGATGAAGAAAAAATATACTGCAATATTCTATGTTTCAGTAAATAGCAATATATCTCAATACAGGCTAATTTCAAAATAGTGTTTTATCCTTTCAGGGGACGCAAAAAAGAACATTTAATTGTTAACATTTTTAAATAGGTAAATTCGGACTAGTGTAAACCACCTACATCCTATCAGTGTCAAATGTGTAGGCCTGATGAGGTTGTTGGGAGCAAATTGCAGCAGTGAGCGGCAAGCTACTGCTCTTGGATCATGCCAGTGTAACATGAACTGTTTTTTGCAGTTGGCTGCATACGATATGCTAATCTATGAAGCATAAAAACATTCAAGTTCGCTTGGCCCAGAGTCCAGTAATAGCTGTAATAATTAGATTTTGTCTTGTTACCACATCCAGAGTCAATTTGACAGGACATGAATGTTATGTAGCTGTATACGTTCAAATGCATGATATGTGCAAAGAGAGAGAAAGAAAAAACTAACACAAGGCATTTAAAATAAAAAAAAAGTGTCAGACATGCATCTTACTTCAATACAGTTCTGCAGTGCCAGCACTGTGAGCAAGAATTAGTCATTTGTTTTCTCAGATCGCAAGCAGAGCAAGGTTTGATTGGGAGGATTGGGGGTAGTGGTGAGGGGCCTGTGTGGTTTGGGAGTGTAAAGGGATGACAACAATCATTGATGATTTAACCATCTAATGACTGAAGCCAAATGGATGTTTCATATTTCAGCACACAGTAGTAAGTTCTATCTCCAATGATTACAGTATACCTCTAACTGAAAGTAAAACAAAACAATTTTCTTACACTGAAATTTACATTAAAAAGCAATTCTATGGACATTAACTTATGTTTCAATTTCTAAGTGGTGTTATTACATTGTCTTGAAAGACATTTTGTCCAGATGATCGCTTTTTGCAGAGAAATGATCAAAGCTGGTTAGCCTTTTGTTACATAGCCAAGAAGGAGATTGTGCCACAATATTGGAAGTGTCTAGATCACTAGAAGATAAACTGCTATATTAACTAATTTATTCCAATTTCACTTCAAAGCAATTGTTTTTCTAACACAGCTGTACAGGGAAAAGAAGATTATTTGTGTGTGAACTGCTTAGTATGTGATATGAAGAAAAAATGAATTCCTGAAAGTTGACATGATAAAATGAAGGCTTTGCTCAATAAAATATCCCTTGGACTTGGAATGTACTAGTCCATATTAAAAGCCATATTTTAAGATGTCCAGTACTGAGACAAGATTGCCGCCTGTTTGAGATACATTTGATTGTCCGACATTGCATTCTGCAGAAATTGATAACTTACAGACACACGCTGGAAAAGTACATTACAGTTGACCATAATATTTTATGTACACGCACTGATAAACTCACATGCAAAATTAACATGATTTGATTTTTGACATATAAATATTTACTCACAAAATCCATAGGTACAACAGAGGATTTCAGTGGTACGTTTTTCTCCACTCTCAGTGATTTAAAAAAAAATTCCACCCCTTTTACTGCTGCAATTGTGAACACTTACCACGAAACTATTACTGAGGCCAATTTAATAACTGTGTCACCACCTTAAAACTGATGGGTATCATTTGGACTATACATTCGGAGGCACACTATGCATCGACCCTGACTTTGGCTTTGGTTGGAGAACCCCCTGAATAGTGTAACTAACACCAAAATTCATCACATCTATTGTGGATAGTTTGGGTCTTTACTAGAATTGTGAACTGATGTAACATTTTCACATATTCATTTGGTTGGAAGGATATTTCCAAAGTTCTCAGAATAGGCTCACTATGGCTTACATGACAGATGTGAAAGGTGACAACTAAAATTAATTCTTATGAATCTTGGTCATGACAAGAAGCGATATGTTACCATTTACTATAATATCAGTTAATAATACATCACATTTGTCTGTCCAATATACCTAAATTCAATTTTTTTGATTTGTTCTAATTCCCAATTTCATCTAACTAAAACGTTCAGTACTCATTAACCTTCCAGTTTGAATCTCACACTCATTTGGTCAAGTTGAAATCTGCTGGAAAGTTAATTGAATTTGACTGGCAGGAAGTTCCTGTCTCATACTCCTGTAGCTCTGCTGCTGTAAAGAATGCATCAAACAACAACGTTATGCTGACTGGAACTTATACTGGATAGTTGATTAAACTCACTTTAACTCACATCAATGTATCAATCTTGCCTCATTGTTTTAAATGCGTTTCCTACCCAAGACCACTGTGGGAGAACCATAACTGCAAGCTCCATGACAGTTCACAAGGCTCACTAAAACTCTCTCTGGACAATCAATTCAGTTCTGCCATCATTAACCACATCTCAATGTCCAATAGTAGAATGCAATTTGAATTGAAGCCCATTTTTATTGTGAACATTGATTGAATCTGGATGCATGAAAAAAAATGTGTTTCTACAATGTGCATGAAATATTGGTGAGGACACTGTTAAAGGAAGTTCCACATTGATGATGCTGCAAGAATGCAAGAAATAGGAAGAGAAGTGAACCACACAGCCATCAAACCTGCTCCGTCATTCAATACTAATTCATGGCTGATTTTGGACTTCACTTCCACTTTCTGATCTGCCCCCCACCACCCTTGACTGTTTGAGAAACCAAAATGCTGTCTATCCCACCTTAGTTGAATTCAACAATGGAGCACTCTCAACCCTCTGAGATAGAAAATTTCAAAAATTTGCAACCTTTGTGTAAAGGAATTGCCCCAATTTCATTCATGAGTGATTGGCCCCCTATCCATATAAAAATCAGAATACAAGTGATTTGTAGTAGATATGAAATGAATTTCTTTGATTTTAATCTGCATTTTATGCTGCAAATTGGGTTTTGTCTAATTTTTTTCATGGGATGTGGGCATCTCTGGCTAGGCCAGCATTTATTGTCCATCCCTAATTTCCAGAGGGCAGTTAACTGTCAGACACATTGCTGTGGTCTGGAGTCACATGTAGGCCAGACTGTTTTCTGTAAGGATAACTGATTTCCTTCTCTAAAGGACATTAGTGAACCAGGTTCGGGTTTTGCCGACAATTAAAAATGGTTGCACAATCATTTATTAGACCCTTAACTCTAGACTTTTTGAATGCCATGGCAGGATTTAAACCCAGGTCTCCATTTCATTACCTGAGTTTCTGTATTAACTAAATTAATCTGAATCAGGTTTTCTCAAACCAGAAGACACTGATACAACTCCCTGCCTTTGTTTCAGTGACAATGTGAAACAACGAATAAAGGTTAAAATTATTTGAGTAGCCATTGCCCTTCTGCTCTCTCCATCAAGGAGATTATGCTCACATTTAAGCATACTTGGGATTATCCAACAACTAGGGAATTTACTGAAACAAAAAAAAGACAAATGAGTTATTTAAGATTATGTAATGGAGTGTGTAGATATGAAAACCACTCGTCCAGCAATCTGAGGTTAGGTGAGGGATTGATGGGGAAGTTTAGGGGTGGGGTGAAGGGAAGGTCCATAGTTATTTCAACTTTGTGAAGCTGCCTTTGTATCTTTGTTGCATGGATTGATTCATTCTCTAAATGGGGTGGGGAGGAACAGTTTCTGGAAATGGGAAAATGCCTAATCAATCAACGCAACTTATAAGATGGTTGAAGGCTGATTAAGTGTAACTGAAGTACTTTTCACATTGTCACTAGTACCAGAATTAAGATTTATATATTTAGTATATTGTAGTCTTTACTGTACAGCTTTTCAAAAAAATATCAGTGGATACAAATGAATAGAAAATCTCATTTAAGTTCAATCATCAGTTCCAGATTATTCTCAATAACTCAGATTTCTTCAAATCAATCACAATTTTCATTATAAACCTTCTGAGGGCTGTTATTGAGAACTGTCGTTTGAAATAATTCAAATCCTAACCATGAGGCTTTTCGCATTTCAATAATGAAATGCAAGCAGTCTCCTGCCATTCAACAAAGAACAATAATTTTTATTTCGGTTGTGCAGCCAAAAAAGAATCTGCAGTTCTGTGTGTTTAATTAATCCATGTGACCAACACCAATAGATGGTGTGGGTTTTGCTTAATTATTACACTCCCTTGCAACAACAGAATTAATAGGCATTCTTCAACTTCAAAATTGCTGTGATTATTTTTAAAGACATATTTGTTGTTTTAACTCTGGTTCAACTTTAGTTCATATTGCTGATACTGTATTAGCTTCAGAATGTTCAACTACTTATATGTTTAAAAATACTAAGAGGCTGATTCTTTTTTTCAGAATGAATACTAATATTAATTATATTAGGGCATGCTCACTTGAAATAATAGGACAATAATTATGCATTTAATTTATTTTAATTGCTAGATTCTCCTGTTTGTTTTCCTCAGAGGATATTATTTTCAAATCATTGTACTTAACCTAAACAGAAGACTATTTTAGCTCATAGCTTTTTTTCTGCCTCTCTCTTACTGAAGGTCGTCAGGTTTTGTTCTCCATAATCAACCAACAGTTGTTGACATTTTAATGACAGACTGTCTAAGGGTGGTTGGAAAATATAAAAGGATCAGTACAAAAAGAGAGAACCATACCCAATGGAATCAGTTTATTCTTGAACTTCAGCACAATGCGTAGCAGCTTTGCAGTGATATGGAGTGCTGAATGGACAGATCAAATTGCTTTTTCTCAACAAAATACCGTGACAGAATGTTCTCAGTACCATTAGTAGAGAATACTAAGAGCTTACTGAGTGGTAGTGACTAATGAATTTCTCTGTTGAAATGACATACAAGCTCGCCAGAATAATCTGGTAGCTAATCACTGAACTGATACCTGCTAAATTCCCAACCTGTGTAGGAGACTCAGGCTGAGTGAATTCTGCCATTTCCACTTAAATAAATTTTTCATGCCAAATGCAAAATTTGCGAGCAGTAACTAAATTACAATCCATCTCTCCAAAAAAAAAGTCAGGAGATATATTTATAATTTATTTTCTCTTATTCAGGTAACAATTGACTATTTATTTCAAGAACACTTAATGATAATAAATATCTGACTCAGCTGTTAATTATAGCTTTGTGGAAAGATACAATTCATCCTGGTGTTGTTCTGCTAGAAGTAGTCAGCAGGAAGGAAGAAGTTTTTCTAGCTAATGAATCGTGAGGAGAAAACATTGTTCCTGTAAATAATTGTAACTAAAAAACATCAATTTGGGCACAAAACAGAATTTCCTTACTTGTATTATCACCCAACCTTCCTTCTGAAATTATTAATGAATTTTGCAATCACAATTTTTCCTGATACAGATTTAGAACAGTCAGGAGAGCACATCAATTTGATTAAACTACTTACTTTTATTCAGGGCCATCCCCTTCTAAATAATTTGATGCTGCATGTCATAGCATTTTCTCTTTCAAGAGACTGTAATTAATTAATGTATCACGTCATTGGACTTGGTATTGAAAATTCATTTTAAATATGTTTGCCATGGAATAGACTGATTAATTTTAGTTTAATAATTTAATAGTTTCAATGTTCCAGTAATTACATCAAGTAATTACAGTGATTTAATCTTGTGAACACTGTTGGCAGCTTTCCAGTGGTGATCTTGTACAGACCCCAGTGTGAAGCCACCTCTCACATTATCTGGCTCAAAAGGGAGAAAAAGAACAGAACTTCGATCAAATCTGGTTCGATGTGAACACACAGGCTGTGCCTTTTGCTTGTGTTTTAAGCAAATGCAGAAGAAAATCTAATCCAATTTTGTTTGTGTTGTCTTTTTCAAGAGTTATGTTATTACAAAAATTCTTCAGAGTGGTACATAATGTCAGTGAAAAACCTTCAACACATTTAATCGGACAATTGCTCTACCTGCTAACGTAGCGAAGACATTAACCGATGTAAGGGAGATAATAAGTGAGTTACATGGCTTAGCTTCTTTATAGATGCTGTGAACAATATCAGAAAGGTTTGATAGCAGCAGAAACATTTTTTTTGTGCTGACGCTGGTACTTGCAGGACAATGACATTTCTATCTCGTTCCTCATCCAGTGTAGCTTCAGGCTCAGATGCAGAATTAAAACATCTGACCAAGTTTTCAAGCATCTGAGGGTCAGAATTTCTACAAATAAATCAGATTTTAATTTTGAACTCCTGTTTAGCGAAACATCCAGTGAGAATGGGAAAGTTCATTGATCCCATTTAAGGCTGGCAACTGCATTGTAAGAATATTGTAGTCAATTTCTTGCCTAGCTTAAAATATATGTCAAGTTAAAAAGCAATGCTTCAATTCTGGATGCTCAGAGTCCTTTTTGATTTTTGTTTCGGACTCAAAAACAAAAATTATTAATCCCATCTCTAGAAGGGATTTAAAAATTACAAGAACCCCAGTGTAATTTTATAACCTTTGTTTAAATTTGACAGTGTTGTTAAAAATGGGGACTCTTTTACTTTAAAAGTGACAGTACAACATCTTGTCCCTCATCATATCACTGTTGGTGATTTGATCAAAGTTTGGGTTATCCTCAGGGGAACAAATAGGTAGATATTGAAAATCTATTTTCCTATTCGGGGAATCTAGGACCACAAGGCATAGCCCAAAAACTAAAAAGGAAACTCAGGAAATAAGAAATACTTTGACACGTACAGAAAGGTAGACATTATGGAACTCTCTTCTGCAAACAGTAAACAGTAATGGAGTTAGATTGCGCATCATTCACAATCTAATTAAATGGCAGAACTGGCTTGACAGGCTAAATAGCTTTCTCCTGTTCCAATATTCCGAATTTTTTTAATTTCAAAAATATACTTTATTCATAAAAATATCTTCTTACATAAACAGAGTCACGAAAGCAGTTTGATTCCGTACAATAGCTTATGGAGAAACAAACATTGGAGTTTGACTCGATCCAGAAAACAAACCAAAGGCATTAGTAGTAGTACTTACTAGTACAATAATATGTTTACATATATCTGAGGCATTGGGGGTGGTGGTGGTGGTGGTGGTGGTGGGGGTCCGATAGCTGAAATGGAACCTCATTTAACTTTGGCAAAATGAGGTCTTTCCCCACTGTGCCTTGGTGGCAGCTGCCCAAGCTTCAGCATGTCCCTCAGCATGTAGGCCTGGACATTGGAATGTGCCAGTCTACAACACTCAGTCGGGGTCATCTCCTTCAACTGGAAGACCCAGCTAATTTTGGACAGACCAAAGAGCGGCCTTCACCAAACTGATGGTCCTTCAGGCACAGTTGATATTTGTCTCAGTGTGCGTCTTGGAGAACAGACTGTAGAGGAGAGTCATGTCATGGAGCTGCTCAGGACAAAACTCAGCAAAACCCACTACACCTTCTTCCAGGTATCCTTTGCAAACGCACATTTCAGAAGATGTGTGACAATCTCAAACCTCCCGCACCACCCACAGCCAGTTTGAGGACAGAATGTGGTGGAGCAACGTCCAGGCATACGTGAAGGATCTAGCAGGTAGGGCCCTTCTCACCACTAGCCAAGCGATGTCCTGGTGAATTTTGGGAAGTTTTGTTGATGAGGCATTCTGCCAAATGACTTTGACAGTGTGCTCAGGGAACAACCGGACAGGATCCACCATCTCCTTTTCCCGGAAGGTCTCAAGGACACTAGGTGCTGACCACTGCCTGATTGGACTTGTGGTTGAAATTGTTTCTCTTTGCAAATTTCTCTCCGAAGGACAGGGGATACAGAATTTTCCAACAACTTGGAGCATTCTGTGGCAACGAGACCAGTCCCAGCCTTCACAACACCAATGACAGGTAGAACACGTCTTGTCTATGTGCTGGCACGTAGTGACACTTGGTGTTTGTGTACTGAGGCAGCATCCGAGGAGCAGGAAAGTCGATGTTTTAGGTATTAGCACTTCATCAGCTTATGCCCGAAATGTTGACTCTCCTGTTCCTCGGATGCTGTATGATCTGCTGTGCTTTTCCAGCACCACACTCTCGACTCTGATTTCCAGCATCTGCAATCCTGACTTTCTTCTCCTCGTTTGTGCACTGAGGGTTTACACACTAACAATGTGTCAGTGTAAAGCAGTCAGCTCCAATTGCAGATACCCTCCCCAAAGCCCATTTTGGAGAATACATCCCCCATGTAGGTTTGCAGTTGCCTGTCAAAGGCCTTCTCCTGGCCCAGGTTGATGAGGCAGGGATCCAGCCTCCCCCATCCTGTAGGTAGGCCATTGTACCCCCGAGGAGTGTGAGGCTCTCAGAGATCATTCTGTCCGGTACAGCACAGGTTTGCTCAGGAGGAATCACTGATCCCAGAGAAGACCTGACCCAGTTGGCGATGACCTCAGACAGGATTTTGTGATCTCCGTTTAGCAGTGAAATTGGTTGCCAATTTCAAATGTCCTCCCTCTCTCCCTTCCGCTTGTAGATAGAACATAGGGTATAGAGCTATACAGCACAGAAACTGGCCCTTCAGCCTACAATATTGTGCTGAAAGTGACACCAAATTAAACCAATCTCTTCTTCCTACCTTTGGTCTATATCCCTCCATTCCTTGCATGTTCATGTGTTTACCTAAAAGTTTCTTAAAAGCCCCTATCGTATCTGCCACCTCCCTAACCCTGGCAGCGTGTTCCAGACTCCTACCACACTCTGTGTAAAAAAACTTGTCCCACACATCGCCATTGAACTTGCCCCATCTTATCACAAATGCATGTCCTCTAGTTTTAGTCATTTCAACTCTGGGAAGATGATTTTGACCTTCAACCCTATCTATGAATCTCATATAGACTTCTATCTAGTCTCCCCTCAGTCTCCACTGCTTTACAGAGAACATCCTCAGTTTTTCTTGCCTCTTCTTTTAGTTCATTCCCTCTAACCCAGACAGAATCCTGGTAAACCTCTTCTGCACCGTCTCTAAAGCTCCCACATTCTTCCTGTAATGTGGCCCCCAGAACTGAATGCAGTACTGTAAGTGTGGCCTAACCAAAGTCTTATAAAGCTGCAACATGAAAGCCTGATTCTTGTACTCAATTTCCTGACCAATGAAGGCAAGCATGCCATATGCCTTCTTCACTACCCTATCTTGTCTGTCCACTTTCAGGGAGCTATGGACTTGAATCCCAAGATCCCTCTGTACATCAATACTGTTCAGTGTCCTGCCATTAACTGTATACTTTTCCTTAACATTTGATCTTCCAAAGTGCAGTACTTCACACTTACCCAGATCAGACTCCATCTGCCAGTTTCCCACCCATATCTGCAACTGGTCTATATCCCGCTGTATCCTTTGACAAACTTCTACACTCTCCACATTTCCACTGATCTTTGTATCATCTGCAAACTTACTAACCACCCATCAACATTTTCATCCAAGTCATTTATATACATCGCAAACAGCAAGAAGTCCCAGGAAGCATCCCTGCAGAACACCATTAGTTAAGGACCTCCAGCCAAAAAAACACCCTTTCACCATTACCTTCTATGGGCTAGCCAATTCTGAACCCACACGGCCAAGTCACCATGGACAGCATGCATCTTAATCTTCTGAATGGGCCTACCATGAGGGACCTTGGTGGAAGCCTTACTAAAATCCACGTAGACAACATCCACTGCTCTACACACAGTGATCACCTTTGTCACCTCCTCAAAAACTTCAATCAAGTTAGTAAGACATGACTGCCTGCTCAAAGCCATGCTGACTGACCCCAATTAGGCCATGCATTTCCGAATGCACGCAAGTCCTATCCCTAAGGATTCTCTCCAATAGCTTCCATACCACTGAAGAGAGACTCACCGGTCTATAGTTTCCTGGATTATCCCTATTTCCCTTCTTGAAAAGAGGAACACCATTATCTACTCGCCAGTCCTCTGGGATCTCTCTAGTGGCTAATGAGGATACAAAGTTGAGGGTGAAGATACCTTTACTCATGGATTCGTACATGCTACTTGCCAGAAGCATACTGTCGTACACCTCCAGCAAGCTCTGGCCAATCAAGTCGCACAGAGCCAAACACAACTCGGCCGGTATGTCATTGCTTCCAGGAGTTTTATTCTTTCTGAAGGAATCGAGGGCCTTGGTCAGCTCTCCAGAGATAATGGCTGATCCAGCCTCTCCTGCGTGCTGTTGTATAGGACTTC
This sequence comes from Chiloscyllium plagiosum, assembly GCF_004010195.1. Lineage (NCBI taxonomy): Eukaryota > Metazoa > Chordata > Chondrichthyes > Orectolobiformes > Hemiscylliidae > Chiloscyllium > Chiloscyllium plagiosum. The sequence continues at coordinate 62,141,302 of NC_057715.1, read as the reverse complement.
AGTGATAGGAGACAGAAATGACTTATAGGACACATGACTTCGTGTCATACAGACTGGTATAAAAGGATGTGCTGAGCTTCAGGATGTCAGACTGAGAAGACATTATCGAGCCATCTACTTCCTTAAGGAGCAAAGAGCTCTCCCTGAGCACCTTCTCAAAGAGGAAGTGTGAGCACATCTCACCCTACTCTACGGTGTGGACCCTGGACTGGAAGATTGTTTTGGAGGCCTCCGAGGCAAAGAGCAAGGCTTGCTGCCTCTTCACCTCCTGGAGATCGTCTGTCATATCAATCCCAATCTTCTACAGTAAAAGGAGGTTCTGCCTGTTTTTCTGGAGTTTGGAAAGTTCTGCCTTCCTCTCTCTTGCCTTCTGAACACCTTTGAAGATAAAGAACCTCATGATGTTCCCTTTGACTGTTTCCCACCAGTCCACCGGAGACTCAAAGAGAGGATCACGGTTCTCCAACCTGTGTAATGTTTTTCTGAATTCGTCAATGTTTTCTGGGGTCAGGAGTCTCATGTCCAGCTTCCACATTCCCTTGCCAGCCTGCTGGTTGTCCTGTAGGTAATAGTTATCTAGCAGGAGACAGTGGTCAGAGGAGAACACAGGCTTGACATCAGCGGAGCTGACTGAGAACCTGCAGGACACAAACCGAAAATCTAGCCTTGCGTCGTGCTCTGTCTGCAGGGTTTGCTGAAGTTGTCTTGCAACTTGATGACTTTAACTGTTTCCATCAAGAATCTGGAGATGAAGCCCAGTTTACTGTGAGCCCTTCTGGATTGTCCATCCACATCGATGATGCAGTTGAAGTTTCCGCCCAGAATGGCCAGCCTGGAGATCGCCAGCAGTAGTGGGAGATGTTGCAGGATGGCCAGCTGCTTACTCCTTACCACCAGGCCGTACGTGTTTATTCATCTCAGGGGAGCCTTGCTGCATGCAATGTCTGCAACAAGGAGGTGTCTGCCACTGCCTTCAGCAGAGACGGTGAAGTTGCCTCCTGGCAGAATACCCAGGCCAGAGGAACAGCTATCATTTCCCCCTGACCAAATCGAAGGCCTGTGGGTCCATAAGCTTGACCATCTCCTGTAGCTGCTGAGGTGCAGGATCCCACACTCTTGCAGAAACAGGAGGTCTGCTTTGATGTTTGATGAATCAATGTAGAAACACATCGCATGGTTGATTCAACATGATAATACTGGCAAATTTAAAACTCATTTTAAGATTTTATAGAATTAACAGAGACTCAAAGTCCCTTCACCTGTGATCTCCCTACATCCTCGTGGTGTGGGCGAACTGTTGGACACTCTCAGCACTGAGGTAGCTGTCCCGTTCCTCCCTGGTTGATAAATTAATGTTCCGACTTCCCCTAGTTCTAAATGAAGTGTCAATTCCATGAATATCACAATCCCTCCAGTCCCTCAGCTCATGACCTTTCATTGTAAGATAGATTATTTGATGAGTATAACAGGCTGTTCAATCACGGATGTCATCATCTTTTTGATCTTGCATGTACTCACCTCTTTAGGAAAAATTGGCTAGCATTCAGGGCATTTTAGCTAATTTTCCTTTTAATAATCTTAGAGGGTAGAAGCCATGGCCAAATAGTGTTGCCTGCCTGATGTATGCTGAGATACTGCAGACAGGGACTAAAGTCTTCTGCTCTGTGAGGTTGAATATTATGCATTCACTCCCTAAACCACTGGAGAGATGTGAGCTTATTACCAATCATTAAAACGACATGGAAAGAAATAAAACAAAGCCATTTTTTTAAACTTAGTATTTAAAGTTTGTGAGAAGATTTGTAGCTCGGGTGCTCGTTGTTGTGGTTCTGTTCGCCGAGCTGGGAATTTGTGTTGCAGACGTTTCATCCCCTGTCTAGGTGACATCCTCAGTGCTTGGGAGCCTCCTGTGAAGCGCTTCTGTGATGTTAGTATTTAGAACTTAGTATTTTTCCATTAGAATATTTTGGAGTAAGAGTATTATGTAAATATTTCATCCTCGATAACTACAATTTCACTTTAGATCAAAACAATGTTAGAGATGGTCTGACTCCCAAGAAAGTTCATACTCAAACAGAATTGATCCAACACTCTCTCTCTCTTTTCAAAAAGCCATGCACACTTAAGTCAGTATGCTTCCAGAATTGTTTCTAGTGTTCCTTCCAGAAACTCGGCATTAGATCCAAATTCAAGCACCATTCAATAACGGCCACAGTAAAGGAAAACAGAACAGGAAAAGTTTACGTTTATGAAATCAGGCCTGTAAAGACAAGGCTAGAAAGAATAAATGTAATTCACAACTTACCAATGAAGTAGGCGAGTAGAATCACCAGTGTTACAGAAATGATGATAGCACTCAAAGCAGTGCACTTCCAATTGCAGTACTTATGGGGCTTTTTCAGACTAAATGCAGACCTTGAGAAAGTGCTGCGAGGCAAAGGTCGAGGTGGCGGAGAATACACAGTGCTTGAAGTGAGGGGGTAGCCAGGACCAGTTGTACAAAAAAGTGGAGAAGATCCAGTACCAGATTTAAATAAGAAATGCCTGATGAATTAAGACAGAATACATATCAGAATTCTGATTCCAGAGGGCCTGGACATAACTATTCATTGAATTTCTCTTCTGTCAAAATTTATTATATTAACTTACAGATTCACTTGCATTTTGAATATTTAAAAGTAGCTTACAAATACTCAACAATTACAAAAAAATAGGTTTGTTTAACAATAGGTGATAATTCAAATATTATGAATATGTTTTTGTATTCTCAGTTACACTTTCTCCAAAAAAAATTGAACTTGAAAATATCAATGAACTGGCACACAGACTATAATAAACCCATTTGTAAGCATTCACTGCATATTTTAGAGAATTTTCTTCTGTAATTTTTTTGCATATGCTAGTTTTATGCTTCTTTTGAATACGATATACTACGTCAATGGAAAGCATCTCAAATTCACTTGTACTCTAAATTTCATATGACAGAAAATATACATTAACATAGCATGTTTCATAACCCAAAGACCTTTATAGCAAGCAAAATATTTTGGTATGTAGCCACTGTTGTGATTCATGAAATGTGATGTAAATTAAGCAGCTAGTTTGTAAGCCTATTTTTCTCTGTAAAATGGTGTGTGTTACGAGTGGCTATGACACACAATGTTGTTACCAGTTCTGTGACTTTTGAAATGATGAACTACAAAAGAGGAATGTAACTCCTCAAAGATGTGGGAGCCCAGGTTTTAAACCAAGTTTGCAACAGTCTGTTATGAGAAAAAAATAGTTTGAATTGTGCTCAAAGTGGACCTTGCTGAGGATCAATTGTTCCCTGTCTGTTGTACTTAAAGACTCTTCCAACTGATATACTTTGAGAGGCTGTATCTAACCAGTGTCCATTACAGGGCTGACTTCTTTTGTGGTCCAAATGCTGATCTCTATGCATCATTTGGGAGAATAACATTTCTCAGGAGGGAGGTATAGTACAAACTTCTCTTTCTTCAGAAGGAGGTTTTTTACAGTACAGTATTTTAGAAACATATAAAATGTATTATATGTTAGCTTCTAATCCAGGAAAAATGTTCCGAAGCTAATATTTGAAAGCTTCAGCTGCCAAAGCTGTCATTGCTAAAGTTTGATTTAAGAGTGCAGAATCCTGTCACATGTTAAATTGCAAATCATCAAAGGCTTAGGGTTGAATCTTTCATTTTTCTGGCTGCGTTATTTTCATTTAGCTTCACAGAAGTTTTCTGTAAGTGAGGTCCAATGAGCTTTCTGACATTGTCATCCCAAACTCCCCTCACTATCCATCTTCCCCATCCAAATAGCACACCTCCCATCCAGTGGTTGGCTGACACTCCCACTCACTGTAACAGAAATACTCACCACTGCCAGGGCCTTTTGGAATAGATTGGCATCCCTGGCATTGGTGCCATCTTCAAAAGTTTGAGTTCCTGGCTAAGTCCTGGCAATCTGATGTTGCATTACATAACTGGACACAGTCCCAGAGAGTGTGGCAGGTAAGGGAAACCAGGCAGTCTGAATTTTCCAACTTTCGAGTTCTGATGGACAGAGTGGTGTGGAGGCGGGCTCTCCTATTCCCCCAGGATAACCATGGTATTACCTTGGCCAGTCTGAGCTGAAGTCGCTACCCTAGTCCTTGTTGTCTGTGTGGTACAGTGAAAGGCCCAGCACTGCAGCCAGTAGGTCACTGAGCCAGGGTAAGTACCACCATTTTCCCAGTGTTATCTCACACTCACTCTGTCTCTGCTACCACACCCACTTCTCAACAAGGGTCATGCTCTGTTGTTCTCACCACTGCACCATCTACCCAGTCTCACTCTCACACATCCAATTCCCACACCCAATTCACCTGCATATCCTCTGTGTTGTCTACTCACTCATGGGGAACCTCACCACCTCTCCCACACTTACGAAAGCACCAGCCGCTGTGCCAGACAATTCTGTCTCATTTTATCTAGGGGGCATGTTTTTTAAAGTGAGGGGAGAAAGATTTAAAAGATGCTAAAATAACCATGTCCCATTGACATGAGCAAGAAGTAAATGTCTCTTGCACTGCACTCTCACATTAACCCGGCTATCAATGTAGTTTTCACCTGACCCAGTTATAATGCTTGGCTGCCGCACCTTCTCACTTTTATATCATGCGTCTCCACTGTTGTGTGGTAAGATTGTGCCACCGTCACACATCCCCTCCACTAAGGAGGAAGCCATTGACATTCCAGCACCTTCCAGCAGCTGAGATACTGACCCCCTTTGGGTAGGTATTTGCACTACATTAGAGTCAGGAGCATCTACTGGTTAGCATTTCACCGCCATCTACCTGCAGCTAGCGGAGGAAGAAATGGCCCTCGGATGACTGGCAGAGACCACATACCTGCCCAGGCAGGAGAGGACCCTTTAGATTTGGCAATTGCCGACTTAATGTACAGGCAAACCCAGGAGTGGCAAGCAGCTTTGTGGGGGGCAATGGTCACCCTAGTAAATGCTGCAGTCCTGCAGCCAACGCCATGGTTCTTTGCTGCCTCCAGTCATGCTTCATCTGGTCACCTCCATGGACAGTTTAGTGGTTACCATGGAGACCAACCGCTGGCAATGCTAGGATCTGCAGAAGAGAACTACACCCCTTCTACCCTCGTCTTTAATTCCCAGAACCAAGGGCGTGGTGACAGGAAACCGTGTACCTTGACCTTACTCCAGCAGCCTCCTCCTCACAAAGAGACAGGACAGTGCCAGAACATTCCCAACCAGAAGAGGAACTGAAGGCTGGCTCCAGGAAATCTCATCTCAAAACACTCCGGAGCTGGCCATCATCTCTTTCTCTAGCCACCCTATTGGAGCTCCAGCTGAGTAGGGTATGTCTATACAAGATACACTCGACATGTCTGGCCCCTCTACCCACAAATGTCCTTGTGGGGGTGGGGGAGGGGACGGGTGGTCACCAGTCTAAATCTACAAGGCCATCAGGCTCTACTGTAGTGCTGGGTCCCTTTACATGGGCTGCAGACCCCAGGACTACACTGAGGCATAGTGCGAGGGAAAGAAAAAAGGAAACCTTCCAAGTATACATGAGCGGTACAGGTGACATCTGTCTGTAGGTAAGTTATCACTTCTATAAATGTATGTAAATGTTTCACTACCATCTGTTTGTTTGAGTCTCTGTGTCGCTGGAACAGCATCTTTGATGTTACTGAGGCTACCCATCCCTATCCCCACTCCCTTTTCCATGGACTAAGGCAAATTGTGCAGACGATGAATGAAGCCTAGCTTCCATCTTTCCAGGTGTGTGCATGACACACACATACACACTACTGTTGCATCACAGGCGTCAGTGGGCTTCAGACTTTAGGCTGCATGAACAGGTCAGGAGGGCTTGGGACAGGGAATTAGATTACACATAGTTGGCTAATACCTTAGGGGCACATGGAGCTCCCCAGTCTGCACTGTTGTCCATGGGTTTTACCCTTTGAAGGTTGCTGCCTGACCTGCTGTGCTTTTCCAGTGCCAGATTTTTTGACTCTGACTCCTCAGCATTTGCAGTCCTCACTTTCTCCTTTGAAGGCAACAAGCCTTCCTCACAGATGGCAGCGCTCAGCCCCGTCCTGATGTGGTCGTACTAAGTACCAGCCTTTAAAGAACAATCGTTGCTCCTCTGACTTTGTATGGGGATGCACCCTGAAACATGAATGTCTCCTTCCTGGTAACCGTTTCCATCATATCTATAAGCAAGACATCTCCTCAAGTCCTCATCTAAACCATCCACCTGAGTCTGCATCTTTTACTTATTCCCACGCCAGGTCCAGGCATATTACCCCAGTCCTCCACCACCAGGCTGCTGCTCACCATCAAAGACGTCTCCTCCCCCTTGACTCCTTACCCTCCCATGCTCTATTGTCTCCCTGCCTCTTATATTTCGAGTTGCCCCTTTTACTATTGTAACTCCTCTGCATCCCAGTATTGTGCCTCCACTCCCCACTCCAGCACGGTGGCACAGTGGTTAGCACTGCTGCCTCACAGCGCTAGAGACCCCGGTTCAATTCCTGCCTCAGGCGACTGTCTGTGTGGAATTTGCACATTCTCCCCGTGTCTGTGTGGGTTTCCTCTGGGTGCTCTGGTTTCCTCTCACAGTCCAAAAATGTGCAGGTTAGGTGAATTGGCCATGCTAAATTGCCCGTAGTGTTAGTTGAAGGGGTAAATGTAGGGGAATGGGTCTGGGTGGGTTGCGCTTTGGCGGGTCGGTGTGCACTTGTTGGGCCGAAGGGCCTGTTTCCACACTGTAAGTAATCTAATCTAATAAGTTCCCCAGACTCTGATCTGTAGCACAGGTCCCTGATAACCCCCTCCCTCCTTGATGTTTATGAACAAGCCCCATCGCAGACTGGCTGTGGTCCAATCCTGTGAATAACCTGTATAACCCCATATGATGAGAGACCAGAGCCTATCTATCTGAGATCTGTACAGTGCTCTCTGGACTGTGGACTGTGACCCAGTCCCCAGAATGTAGAGCTACATGAGGACTCCACCTGGGAACCTGACTGTGGCCAAGCCCTGGACTGATATTGGAGGCTGTTCTTCATTTAATGTACACTGTCCCCCCAACCCTGCTCCCCCCACTGATGGTGCCTCTCTGAACATCAGAAAGAGTTCCTACCTAAGATTATGAGGCATTATGATTTGCCTGAAGCACATGCAATGTGTTTGTTGCACATATCTTTGGAAAGTGGAGGAGGTGTGGAATTAATGTAGCATGATCCTACACAGCAACATGTCCACTGACTGCTGACAACCATGACAAGCTACCTTGCTTTGTGTTGACACTAAATACCAAGGCTTTGAGCAAAGTGCAAGAAAATATGTTAAGGCAAGGCAGGGATACTGGTAGTGTCCAGGTAGGTGCAAAGTGAGGGACCAGGAAGACAGTCAGTGAGTAGCCCTGAGATGCTTCCTCATCAATCCATGAACTGGATACCTGTTTCAGTGCACAAAGTGTCCTTGGAGCAGGATTACAACATGAAGTGTCAGTACATTCCAAAGTGCAGCATTAGAATGCAAGGCATACTGAAAGTGAACTGGAGATGTGGCATGATGGCACAGAGAGACTGGCACGTGTTGGATGCCAGTGTCTGTGGTTCTGGGGTGGGTGGGGGCATTGTTCCGAGATGTTGATGTTGGGTGTCCAAGGTGGTAATATAGACAAGCAAATGGTGTACTGGATTTGCCAGGTAACCGCTGTGATTTTCAAGTTGGGAATTCTCAGAGTCCAGTTTCTGTCAGTTCCACGTTACAAGAGGAAGCTGCACATTAATGAGGTGATGTTCGATGTCAAGAAGGGTGATAGTGATCGATAATCCCCATTAAGAGCCTCTCGTTGCTCCCTAATGTGAACCTCAACTTGACATCTGAAAATCTGGTGGAAAATGCAAAAAGATGCTTCTGAATTTTTAAATCATGGATAGCAAAAGCTACTGGCTGCCATCAATATCCTCAGTTAGCCCTTAATGTTCTTGTACAACTTCACAAAAATATTTATAACAATAAATACATTTAAAAATCAACAATTCTTCAAAACAAATACAAAACATACAATGCAGCTCAATACTATTTTCCCGAACAATTGGTTATTCTCTTCCCAGCATCCTTAGTTTCTCCCAAGCTTATATTTTCTCCCTTACTGTCATTAATCCACTAACTCTGTGCCTTTCAGTATTGTGTTAATGATTTTCTTACAAATGTTTTCCTCTTCCTACCTTTCAAGTATCCATATAACTGTTGACCATTCTGCTAATGGACATCATTACCTCAATGCATGTTGCTTTAACAAGATACGACTTGCTTTTATTTAAAATAAACCAACTGTATCCATACATCTGACATCTTCACAAAAGTATATACTAGATTAATAACAATATTCAAGACAGAGATAGATTGATATTTATTAGGCAAGAGCATCAAGGGATAAGGATCAAAGGCAGATAAATGGATTTGAGATGTGGATCAGCATGAGTTAATTCAATGATGGAACAGCTTACGAGTCTGAATGGTCTAGTCCTGTTCTGTATTGACTTACAGCCTAACACGTTTGGATATAGCCCTAAGCTATAGCACTGCTGTTGAGTGAATCACATTTTCTTCACTTTCCATGAGCAAAACTACAAGCCATGTAACAGTATGTATTAATGGATCCAAAATAGTGTTTTCAGCAAAACAATGCTTCGACATTTCAAGGTGTACATATCGTATCTGTTGATAGCAAAAGTTTAAATGAAAATGAACCATGCCTGGACTGTAAATAACTTTCTTTTAAAAGTGTGATTATGACATAATTAATGAATGATGGTTGGACTGATGTATGAACAGAGACTGTATCAATAAAGTTCAGAAGAATGAAGGGGGTAATCTCATAGTGGCTCATAAAATTCTAACAGGACCAGATGGAGTAAATGCAGGAAAGATGTTTCCATTGTCTGGGCTCACAGTCGAAATATACAGGGTAGGTTATTTAGGACTGAGATGAAGAGAAAATCGTTCACGCAGACAGTGATAAGCATGTGAAATTCTCTGCCACAGAAAGTGGTTGAGGCCAAAGCTTCGAATGTTTTCAAGGAGTTAGATCTAGTTCTTAGGGCCAAAGAGATGAGAAGGTTATGGGGCAAAAGCAGGGTCAGCGTATTGAGTCAGATGATCAGACATGATTATATTGAATGGTGAAGCAAATGCTAAGGACTGAATGGCCTACCCTTACTACTATTTTCCATGTTTCTATACTTAATGTCAGTTTTTGGACTGATAGTATTTGGTTACAATGGTAACATGTTTTCTACGATTTACATGTCAGTGTAAAGCTGTTTATATGTTGATGTTTGATCACCACCTCTTTGAGTGTGTGCTGTATAGAACCAGTTACATACATCTGCTAACTTTGTCTTATTGGCCACCAAGAAAGCTTGTCTTGTTCTTAGTTGCTGCCAGTTATTCTGGGACCACGGTAAACATTGCACAATATTTAGTGCAATTTGTAATGTGTCTTCAGGGGCAATGAAATCCCAACTATATCAACTAGCAAAGAAATCTGTTGAATCAAACTTTATTTAAGAGCTGACGACAGCCTACTTGGCTTGTAATGAGCCTCAACGCTAAAGCTCCATCTTGGGAGAATCACCAGCCAATCAGAGGCTGGCACTATCTGGGTGTTGTTATTACTGTCTAGCTAGGTAGTGCTGCAAAGGAGAGAAGGTGAGGGGATATTTTTAATGGATTGTGAGCAGTGAGGAAGTTACCTTTGCAATCACTTCTGTATCCCTTTCTTTGTGCCCCCATTGCTCTTAGTTCAGGCAAATGGAGGCCTACTCCGCCAACCCTGCAGGCCACTCACCCTGGTTTCCCAGCCATTTAGCTGCCAGGAAGGCAGATTATTGAGCTGGTGGTAAGTTGGGCCCTTGAGTGGCCATTCATTCTGCACTTAAAGGATTTAATTGATTGTGGGTTGGGAAGATTATCCATGGTCCTTCCTGCCCAGAATGTAAGTGCTGAGATATCTTGGCAGTGCCAACCTGTCTGATTATTGCTGTTTCCATGATCTATCTCACCAATACCAGGGAGGGACAAATCCCATCCACTGGCAGAACTCCTGACTGGTGTTAACCAAAGTGTGTATTAATAGTGTGTATTAACCACATTAATGGCAATGACTGAAATGTCATACTGAGTACATCTATCCACAGAGTGGTGAATCTAGTACAATGTGTTTACAGGAATTCCAGCTCTATGTCAGAAAGGTAAAAGGTTCCCTTGCTCTCCTGAACTGCAGTGCTCAAGTTGTAATTCAAAAGTAGAATAGAAAACAATTCTTCAGCTCAGAAACTGCAGTCCAATCTTTGAAATGAGTCCCAAAGGCATGTTCTTTCCCCATTGTCCTGCAAATCTCTCCTTTTCAAAGAGTTATCTAGCTCCCTTATTGGAAATTATAATTTCATTTGATTCCACCACCCTTTCAGGCATTTCAGATTCCAACAATTTGCTACATGAAATAAATTTTCATCTACTCTCTCGGTGTTTTGTGAATTATATTACTTCTGAGTTAATTAATTACTGACCCTCCTCTGAATAGAAACAGTGCCACAAATGCTATAGAGCTGATGACAGAGTGAAACTACAAATATAAAATTGCAAAAGATTTAGCCCAAACAATATTTAATTAGGTAATTAGTGCACTATTGTTAACATATGCTTTGTAATTAATTTGAGGCTGATTTATACATACCAACAAGTGCAAACAAATTTGTAAATAACATAAGGTCATACTGACAATTATGATAATTCATCTGCAAGACAAAATAACAGAAAAATGTGATGGGGAGAATTTTACATATCAGGTCACAGATAACTTGGTATAGCAAATGCTGATGTAAAAATAAAATATCACAGAAGCTGGAACTATGAAATAAAAATTATCAGCATGTTTGGCAGCATATTTTGTGACTAAGAACATTTCAGGTTGGTGTTCCTCTTTACTAACTGAGCCACTGCCACTGTAGCAAAGGAAACCTTGTCCCCTGCTATGCTGGGCTTTCAGAATGGGAAGGGTGAACAGCTGGAAGTTGTGGTCTATAGTGGTAGCAGCTACACAGCTTAAGAGATGGAGGAGGAACTGCAACCTGATCTTAGTAGGGCGGGAGGTGGTCTAGCAAGCAAGACCTTAAAATAGTCATTGCGTGACTTTGCAGGTAGTTCAGCAATGATGAGTACAGAAAAAAATGAGAATGGTGAATATGCCAATGAAGAGACGTTGCAGGTGAGAGTCTTTAGATTCCTGAAAACTTGTGTCTAGTTCTGGCACCCAGGGACCAGGACATGCTGGGAGCTGGGAGCATTATCTTGGCAGCCCGATTGGATGTGCTGTGGGAGAGGATTGGGACCAAGCATGGGAACTAGGATGTAGCAGTTTACTGGAGAAAAGCTGCAGAAAGCTCGCCCTGCTATAGGAGCAATACTATTAAATTGGCAAGGGTGCATAAAAGATTCACAAGGATGTTGCCAGGACTGGAGGGTTTGAGTTACATGGAGAGGCTGGATATGTTAACACTTCCTTCACTGGAGTTTAGAAAGTTGAAGGGTGATGTTATAGGGGTTTATAAAATCATGAGGGGTACAGCTAAAATAAATAAAGGTCTTTTCTCTAGGGTTGATGAGTTGAATACTACAGGGCATAATTTTAAGGTGAGAGGAGAATGATTCAAAAAGGGACTGTAGAGGCAACCTCTTCACACAAAGGGTGGTTCATATGTGGAATGAACTACCAGACAACATAGTGGATGCAGGTACAGTTACAACATTTAAAAGACATTTGGACAGGTACATGAATAAGGAAGGTTTAGAAGGATATGGGCTAAATTCAGGCAAATTGGACTGGTTTAGTTTGGGAAACTTGGTCGGCCTGCACGAGTTGAACCGAAGGGTCTGTTTCTGTGCTGTATGACTCTGTGACAAAGGTACCGAGGGATATTTGAGAATGAAACACAGATAGCTAGCATGGAGGTTAGGCAGGTAATAAGAAGGCTATTTCAATGTTATTTCAAGGGGGGTAGAGTATAAGAGTAAGGAAGTCTTGTTGCAACTGTACAAGATGTTGGTGACACCACATCTGGAGTACTGTGAGCAGTTTTGGTCCCATTATTTAAGGAAATATATTATTTCATTGAAGGCAGCTCAGAGAAGGTTCAGAAGGATGACACCCAGTATAGAGGGATTGTTTTATGAGCAAAGATTAAACAGGTTGGGATTCTACTCATAGGAGTTTAGGAGAATGAGAGGTGATTGCATTGAAACATATAGAACTTATAAGAGGTTTGACATGCTGAGAGGATATTTCTCCTTATGAGAGAGTTTAGGACCAGAGGGCATAGTCTCAGAATAAATGGGTGCCAATTTAAGACTGAGATGAGGAGGAGTTCCTTCCAAAGACCACAGTGGAAAGTTTCCTTTCTATTAAATCTGTCACTATATCATACAAAACTTGACTGATTAACTGTCTACCTCAATCCTATAGAGTCCTTCTTATCATCCAGTTGTAGCCATATTCTATCACTCCTCACATCTGGAACAATTCATTGCTGCCAGGATATCCTGCAATGCATCACCTTCCTTCGTGTGGGTGCCATCTTTGAAGGGCTGTTGTGCCCTTTATGTTTATGGCTAAGATAGGTTCTTGATCAGTAAAGTTAACAAGGGTTACAGGCAAACACAGAAAAGTGGATGTGAGAAATGTTGGATCAGCCATGATTCTAGTGGGGGCCAATTAGGGGGCCAAATGATCTATTCCTGTTTCTTATTGTCTTGTTATGGTCAGTAGAAAGGGAAAATAACATTAACAAATGATTTAGAGTCATAGAGATGTAGAGCACGGAAACAGACCCTTCGGTCCAACTTGTCTATGCCCACCAGATATCCTAAATGAATCTAGTTCTGTTTGCCAGCATTTGGCCCATAGCGCTCTAAACCCTTCCTATTCCTGTACCCATTCAGGTTGGAAAGACAGCACAAGAATAACAGATATTAGGTTGGACCAGAGTATGAGAGAATGCAATAACTATTAAATTAGGTTCAAACTGGTTATATGCATATGAAGTAAAATAAAAAATAGCATTTTTAAACCAAATGGAAGAAATTTATTGGAAGTATTAAAAATCATGACAAGTCTGTGCAGAGTAGATAGGCAGAAATTATTCCAACTGGTGCAACAATTTAAAGTCCTAGGGCACAGATTTATGATCATTGGCTAAAGAAGCAATAATGATGTGAGGAAAGATGCACTGGCTGAGATTGTGGTAGATATAGATTTATTGAGGCTTTCAAATGAGAATTGGATCATTACTTCAAAGGGCAGTACTTGCAGGCCTATAGGGAAAATGCAGATGTGTGGCACGATGTAAATTGCTCCCACAAGAGCCACAAGATATGCTGAATGGTCTCCTTCTCTGTTGTAACAATTCTATGACTCTATGGGCTGAAACTAACTATCTTTTGGGTGAGCATCAGTTGAGTTGAGTTTCATAGAAGTTTCCTTTCTATTAAATCTGTCACTATATCATACAAAACTTGACTGATTAACTGTCTACCTCAATCCTATAGAGTCCTTCTTATCATCCAGTTGTAGCCATATTCTATCACTCCTCACATCTGGAACAATTCATTGCTGCCAGGATATCCTGCAATGCATCACCTTCCTTCGTGTGGGTGCCATCTTTGAAGGGCTGTTGTGCATTTAGAGAAGCACTATTGGTCAGGAACTGCCCTGCATGATTTCTGTCAGTTTCCCTGGACATAGCAGACATGAGGGAATTGCTGTTCTGATTCGTGGGCAGGGACCTGGAGGTCCGGCTGGATGTGGTAGTGCAGAGGAGACATCTGCTCTTCCCCCAGGACTGTCACTGGAGACCATAACACCAGACCATGCCCGCCTTGCACAGCATTGTAAGAAGGTCAAAAGACCTTCTCCATTCTGTCATGTTAAGTGCCACCATCTTCTCTCCGATACTTCACACTCACTCCAAATCTGCAAATGTACCCACCTCGTGTCACCCTCTATCACTCCCACCGTTGCCTGTAACATGTTCCCTCAGTGTCACCCACCTCAACACCGATACCACTAACCCTGTATATTCTCTGCACTGTGTATTGGGGATACCAAATTGGCTTCAACACCAGCATGGACTTGGGACAATTTATGATATAGTGTATCTTTAAGACTCTACTTTTAACAGAACGTAAAAAAAAATGCCCCTTCAGCCCAATATGTCCTCACCTGTCATCTAGCATCAATCTATCTAATACCATTTTCCAGAATGTGGCCTTGAATGCTATGATGTTTCAAGTGCTCATCCAATTACTTCTTAAATTGTCGTAAGAGTTCCTGCCTCTACCACCCTCTTAAGCAGATGGGTTAAAACATTTTTCCTTAAACCCTCTCTAATTCTCTAAAGCATTCCAAAGCAGAAGAGATATAGAAAGCACACTCCCAGCACGACTAAGCACTTCAGAAGGACTGCAATATTGAACTTTTCGCTTTATTTCTTTATTTTTCAACTTAATACAAACAAGATCTGTACTGTTTAACTTTTAATTTTGTTCCTTATTTCTTTCTACCTTGTTCTGAAGTTTTTGTATCAAAGTACTTGTATCTAAGATGGCGCCATGTGTAGCAACATTGAGAACTTTTCACTGTACTTTTGTATTTGAGTGCTCGTGACAATAAAGTCTAAAATCTTAATATAAAATCTAAATCTCCTGCTCCTTCTCTTTAAACTGTAGCTCTTAGTTATTAATCCGGACAGTCAAGGGAAAAGTGTTACCTTTACTATGCCTCTCAGAAATTTGTATATGATTATCAGGTCATCTCTCAGCTTTCTCTGTTCTAAGGACAACAACTCCAGCCTATCCAGTTTCTCTTCGTAACTGAGATGCTCCGGCCCAGGGAACAGCCTGGTGAATCCTCTTTGCACTTTCTCCAGTGCAATTACATCCTTCCTATTGTGTGGCAACCAGAACTGTACACAGTACTCCAGCTATGGCCTATCTAACATTATGTACAGCTCCATCATAAACTCCATGCTCTTCAGTGTATTCAGTGCTTTGACAAATGAAAGGGAAGTTTTCCACATGCCTTAACCATCTTATCTACCTGTTCTGCTGCCTTTAAGGATCTACAGACATGCACACCGCTGTCCCTCTGATCCTCTGTATTTCTTAGTGTCCTACTAATCAATGTATACCCCTTCGCTTTGCTAGCCCTCCCAAAATGCATCTCATGTTTCAAGATTAAATTCTGTCTGCCATTATTTAACCAACTCTAACAGTCCATCTATATCGGCCGGCAGTCTAAGGCTTTCCTCCATCTCTATTTACAATACCATCAATTTTCATGTCATCTGTGATGATACCTTCTACAATCATGTCTTGATCATTCATGTACACAACAAACAGTAGGAACCCAACATTTAATCCTATTGTGCATGACTGGACACAGGATTCCAGTCCCCAAAATGCCCTTCAATCAACCTGCTACTTGAATCATAGAACTTTACAGTAAAGATAGAGACCATTCAACCAATCAAAAGAGCCACCCAGCTTGGAAAATTCTCCAACCCTATCTCAATAGCCCTCTAAATTGATCACTTTCAAATATTCATCCAGCTCTTGTTTGAACCATCCAATGAAATCTGCCTTTATTACACTCTGCCAGGCAGCACATTCCAAATGCTAACACTCTCTGAGTAAAGAAGTTTCTCATCTCACTCCTAGCTTTGTTGCTGACAATCTTGAAATTGTGAGCCTTTGTTACTGACACTCTAACCAGTGGGAAGAGAATGTCCTTCTTTACCTTGTCAAAACTGTTCACACTTCAATAGTCTTCTCAGCTCTAAGGAGAATAACCCCAATTTCTCTAACCTTTCTTTACATCTAAAATCCCTCATTCCTGGTATCATTCTAGCAAATCTGCTTTACACTCCTCCAGGACTTTAGCATCCTTCTTTAAATTAGGTGCCCAGATCTGAAACAATACTCCAAAAGTGATCTGGTCAATAATTTGTAGAAGATAGCATCACTTCCTTGCTTTTATACTCTATGCCTCTATTTATAAACCAAAGGATCTATAAGCCATCTTAACAACCGTTTGAACTTGCCTGGCCACCTTCAGAGAATTATGAATAAACCCGAGGTCTCTGCTCCTGTACTCCCCTCAAAAGTTACTTAATTGAGCCTGTATTGCATCTCCATGTTTCTTCTACCAAAATGTATTCGCTCACATTTATCTGCATTGACATTTGTCTGCTAAATGTCTGCCCATTTGACCATCTGCAACTTTAGAGATTTTGTCCTCAACACGCATCTCCAAATCGACTACATAAATCAGAAAAAGCAAGGGTCTCAAAACCAATCTCTGGGAACACCACTTTTAACTTGTCTCTGATCTGAGAAACACTCATGTATATCTACCTGCTGTTTGCTACCTTTTAGCCTCATCAATCCCAAATATTTCTAACTTGCTCACCAACCTGCCATGTGGCACCATGTCAAATGCTTTCTTAAAATCCAAATATACAACATCCACAGCTCTACGCTCTTCAACTGCCTGGTTCACCTTGTCAAAGAAGTCAATTACATTTGTCAAGACACAATCTTCACAAAGTCATGTGAACTGTTTAATATTCGTTTATTTTTCTCTCAATGTATACTTGTATTATCATGTATTATGGCTATCCTGAGTTTTCCCACTATTGATATCAAGCTGATAGGTCTGTAGTTTCCTGAATTATCCTTTGCCCCTTTCTTAAACAACTGAGTCACAGCTGCACTCTTCCAATCTCTGGACTAATCCTGATTCAGAGAGACCTGGAAAATTTCTGTCAACAGCTCTGCAATTTGCTGGCTTACTTCTCTCATCTCACCACTCTCAGTAATCTAGGATGCACCCCATCCAGGCCTGAGGACTTCTTGATCGGGATTGCTGCTAGTCTTTTTGGTGTCTCTTCTTTGTCTATCATTATACTGCTCGGTTGTTCAGCACCCACATTTTCAACTGGGCCATTAGCAAGATAATTTTGGATCCAATTTACCAAAATGCTCTGGATCCCATGTGGTCTTACATTCTGAACCAATCTGCAACCAAAACCTTATCAAAAACCTTACTGAAGTCCTTGTAGACTAAATCTATGCTCATCTCATCATCTCCTTGAAAGTTCAATCAGCTTTGTTCACCATGAATTAATTGACTGACATTGCAAACCAGTGTTGTAATGAGTCCCACAGAGGCTGATAACTTTTGAAAACAGATCTGAATTTTCCAGTGACAGAAAAAAATCACAAATTCAGTTTGACATTTTAAAACTTTTATTGTCCAAAACAAACTGAAATCAACCCTACAGGTTTCTCTACACAAGTTAGTGGCAGGAAAGGAGGGATTCCTCCTTAACAGGCCCGTCAGGCCAATTGAAGGCTCTTCCTTATCCTCCAAACTCTTTTCTACCTCCCCAGGTTCCACCTCACTTGCCATCTCATGAGTTCTCAAATCTAGCACTCAACTTACCTTCGTGACCTCCTCTCTGACCTCCAAACAGTGACACATTTCCAATTCATCACAGGACCCCTCCTCACACCTCAGGCTAAGACTAGCAATGACCCTTGGCAGTCAACAATTGAAAACATCTCTCATGTTGTTATTTCAAGCTATGACAGTTGAGGTTGTAATATTGTTAAATTACTTATCCTATTGACTTCATTGTATTGTTTCACAAAACCACTTCTTAAAATCATTCCTAAAGACCCTGATTGCATTCAGCACATTCTATCTGTATCTATTTAGTTACAGCCACATCCCCATTTTTAGGACAATTTAGCTCACAAGCCATGTTGTATCACTGATATAAAAAGCTGATTTTTTGTGTAAAAAACAATTGAACCTCATTTCTTTTGAAAAGTATGGTTTCAGGTGGGACATCAGTGCCAGCATTTCAAGCTCTCACAACCAGTTCTGAGCAAGTGTCACTGGACCCAAAACATTAACTTTGATTTCTCTCCATAGAAACTGTCAGATGTGCTGAGCCTTTCCACCAATTTCTATTCTTGTTGTCAAAGAAGCAACACATGGGAGTAAATTTATAATGGTGTAGTGACTTTCTCCCTATGGTACGATGGAAATTCAGATTATTCCACCCTTACAAATATATATGTAGTATGCCCCGTTCAAAATAAAAAGTGCAGCATTAGTCTTTGAAGACAGTTTCATTTTATAGGATTGTATTTGTTAGGCAGTAATATATAAAAATAATTTGGAAAAAAAGAAAAGGGTAGGTGCAGTTCGTGCTTTTGAATATACTCTACTGCAGTGTATAGTATTTGCTTTCTATTTTCTGCTGAGGCATGTTTACTGACATATTATACAATTGACCATTCTTCAAGTATGATCCTAGAAAGTGTGATGGCAGAGGATCGCCATCAGTAGAGCCCTATCGATGCCTCAATCAGCATCCAGATGAGTGAACTACAAGTTGGGACATCATGTTAAGGTTGTACAGGACACTGGTGGGACCTCTTCTGGAGTAGTGCATGCAGTTCTGGTCGCCTTGTTATGGGAAGGACATTATTAAGCTGAAGAGGGTTCAGAAAAGATTTACCAGGATGTTGCTGGAAATATGGAGGGTTTAAGATATAAGAATAGACTAGAAAGGCTGGGACATTTTTCATTGGAGTGTAGGAGGTTGAAGGATGATTTTACTGAGCTTTACAAACTCACGAGGGGCACAGATAAGGTGAATGACAAAGATCTTTTCCTTAGAGGTGGGACAGTGCAAAACTAGGGGGCATATTTTTAAGGTGAGAGGAAAAGGATTTAGGAAGGACATAAGGGGCAACGTTTTTACACATACAGTGGTCCTGTGTAGACTGAAGTCCCAGAGAAAGTGGTGGATGCAGGTACAGTTACAATGTTTAATAGATATTTGGATAAGTTCATGAATAGAAATGATTTAGAGGGATATGGGCCAAGCACAGGCAGGTGAGACTAGTTTAGTTTGGGAATATGGTCCGTTGAACTAATTAGACTGAAGGGTCTCTTTCTGTGCTGTTTGATTCCTTGACTCTGACTAAATTGGGAAGAAAGACTTGCAATTATATGGTACCTTTCATGACCTCAGGTTGCTGCAGCGCACTTCACAGCCAATGAAGTATTTTTGAAGTGTAGTCACTGTTGTAATTCATGAACCATAGAAGCCAATTTGTGCTTCGCAGGCTTGGACACACAGTAACCTCCTGATCTGACTTTAAAGATGTTGATTACAGGATAAACCTTGGGCAGGTCATTGCAAATAACACCAATGGTCCTCTTCACAGCTGTGTCATGGAATACAAGGACTCAGTTTGACGTTTTATCCAAAAAAGGTGGCATCTCCAGTAGTCCCTCAGTGTTGCACTGTGCTGGAGTCAGACTTGAACCCATATTCTCCCAATTCAGAGGCTAGAATGCATCTAACTGAGCTGACGCAGTGAAATGAAATGTTTTCCCTCGCTAGCCCAGGGCACTAAAATTCATTTATGGAATGTTAACTGATGTCCAGTATTTGATCAGTGATTTCAACTGATTATCAAACCCAGGACCCCCATGGCTGAGTGCTAAACAAAAGGGATTGTACTTTTGCGACACATGCAGCATATCACCTAATTTTTCTTGGATTTGTAGAATAGAATAGGCTGACTGAATATAATAAGAAAATAGGTTATAAAAAAATCTGAGTGGAACTGGCCAAGTGAATGAGGAAAATTCCTCAGAGCTCCATTCCCTGCCCATGCATTAATTAAAGTGGTCCATTTCAAGCATTATAACTTTGAAAGAAATTCAATGGAAAGTGAGATGTATTAAATTGCAAATTTAGTGGAAGATCTCAAATAAGATACTCAATCATTAGATATATGTGGGTATTTGTGGGTGGCACGGTAGCACAGTGGTTAGCACTGCTGCCTCACAGTGCCAGAGACCCGGGTTCAATTCCCGCCTCAGGTGACTCTCTGTGTGGAGTTTGCACGTTCTCCCCGTGTCTGCGTGGGTTTCCTCCGGGTGCTCCGGTTTCCTCCCACAGTCCAAAAATGTGCAGGTTAGGTGAATTGGCCAAGTTAAATTACCCGTAATGTTAGGTGAAGGGGTAAATGTAGGGCAATGGGTCTTGGTGGGTTTCGTTTCGGCGGGTCGGTGTGGACTTGTTGGGCTGAAGGGCCTGTTTCCACACTGTAAGTAATCTAATCTAATCTATGTAACTGTAGCATGCAGTAGTTTGCATGTGCACCTTGGCATGGCATCGGGTAATTCTTGGTGTCTGCATCTTATGCTTAAAATTGTGATAACATAGCAACAATGAAAGATAAGGAGAGATGTATGGAAAGCTAGTGTTAAGGACAATTTGGATATGACATGAGTTAACCTGTAAATCCGCATGAATTTCCAGCTGGATTGGAATGAGATAGATGATCTTAAGTAATTTAAAAAGTAATAAGCACCTAGCTTCATTTTCATTTATTGTTATTCAAGAAAGTAGTCAGATTGAAAAAAAATATTTAAACGGCACAAACAGGTGTAGATTCTGATGCAGCAATCAGAAAATGCAACATGGCTGAATCAACATCACCCTCAGGCCTTATTTGGAAATGGAATGTCAGGCTAACCCTTACCCACCAAGAAACACAAAGCAATGAAGTTTGTCAAGAATAGAAATGAAGGACAGGTTTCAGAGAGGGGATAGGATGGCACTTAGGAAGACAAGGAGTGGTGAGATTTTTGTAATGTGTGAAAAACTAAGTGTTTGTCTAAAACTGACCATTTCTGAATTTGAGAACAGTACTATGTAACTTACAATGTATAAATATCTGATGAATCCTCTTTGAGTTAGAGTGTTATGTTGGAATCTTTCTGGTGTTGAGTCCTCCAATGTTGGCACAATAAATGATCTTTGACCTGTATCTGGTGGCTCCTGAGATTATTTCATGAAATAATCTATCACAATGCCAGGATTAGCAACAACCAGACAATCAAGGATGCTACAGGAAGACAGCACGAATCTGGTATGGAAGCAAGTTTCTGATGTAGTTGGATTCAGTTTTTTTTTCTGATTATTAGCTGATCCTCTGCAGCTTTAATTAATGAAAATATGATTCAGAACATGGTTCTGCAATTTTACCAACAAAGCGGAAGCTTTCTTAAGCAAACACGCCACTTTAAGGTGAATGCTCGATGTATCCTTTTAGGAACTAAACAGGACATGCACTCCTGGCATGTAGCCCACTCTGTCAGGACAGTGCTTTAACTACATTGGACAACCAGGCAAAAAACTAGCTACCAGGATACATGAACATCAACTAGCCACAAAAATATATGACCCACTATCACAGGTATCCTTACATACAAGTGAGGAAGGACACCACATCCATCCTGAAAATAAAGGGAAGACAGTTGAGCAAAAATGGCAGGAGTTTGTGGGTAAAATTGAGGACACATTATAGAGGTTCATCTGCAAGAAGGGAAAGATTATCCGGGGAGGGATTAGACAGCCATGGCTGACAAAGGAAGTCAGGAAATCTATCAAAAAAAAAGAGAGAGCCTATAAAGTGGCCAAGAGCACTGGGAAATCAGAAGATTGGGAAGGCTACAAAAACAAACAGAGGATAACAAAGAGAGAAATAAGGAAGGAGAGGATCAAATATGAAGGTAGGCTAGCCAGTAATATTAGAAATGATAGTAAAAGTTTCTTTCAATACATAAGGAACAAACGACAGGCAAGAGTAGACATTGGGCCACTTCAAACTGATGCTGGAAGCCTAGTGATGGGAGATAAGGAACTCGCAGGAGAACTTAATAACTTGCGTCAGTCTTCACAGTGGAAGAGATGAGTAATATCCCAACAATTAAAGGGAGTCAGGGGGCTGAGTTGAGTATGGTTGCCATTACAAAACAGAAAGTGCTAGAAAAGCCTAAAGGTCTTAAAATTGATAAATCTCCTGGCCCTGATGGGTTACATCCTAG
>NC_057715.1:61932725-62118432 GCF_004010195.1 Chiloscyllium plagiosum | reverse complement strand
TTAGGTCCCATTTGGAGTACTGTGTCCAGTTTTGGTCCCCACTGGCTGAGGATCCTGGGATTGTATTCATTGGAGTTTAGAAGATTAAGGGGAGATCTAATAGAAGCTTACAAGATAATACATGGCTTGGAGAGGGTGGACGCTAGGAAATTGTTTCCGTTAGGCGAGGAGACTCGGACCCGTGGACACAGCCTTAGAATTAGAGGGGGTAAATTTAGAACAGAAATGCGGAGACATTTCTTCAGCCAGAGAGTGGTGAGCCTGTGGAATTCATTGCCGCAGAGTGCAGTGGAGGCTGGGACGCTAAATGTCTTCAAGGCACAAATTGATAAATTCTTGATGTCACAAGGAATTAAGGGCTACGGGGAGAATGCAGGTAAGTGGAGTTGAAATGCCCATCAGCCATGATTGAATGGCGGAGTGGACTCGATGGGCCGAATGGCCTTACTTACACTCCTATGTCTTATGGTCTTATGGTCTAATAACAATTAGATAACTTCAATTTCCAAATGGGAATGTAAACTCTGAGGAGGTGTTAACTCAATGGGCAACAAGATAGATAGAGTACAAAATGTTGATATGTGCAGTTATCCACTTTGATGGTAAGAATAGAAAAAGCAGGATTTTTGTTAAGAAGGCATGTAGACTTCTAAATGTTACTGTGCGTAGAGTCTTGAACGTACTCATGTCAGGAACTTTAATGTTATCTAGCAGTTTGGAGTCTTGCTACAATAGTAAATGTGAGACTACACCTAGAGTACTATGTGCAGTTTTAGTTTCTCTATAAGAAAGGATATACTTGCATTGGGTTCCTGAGATTGCAGAATTGTTCGAAGCTAAAAGGCTGAGTAAATTGGGCCAGTAACTTCAAGCATAAAATAATGAAAGACTATCTTATTTGAAATATACTGGACATGAAAAGGGATTGGCACACAAAATCTAAAACACAAAGAGCAGAGTATCATGATAAGGAGTTGATCAATGGACTGAAATGAGGAGAAATGTTTTCAAAGACTTGTGAATCTTTGGAATTCTGTACCCAGCACTGATCTTTTCTTCTTTCCTTGTCTACTTAAAACACTGTGTGATATTTTAAATACAATTGGCACATTTAAGACATGTGATTCAGATAACAGACATTTCTACAAATATGAAAAAGAGAAAACGGATGATTTGAAGCACGTTAAACTTCAAAGTCCGTATTGTTTAATTGTAGCAAGATAATATCAGACTGTAGTGTAACAGCATGAACCACTGTTTAATCTTCAAGGTTAGCTCAGCTATCTTGCACAAATATGAGGCTAAATGCAAGCAAGAAGCTTTCACATTTCAAAATCATAGGTATTGACATATTTGTGATTAAGCAGCACAATTACATGTGTACAAATTCTCCCCTGAAAGTCAAGGTGAAGAGAACCTAAAGTGTCAAGACAATGGCAACACACTACAATACTGCATTAAACACAGGACAGCACAATAAATATCAGTTCTCAAATAAATAAATTGAAAAGCCTCAGATATTCAGAATAAGTCCTGATCAGCAGGAGGTGTAGTGAGGAGATAAAAGAAATGCAGGCTTCAATATACTGGTGAGGAAATAGAGATTAATGGATGGTTGGGAGAAAGCTTTAACTTCGTCTAAAGGCTCAGAAAATGTCATAAACCACAGGGGTGAAACCTGTGTGCTTTGCAACTGCCATTTGAACTGTACTTTCATTAGCCTGTGGCAGTATATAAAGCATATTTTAGACATTTTGTGCAAATGTGGGATTTAGTATTCAATGTGTTTGAAATGTGATGATGCTTTAAAAAAAGTGAATGTTTATGGTTTCAATAGAAGAGCCTTAACCCGATTTTACCAAGATTTGTCTTACCCTATTTCTTTTTTCAGCAGAGCTGAATTGGATTGCAATTTGGATTTTTATGCCTTTTTATATATATCCTGGTAGAATAGAGGATGTCAGCAAAATTGGGTTATGAAATCAACTAGAACAGAATCTCAGCAGAAAGAATATTACAATCAAACCAAATTGACTAAGATCTTTCAATTTAAATGCTCAAGTGTCTAATTGAACATATTTGCACGGTAGTTATCATTTCTTGCCAGGTCTGCAATTAGAGTTAACAACAATAATTTTGGTTCTTTCCAACATTTACAGATAAGACTGAATATATTAGTTAAAATATACAAATCCTCTGAATACAATTGCTCAGCATTAAAAGGAAAGTCAACGTATACTTTATATCAGACAAGTGATAATGCATTATTATACCAAAAATTGTTGTATTCCATAAACATATGACTTTTGATAGTAGCAGTTTATCATTGTCTGACAAACAATCGGTAGTTTGTAAAATTAGAAGATGACTTTGTAAATTGAGTTTTCAACTCTAAGGCAGGAATAATTGAGCAAAGGAGTCATATTCCCAGCAAGAAGCATCACATACCCATCATTGTAACCACCGTCATGTCGAGCAGAAGCAAAAACGTCCATCTCAATTAGGTTGTCCTGCAAAGTCTCTAGGAATGTCTGCTTTGCTACATTTCTACATTCAGATGGAAATATGAATGAAGCCAATGAGCTGCATATGTATAAAATAGTGAATGGAAACAGCAAAAATCAAAATCAGCAAAATGGCCAACAAATTAAAAATCAGACATCAGTGCAATGACAGGAATTATAGTGGCAGAGAAACTACTGATGTCCTTTTAAAACATGCTTTCAGAACAGTCATTTACTGGGTTTAAGGTATAATGTAAAATGGTTCAGATAAAATTACTTCAAATGAATGGACCCTAAAGACTAAGCCTCATATCATTGGCCTGGAGTCTCTACATGTTTTCTGCCCAAATAGCCATACAATGTGGATAGAATTCACTGAAGTAATGTAAAATAAATGCTGAATTTAAAACATAAGTGAGTTATGCTTGTTTCAACTTGCACTTATTTTAGTGCCATCCTTTATGCTTGTTCATAAATCAATTTGCACAGAGCAGTCCCCATCTTAAAAAAATTCCATGTACCCAGATCGGAATGGTAGATTTCCCCTGATTCAGGCTTTTCAGCGATGCACATCATACCTTGATTGAAATTTTGGGTGTGCAGGTACCTGTGGCCACATTAATCCGTTGTTAATGGCCTGCAATTCTCACTCAGATCTATTTCTCACGCTGATGAAACATCTTATTTTAAATTCAGTTTAGATGTCCAATTGATCGGATTCTGCTACACAAGACTGGTGACCAGGTGACTAGCCTGGTTTTTGAGAAGAAATTACCTGAACACCTTTAATTGACCAGTTATTGATCATAACTGATATGATAATTTGATTTGGTGATTCATGGGAGATTTTATGCATGGGGTACTCAACAGAGTTTGCACAGAAACTTGTGCCTAACTTCATCTTCATAAAAGTGGTGCAGTGTTCAGCCGATTGTTTGTACCCCTTCTAGAAACCCCAGGCCATTATATAAACGGAAAACAAACATTGCTTAGACATGTTGCATTTTGTTAGTTATTTACATGGATTTTCACAAACATGGTATAGAAATATTCTACAATTTTACATTTACAAATGTTCAGTGTGCGATTTTCTAGAATATGAATACTAAACAGCCACAGCCGCTTAGGCCACAGTATTATATTAACAATGCAAGAAGCCTACCTGGTCTCCAGGGGGATGTTACTGTTGAGGAGCCAGTTGTCCTGCATATGGGCAGGATCCTGTATGCTGGGAGGTGGCTCTGGAGGTGGTGGAAGGTCGGCTGGGCAAGGACTGGGGTTACTGCGTGTAGTGAAGTTCCCCCTGTTCAAAGAGTTAACCGAGGAGGCATGAGGATGGTTTAGAGTATGGGTATGCGTCATTGCAGGTGGAGGTGTTCTGAGCATTGAATGATTCTGCGAAGGATTGGCCAAGTGATCTGAAAAAAACAAAATTGGAGAGATAATCTTACTGAAATTATCTGGTAGTTCACTGACACTTTTACTTGTAAATGTTTTGATTGTGAATACTAGAGCAGATATATGCTCCTTTTGACCGGCATAGGCTAGCATTATCAAAAGTGCAACTCAAATGCAGAAAATTAACTGTCAGAAATAAACCCACAGCTAAAACATCTAATCAACTTATCAACAGAAGTACAATTCACCAACTTTTAAATATTGCATTTTTTCTTAGGGGTTTTTTAAAAACACAGCAAATGTGATAGATTACTTATTTAACTTGCGTACTTGCTGAGATGTTTACTCTGATCAAATAGTTGTGTCAGTATCTCATAATACATGGGCACAGATGTATGAGGTGAAGATTCTGAAAGGGTTACTGTTAAAAATTGCATTAAGCTCCACCCTATCTAATGCTGTCCTAAGGATTTCATTGGGGAAAGGCTGGATAACTCTGAATCTCAAAAGAGATGGACCTACCATTTGGCTTTCCTGATAGTCTTTGTAACAATATCAAGCATATCAATGTAACTTATACTCAATTGCTAGTATGTAATAAACCACATCTAGCTTAATAGCCTCTT
This sequence comes from Chiloscyllium plagiosum, assembly GCF_004010195.1. Taxonomy (NCBI): domain Eukaryota; kingdom Metazoa; phylum Chordata; class Chondrichthyes; order Orectolobiformes; family Hemiscylliidae; genus Chiloscyllium; species Chiloscyllium plagiosum. The sequence goes on along the minus strand of NC_057715.1, from coordinate 62,113,904 downwards.
TTCATTGGACTACCAAGTGGTATATTGGTTCAGTTGGTAAAACAGTTCATTTTAGGCAAATTAAAATAAAATTCATTGTTTTCCACTGAGATAATTCAATTTCAAATTAATTTTAATTTGCTCAATGCAGTGTATTAACATGAAAGCTAAGCAGCAATACTACATTGAAAATATCGCTTGTTTGCAGAAAGGTCAGTTTGCTTTCCGTTCACAAATGTTTCCAGACATGCTGAGTTTCTCCAGTAATTTCTGTTTTTGTTTCAGATCTTCAGCATTTGCAGTTCTTTGTTTTATTTTATGCTTTTATAGAGTCATTGAGTCATGGAGATGTACAGCTCGGAACTAGACCCTTCAGTCCAATTCATCCATGCTGACCAGATATCCTAACCTAATCTAGTCCCATTTGCGAGCACTTAGCCCATATCCCGCTAAACTTTTCCTATTCATATACCCATCTAGACGCCTTTTAAATGTTGTAATTATACCGCCCTCCACCACTTCCTCTGGCAGCTCATTCTATTCGTGCACCACCCCTCTGTATGAAAACGTTGCCCCATTGGTACTTTTAAAATTTTTCCGCTCTCACCCTAAACCAATGCCCTCTGGTTCTGGCCTCTCCCACCCCAGGTAAAATGCATCTGCTGGTTTGTTTTCAAGAAGGAGATAAATATAGTTCTTGGGCTAAAGGGATCAAAGAGTGTGGGGAGAAAGTGGAAACAGAGGACTTAATAGAATGATCAACCATATCTCTTTACCCTATCCCTAAAAAGATGATCAACCCATGTCTATTTACCTGTCCCTCATGATTTTATAAACCTCCATGAGGTCACCCCTCAGCCTCTGATGCTCCAGGGAAAACAGCCCCAGCCTATTTAGCCTCTTACTCTAGTTTAAATCCTCCAACCCTGGCAACATCCATGTAAATCTTTTCTGAACCCTTTCAAGTTTCACAACATCTTTCTGATAGAAAGGAGACCAGAATTGCACAGAATATTTAAAAAGTGGCCCAACCAATGTCCAGTACAGTCACAACATCACCCCAACTCTTATACTCAATGCTCTGACCAATAAAGGTCTGAATTTTGAATTGCGATTAGCTGTAGAGCACTTCCTGCAAGGAAGAATAGCTGAATGACCAAGTCAAAAGTGAAGTCATGAGTTTATGTTTTTATAACTGCTTTTATCCCCCAATCTAATGTAAACATAGACATAGGTACAAAGCAGAAACAGGGGCAAGCCATTGAGCCCTTTAGTAAGATCATGGTTGATCATTCTATTAAGGATAGGGTAAATAGACGTGGCTGATCATTCTATTATGTTCTCTGTTCCCACTTTCTCCCCACACTCTTTGATCCCTTTAGCCCAAGAACTACATTCATCTCCTTCTTGAAAACAAACCAGCAGATGCAAGCACATTTTCTCAAACTTGTTCATCCATTGCACATTCCAGCTTGCCCAAACTACTTTGGATCAGAAGTTATCCTTGAACAGAAAGACAATGCCTACACAGACACATATCCCTTTCAGTTGTATACATAGATAACTACTTACTCCTACTTGTAAACTCAGGCTAACAAATGTTAATGCCTTTGATGCAAAATCTTTTACTCAAAAAGACACAGTTCTGTACTTCTAACAATTTGATTTTTCAACAGCATTATTTCAGAATTAATGTTATAATTTATATATTTTGCTGTATCTTGAAATGGTAATTTGTAACCTCAGTGTTAACATACTTCAGTAGAGTGATAAGGCTGGATTCTTGCTCATATGATTCCTACTTAATTTAGAGAACAAAAGATGCTAGTGTGATCTTTTGAACATGACTTTAGTCTACTTATTTCAGGGACCAGCAGTTACTGTGGAATCACACATGTTTTTTCAACAAAAATATACTTTCCCAAAATTTTCCCAATACATTTTCCAAATGTATTAGTTGGAACATTTAGGATGATGTTAATCACAAGGATATAACAGTGCATACTGTCAAACAAGCACTCAAATTACTCCAGTGATGCCCCATTATCTTGTCAAGATCTAGCAAGGAGTGATATCAGTAAGATGACCATCTTTGAAAGACACCGAACAAGAATTGGGCACACATACCTAGCCAATTTGAGATTGATTACATACTATTCATGCATTGGCAAGCCAATTGGTGTACAGGATGCTTCTGATACTGCACAGGAGTTAATAGTTACTAAGGGATAATTCGGCATAACATTTAACAGTCCAAGATGGAGTAAGAAAACCAAAGTGAGAAGGACAACTACAGTCAACAGAGGAGAACAAGAGACATGCATCTACTCAGCTAGAAGTACGAGCTGGTATTCCATTCTGAATCAATGTCATCCACTAATTTCATAAAGAATCATTTTTTTCTACTTGCTTTGATAGACAATAATATCAACAATGTAACAATTCTGTGAAGATTGTGAAAACATTGTTACACCTTAAATAGTCATGTAATTCATCAGCCCATTGTATTGGCTCTCTCAACACATTCCATAATTGTAATAGACCTAAGACTGACAATTAAAATTAATGTGAACCTCAAAGCTTACATTGGACTTCATTGCAAACTGTTTCACATTAATGAGTATTCATGGAATGCAAACATGTATCTGAATCTGACAAGAATGCCCGACATGCTGCAAACACACTGCACAACTTTACTGCTCTATCTCAACCTGCTGTGGGGAAATTGAAATTCTAGATCCTGCTTAAGTAGCTCCACACCTCACACTTCCCAATGTGTGTGTTTTATAAAATTCCCCTTGCTCCTCTCTCTTCCTTTCTTTCTCACTATCTTCCACTTCCTTTGTTTGGGTTCAGTTATCCCAACATGTTGTATCTTGCTTGATTTGAATACTGAACTTGCTGTTGACTTGGTGAACAGCACACTGCAGTACACGAGCTTATAATGAATTAATTTCAGCAAACCCAGGATTCTTGTTGTGCATTTGAATTTAGTAACTAGATTGTCACCCAGCGGTTTACTTATTTACAGAAAGACAGAAAAATAAATATTAAATCGTAGCTGAAGTTATTAATCGACAAGAGGTTTGAATGAACAGTAGACAAATAAATGAAGCATATTAAAAGAAGACAGTAGGTATACGTTTGTATATTGATTACTATTTAGTAAATATAGAATTTACAATCCTTTCTCAAAAGGTATTCCTGCTTTAATTTTCTCAATAAACTGAAATGGAAGCCCAGTCCATGAGTAAACTTACTTAACATTTAACAGCTAACTGATCCACAGAAACCTTTTCTGCCTCTGCCTATTAAGCTTCAGAATGTTTCCTAATTTGGCCAAGTCGGCTTCAGACATATCTTCAAAACTGTTTTCAATACAGATTAACTAAATACATTTAAGATCTATCCTTATTATATTAGGTGATTAACTGTTTTCAATTTTCAAAATGATATTAGCTCATATAAATACAGCTGTCAATTATACACTTTTCAAAAATATATGACTGTGAATTAAATTATTTAACCTTTTCTAAAAAGAGCTATGAAGTTCCACTGCTTAAAATTGACTTCACATTAATAAGTGCATTTTGAACCAGATAAGTAGGACAGTCCTGCAGTGTAGTGGTAGTGTCCCTACTGCTAGGCCAGAAGTTCTAGGTTCAGGTTCCATCTATCCAGAGGTATATCATAACATGTTTGAGCAGGATAATTAAAATTAAGCTGGCTCCTTTGAGAGCAAAGCTACAAAGAGTAATGTTAACAGTTTAGGGTTCTTGTGATGTAGTGGTAGTGGCCCTACCTCTGGGTCAGAGGGTATAGTTTAGAGCCCCATTTGCTCCAGAGGTGTGCCATAACAACTCTGAACAGGTCAAATAAAAATATCCACCAGCTAAGCAGGGACAGGATGAGAACATATATATGTAAAACAAGTTGTGTATTTGATGCATTTCTGAATTGGGAACATAAATGTGTAACCATGCAAACACTAAGACAAAAGAATAAGAAATAAATTACAGGTCATGTGCATTTCACTCATGTATAATTGTGGGTGAATTGTAGCAGTTGGTTATCTGCAACTATGTACCTGCAGCAATGAAGGAGAGCACACACTATTTGTGTTAGAAAAGCCAACATTCATGGCAGATGTGAGGTATCACTAAGAATAAGTGGAATAGATACCTAATATTATACCGGAGGAAATCAGCTACACCTCGGAGAAGTTATGTTAACTCCTTCATCTGTCAATGCAAGATGAATTTTTCATGTCATTTAGACTTATTAATAGCGAGTTTTGAGAAGATTTGTAGCTCAGATTGAGGTTCTGGATGTAGGTTTGCTCACTGAGCTGGAAGGTTCATTTCCAGATGTTTCCTCACCCTACTAGGTAACATCTTCAGTGGGCCTCAGGCGGAGCACTGTACATGATTCCTGCTTTCTATTTATATGTTTGGGTTTCTTTGGGTTGGTGGTGTCATTTCCTGTGGTGAGGTCATTCCTTTGGTTATGTCATTTCCTGTTCTTTCTCTCAGGGGGTGGTAGGTGGTGTCTAACTCGATTTTTTACTTGATAGAGTTGATAGATTTATTAATGATTGCAGCATTTTTAGTTCTAGTGCAAAGAAATTCAACTCAATAATTAATATAGTACAGGAAACTAGAAAAATGTGCTGTTTATTCCAACTGTGAACAGTAATGAAACAAAAACAACAATTACTGGAGAAACTCAGCAGGTCCGGCAGTATCTCTGGTGAGAAAGCAGAGTTAATATTTTGAGCATAGCAACCTTACTTCAGTGACCCTGCTGAGTTTCTCCAGTGGTTTCTGTTTTTGTTTCAGATTTCCAACATCCACAGTTCTTCATTTTGTTTTAGTCAGTAAACTGTAACAACATTTTTAAGGTTGATTTGTTCACTACCTGATCTGATGCTCCAAGGTACTCCAGTCTTGAGGGGTACACAAATAAGCTCCCTGCAGCTAATGGTGCAATGCAACCAGATGTCAGGGCAAATATTGCTCTTTGTTAGTTTATTAGAGGAATCAGTGATTTAACCTCTTGGGTGGGCGGGGTTAATTTCACTTGTTTAGGACTAATTTGAGTCAACATGGTCATATGCATACTACATATATCTGTGTTGGGCCTGGAACGTCCATTATTGCACTAATTTTGCCAGTGAATGGTGATCAATTTCACAAAACTAGGGTGAAGGATTCCATACTTTTAGCACAACTTATGTTCAGTGCAAATCAAATTGTAAAATCTTTTCCCTACTTTAAAAGCCACATCCTAGAAGATGGCCTGATCCTCAAAACTGGCGAACACTCCAAGGATTATTTCTATACCATTAGAATGTTTCACTGTTTCTGGAAAGCTTCAAAAATTCTTCTGAGTGCAATGACACAAAATTACATGTACTAATGTTTTGTTAATTTTAATTTTTCCTTAAATTACTGAAGAACTGAAAAGGTTATGTTTTTGTTTTATTCATTCATGGAATGAGAGTGTCACTGGCTCGGCCAGCATTTATTGGCCACCTCTAATTGCTTAGAGTGCAAGTAAGAGTCAACCACATTGCTGTGGGTCTGGAGTCACACGTAGGCCAGACCAGGTAAGGATGGCGGTTTCCTTCCCTAAAGGACATTAGTGAACCAGATGATCTTTTCTGAACAATTGTCAATGGATTCAAGGTCACCCTTAGTCTCTTAATTCCAGACTTTCATTGGATTCAAATTCCACCACCTACCATGGCAGGATTTGAACTTGGGTCTCTGAATTAACAATCCAGTGATAATACCGCTAGGCTGTCACCATTAGAATTAAAAAAAAATGTTTCCTATATATTTTGCAAGAAGGTAATTCAGAAATGGATTGGCAAAGATGATGGATTGAATGGTTTGTTTTAGTTTCAGGATAAATCTTTTTCACCTGTTTTAATCAAACTTCCCCCAAGTTACCATTCAAAATATTTTTTTTAAAAATGGATCTTTTCTTATAAATTGTGCTTGGCAACACTGTAAAATAGTGCTGTGTCATTTTGCATTGGCCAATAATAATAAATTGGAATAGAATCCCAGTGATGATCAGGGGAGCAGGTTTCAAAACTCACACAATGTTGTGCACAACTTGTGCCAGAATTTCCAGTTGATCCCAAAGTAGGAATGTTATCACATAGGTTTTTGTGCTTTTGTTGTTCACACAGATTAAAATTGGTGGAATGTGAACCCATGTGGCAACTAAAAATTAAAAGATAAAATAGTTGAGACTAGGTTAAAAGTAAAAAAATTCCACTGTTGTGTTTTCTGCAGCCATGGGATTAGGTCATAGAAAGTGTGATACTTGTGGAATAGAATATTTTAAATTTTCAGAAAATACCACAGAAACAAACCAATCTGTTCCAGCACTTAGGCAGCTGTGATGTAGTAAATACCTGTGGGGCCTTAATAATTACAGCAGATGTATGAAAGAGAAACAAAAACATATGAATAAAACAATTAGATAAACAAAAATAGAAGGGACAAGCTGTTTGCTTTATTCAGCAACATGAGTTTGAAACTTAATTGTAAGCAACTTCCCATTAATGTTAGGAACAATGCTGAAGAAATGTATGTTGTGTTATGGACTCAATTTGACACAAGATGGTGAATAAAAGGCAACAAACATGGTGAGTGTGGAAATAGATTGTAATAATAAACAACATTGTTGATAGAGTCGACTCAGCAGTTCTCTTTACAGATGTTGCCTGATTTGCTGTTTCCCCTGAACTTTTTGATTTTGTTTCAGATTTCCAGTACCTCGAGTTTTGTTTGTGCTTTTAGTTTTAATGGAAAGGTAAGTTGAAGTGTCAGCTTAATTAAGGGATGAACAGAAAAATAGTCAGTTCAAATGATTTGAAGGAACACAATGACACTTGGGTGAAATTAACATCACTGGAATCAACTAGGATTGTTGGAGAAGCAAACATTTGAATTAGGCATGGTGCCTTTTGAAAATGAGGAGATTGAGTATTTTAGTACTGAGTTGTTGCTCTGACCACTGGTGCTTGCTACAATCACAGCTGCATTTCAATTGTAACTCAGCCTTATGCTGCAGTCACTCTATGACACAACTATTATGTTGCAGGAAATCCAGGTAAGTGATATTAGCTGACCTCATATTTAATTGCAATATCATAGAGTCATAGAGTTGTACAGCATGGAAAAAGACCCTTCAGCCCAACCCGTCCATGCCGACCAGATATCCCAACCCAATCTAGTCCCACCTGCCAGCACCCGACACATATCCCTCCAAACCCTTCCTATTCATATACCCGTACCGATGCCTTTTAAATGTTGCAATTGTACTAGCCTCCACCAATTCCTCTGGCAGCTCATTCCATTCATGTACCACCCTCTGCATGAAAAAGTTGCCCCTTAGGTCCCTTTTATATCTTTCCTCTCTCACCCGAAATTTATGTTTTCTAGTTCTGGACTCCCCCACCCCAGGAAAGAGACTTATCTATTCATCTTGTCTCCTCCCCTGATGATTTTATAAATCTCTATAAGGTCACCCCTCAGCCTCCAACCCACCAGGGAAACCAGCCCCAGCCTATTCAACCTCTCCCCCTAGCTCAAATTCTCCAACCCTGGAAACATCCTTGTAAATCTTTTCTGAACCCTTTCAGGTTTCACAACATCCTTCTGATAGGAAGGAGACCAGAAATGCACACAATATTCCAAAAGTGCCGTAACCAATAACCTCCCAACTCGTGTACTCAATACTCAATAAAGGAAAGCATACCAAACACCTTCTTCACTATCCTATCTACCTGCGACTCCACTTTCAAGGAGCTATGTACCTGCACTCCAAGGTCTCTTTGTTCAGCAATACTCCCCAGGATCTTACCATTAAGTGTATAAGTCCTGCTAAGATTTGCTTTCCCAAAATGCAGCACCTTGCATTTATCTGAATTAAACTCCATCTGCCACATCACATCTACCACTCTGCCCTCATCAATCCTCTTTGTTACTTCTTCAAAAAACTCAATCAAGTTTGTGAGACATGATTTCCCATGCACAAAGCCATGTTGACCATCCTAATTAATCTTTGCCTTTCCAAGTACATGTACATCCTGTCCCTTAGGATTCCCTCCATCACCAAGGTCAGGCTCATTGGTCTACAGTTCCCTGGCTTGTCCTTACCACCCTTCTTAAACAGTGGCACCACGTTAGCCAATGTCCAGTCTTCCGGCTCCTCACCTGTGACTATCGATGATACAAATAACTCAGCAAGAGGCCCAGAAATCACTTTCCTAGCTTCCCACAGAGTTCTAAGGTTCACCTGATCATGTCCTGGGGAGTTATCCACCTTTATGTGTTTCAAGACATCCAGCACTTCCTCCTCTGTAATATGGATATTTTGCAAGAGGTCACCATCTATTTCCCTACAGTCTATACCTTCCATATTCTTTTCCACAGTAAACACTGATGCAAAGTACTTGTTTAGTATCTCCCCCATCTCCTGTGGCTCCACACAAATGCCACCTTGCTGATCTTTGAGGGGCCCTGTTCTCTCCCTAGTTACCCTTGTGTCCTTAATGTATTTGTAAAGACTCTTTGGATTCTCCTTAACTCTATTTGCCAAAGCTATCTCATGTCCCCTTTTTAGCCTCTTACTGCCTTTATACTCTAAGGATTCATTTGATTTATCTTATCTATATCTGACATATGCTTCCTTCTTTGTCTTAACCAAACCCTCAATTTCTTTCATCATCCAGCATTCCTTATACCTACCAGCCTTTTCTTTTACTCTAACAGGAATACACTGTGTCTGGACACTCATTATCTCATTTCTGATGGCTTCCCATTTTCCAGCCATCCCTTTACCTGCGAACATCTGCCCCCAATCAGCTTTTGAAAGTTCTTGCCTACTACCATCAAAATTGGCCTTTCTCCAATTTAGAACTTCAACTTTTAGATCTGCGCTATCCTTTTCCATCACTGGCCCCAAAGTGCTCTCCCCACTGACACCTCAGTCACCTTCCATGCCTTATTTCCCAAGAGTAGAGTAAGTTTTGCACCTTCTCTAGTAGGTACATCCACATCCTGAATCAGAAGTTTTTTTGCACATACTTACCTAATTCCTCTCCATCTAAACCCTGAAAACTATGGCAGTCCCAGTCTATATTTGGAATGTTAAAATCCCCAACCATAACCATCCTATTATTCTTACAAATAGCTGAGATCTCCTCACAAAATTTGTTTCTCAATTTCCCTCTGACTATTAGGGGGTCTATAAACACAATCCCAATAAGGTGATCATCCCTTTCTTATTTCTCAGTTCCACCCAAATAACTTCCCTGGATGTATTTCCAGGAATATCCTCCCTTCGTACAGCTGTAATGCTATCCATTGTGCTGGAAACTGTCAACGGGTGAAAGATCTGATATAGAATTTCAGAGCAGCTTGCCTCATGGATTTTCATTGTGCTAACATAGGTGTCAGATATTTAAATTTCTATGTGCTGCAAGCAACACAACAAAAACTTTGCTAAATTGAAACTGTGCACAGTAAGATTCAGCTGAGAGGAAGTGCAATGGAATAGTAAGTAGGCGTTGTCACTCAGGAGTAAAATATTAATATGTAAACAGTACATTGCTAAACGAAATTTTCCAAATCCACGGTAAAAATGAAATTATTAAGATAAGAAGTTATTCCTGTTTTTGAAAAAACATAATAAAATTCTCAAAACCCTTGTCTTAATATTTCTCTGCAAAGTAGTTCATTTCAAATAATGTTTATATTTATAATTACAGAATATTTTGCAAGGTACAAGTTTTAAACGTGAACTTGGAAGAGATCAGTATTTCAGAAAATATATTATTTTCTTTATTATGCATACCCCTAAATGCTTTTGGGCTTTTGTAATACAGGGGCAGTGTCCATATTTCTGGACTGTAAAGTCTGGGTTCCAATCTCACTTGCCAATGGAGATGTGCCATGCCATTTTTGAACTGGTCATTAGAAACAAAAGCTAACTACTTGTAATTGTTTTAACTGAACTCAACACTTCAAATTGAACAATTGTGAAGTGCAGAAGCTGGAGTTCAAACTGAGGTTATACACATCATCAAGAATGATACACATTGAATTGTTATACTCTTACATTGAAAGAGTCGTTCTCACAATTGCCATTGGATTAACTGTCTTCAGTAACTGATGTCCATAGAATACAAACGATTATCCCCTAAAGCCTTGGGTAAAAAATCTAAAGGGATTTCCTTTTTTTTGCAAACAGTGCGGTTGGAAACATAATCAAACAAATAGATACTGCAGTATTTAGCTGATAAGGTAAAACTATACCTTCTCAGGTTATCCATGTGACCTTGGGCTTCCTACAATGCCTTATCATTTAGTTTGGGGATTCAATATATGTTTGACGACCTCTTCACTTCCCAGGTCAAATTTACTGCTGTAAACCTCAGTTGAAATCAATATTTGTATATGATTACTCCACACGAGAATGTCTTGAAATTGACAGCAATGCACATAGAATCTGGCCACTACGAACAGTATCAAATGGCAACAGGTTTTGGCAATTAAACCAGGACAAACAAAATGTCTTCTACATGCAATTCATAAATTAATTGATTTAGTTAAAATTAAATTCATAAATTGATTTTCATTGAACTAACTATTCAAGGTAATTACTGGCTTTTCTTAGCTTACATAGCCTCTTACAACAAATTTACAAAAACATAACTTGAACATGCACCAGCCCATTTATTAAATAAATTTGAATTATGATTCATTATTGTTCGTCTCAATTTATCAATCGCAGACATAAGCAACTTACACAAGGCATGGAGAAGAGAACAGTTTGCCAATAGTTTCACGTATATTCCTGGAAAGGATGAAGTCTTTCTCAAAAATGTGCTTATAAAGTTCTCATAAAATAGTTGTTGGAAGTGAGAATGTAAATAGTTACGAATTATTGTCTCTAAGGGGCATTTAAAACTGGACTCTCATTTTTGCTCAATTAGATTTCACTAATCCATCAAGTTTCAAATGCATGGAAGAATGCAAAAGACTACTAGAAGATATAATCACATAATTTAACATTTCAAAGGTCCTTCTGCCTTTGAAAGCTAATGAAACTAGATTTGCTGATACAGTAGCAAAAATACATGATAAGTGCTTACAAAAAGTTAGGAAGAAACATTCATTCAGAACAAAAAGTGAAAACTGATAAAATGTTAATCAAACAGATTGAATAATAGGTTACAATGTTTTCAAACCACTATAGAATGTACAAGGGACACAGGTCATTTATGCCATCAAGCTTGCGATCATGCTTTTTAGATAAATGCAAGGTGCTGCATTTTGGGGAGCAAATCTTAGCAGAACTTGCACACCGAATGGAAAGGCCCTAGGGAGTGTTGCTGAAGAAAAGAGGCTTTGGAGTGCGGGTTCATAGCTCCTTGAAAGTGGAGTCGCAGGTAGATAGGATAGTCAAGAAGGCGTTGGTGTGCTTTCCTTTATTGGTCAGAGTATTGAGTACAGGAGTTGGGAGGTCATGTTGTAGCTGTACAGAATATTGGTGAGGCCACTTTTGGAATATTGCGTGCAATTCTGGTCTCCTTCCTATCGGAAGGATGTTGTGAAACTTGAAAGGGTTCAGAAAAGATTTACAAGGATGTTGCCAGGGTTGGGGGATTTGAGCTACAGGGAGAGGTTGAATAAATGAGGGCAGTTTTCCCTGGAGCGTCGGAGGCTGAGGGGTGACCTTATAGAGATTTATAAAATCATGAGGCGTGTGGATAGGATAAATAGACAGAGTCTTTTCCCTGGGGTAGGAGAGTCCAGAATTAGATGGCATAGGTTCAGGGTGAGGGGGAAAGATATAAAAGAGACCTAAGGGGCAACTTTTTCACGCAGAGGGTAGCGCATGTATGGAATGAGCTGCCAGAGGAAGTGGTGGAGGCTAGTACAATTGCAACATTTAAAAGACATCTGGGTGGGTATATGAATAGGAAAGGTTTTGAGGGAAATGGGCTGGGTGCCGGCAGATGGGACTAGATTGGTTTGGGATATCTGGTCGGCATGGACAAGTTGGACCGAGGGGCTGGTTTCCATGCTGTACATCTCTATGACACTATGCTTTTCTCAGTTAACAATTTATTCCTTTTATAGTGGGGTGGCAAAGCCAGCATTTATTGTCCATTTATTAGCCATTTAACATCCATCTCAAATTGCCCTTGAATTGACTGACTTTGCCACTTCAAAGATTCAAATCACATGGTTGTGGGTCTGGAGCCCAGCAGGAAAGGAAGGCGGTTTTCTGTTAAATTACTAAACCAGATGAGTTTTAACAGCAAACAACAATAGTTTCATGGTCACCATGAGCCAAGCTCTTTTTTTTTAAAAAAAGCAAAACATCCAGATTTAATAACTGAACGTAAGTTCTACCAATTGCCCTAGTGGGACTTGAACCAATATCTCCATAGCATTAGCCAAGTTTTCTGTGATATTAGTGACGTTACTACAATGCCACATCTCACTTCAGATATGATCTAATGTTTTTTTCTGAGCAATCTCTCCCTAGTAAATGAATTTATCGACGCCCGTACAATAAAGTCTTGTGGCAGGAAATTACAAATTCTAACTTCATCCCTCTGTCAAAAATTTTGTGAAATACATAACCCTTGATTTTATCCTACAAGGACTCTGAATGGATTCATGCAGTGGAAATTCAACAGCAAGGAGCCAATATGCATATCCCATGGTGTTTGAGTGTTGGGATTGCAGAAGTGGAATGTCAGAAGAGCAGGAAATTTTTGAAAGGAGAACTGCAGCACTGTGGGAAATTATAGATATAAAGAGAGATGATGAAGGTAGGAAAGGCTACCATTCACAATAATCCCCATTAAGGCCTCACACCGTGGCTCTTTTTCTTCTTAGGCAGTCCCTTGAGATCTAGGATGACTTTTTTGTGCTCTAGAGTTGCAGGCTCTGAGTTGACTAAATACTCTCATACTAGGTTCACAAACCTTGCTATAGGGGCAGTAGCCTTTGTTTGAAGAGTTGGGTAGGTGGGATACTCAGGATTTCATGTGCACCATCAACCTCCATACTTGGCCCATCAGAGATGCTCCAAATGGTTAGAACCTTTGGAGACGCTTCCTTCTCTGTTTGGATGGTCATACGCAAGGGATTCCCATGAATGCGTGGGGATCTTAGACTGTTTCCAGAAAGCTTTAAATACAACCTTGAAATATTTCCTTTATCCTTCTGGTAACAGCTTGTCATACTCACACGGAGTTTGTTCTTTTCATCTTTTGATCAGGAGCTCATTTCTAGAATCTATTCGGCTATCAAGTGTGCATTGATCCTCAAAAATTATCCCCCTTACCCTACCTCTGTAACCCTGTATTTACCATGGCCAATCCACCTAAACTGCACATCTTTAGACTGTGGAAGGAAACTGGAGCACCCGAAGGAAACCCACCCAGACGCAGGGAGAATGTTAAACTCCACACAGACAGTCGGTCAAGGGTGAAATCAAACCTGGGTCCCTGGTGCTGTGAGGCAGCAGTGCTAACCACTGAGTTACCATGCCACGTGGAAGTTTTGGAACTTGTGTCTTGAAGGAGGACACTGACATTGGAATGAATGTCCTGTCACTGGACTTGCTAGGTTTTGTGGAGACATCCACTGATGACATTTCTCAAGGGTTTTGAGATGTCTGCACTACAGTGTCCATGTCTTTGATACATCCAGAGGGTCAGGTAACAGGGCTGTCACCTGCTGTGCTGTTCCAGCAATAAAGTTTCAACTTTGATCTCCAGCATCTGCAGACCTCACTTTCTCCTATAAACCAGGAGCACAACCACAGGTTTGAGGTCTTTGTCATCAAACCCTCTGTTTCTCAGATGGCCAAGAACTGTGCTGACATGCTGGAACTGAAGTTAAATTTCATTGATGTTCCGCCTTCATTGAAAGGAAGTTCCCAAGGTATGAGAATTGATCCACACTTCCAGTCATTCACAGCAGATCTTGCTGGTTGGAATATTGCAAAATGGGACCAGACTTGTAAAAGACGTTTGTTTAACCTATGGACCATTCTGTCATATACTTCCATGATGCCGCCATTGATGGGGCTTTACCTCGAGTGTATATATACACAAATACACCATTTGCACATAATAGATTTGATGACCAAGGTTGGGTGGTTTTTGTTGTGTAAAGCCTTTTGGTTTGTATGCCACCCTTAAGAAATATGCTTATGATACAATCATTGTAGTATAGCGTATGCCCTGAATAAATACTCCATGTACCACAGATCCATTGAAACATGACCAATATTGTCAGCTGTAAGCATGCTGCTATGTTATAAACCTAGCTTGGACACTTATGCACCTGATGAATGTAATGTCAGTACATAATGGTTACTTGTAACAAAATATCTGTTGGGATTCTTCAATACTGTGATATCCATATCCAGTTTCTTACATTATCGGAGATAATATAAGCATAGCTATATCAGGTAAGACACCCTGCTGGAGGCAAAGTCACACCAGTTTTGGTTCTGAATTGGAAGTGACCAAGGTTGAACAATTTCCCACGTTTCCTACAGAGAAAGTCCATTCCAGTGGGAAGCTTCATGAATGCGGGATGAAGAGTTACAATAAAGAAGATGGAGAAGAAGGTTGGTGGGATGACATAGCCTTGTTTGAGTCCAGTTTTCACGTGATTTGGATCTGTGGTCGATCAGTTGGTTTGGATCATGTCTTGCATGTTTCTGAGCAGCAGGTGGAGAAACAAAATGGCTACCAGTTACATGATTCTACTCACTGCCTGCTTGCACTCGGATTATGAGCTGGATCATCTTGGCTTAATAGAAATTTTTCTATTTATTTAACTCTGCCACTTGTTATTACAGGGGTGAAGAGGATACAGGAAATAATCATGGGTGGAAAGACATAGAAGTGAAGAGAAAAGAATAAAGCAACAGGGTGCAGGGAAATGGAGTCACAGAAGGTGTGGAGGCCTTCTATTGAGCTCACCTTTTCAAATTAAACTGTAATT
Source organism: Chiloscyllium plagiosum (assembly GCF_004010195.1). Classification (NCBI taxonomy): domain Eukaryota; kingdom Metazoa; phylum Chordata; class Chondrichthyes; order Orectolobiformes; family Hemiscylliidae; genus Chiloscyllium; species Chiloscyllium plagiosum. The sequence continues at coordinate 62,098,863 of NC_057715.1, read as the reverse complement.
ATTCCATCTCACCCTCTAAGTACCATTTGAATGATTACAGAACTCTTTCCTTAAATATCTTACCACATGACCAATAATCATTGATTACACAAATAAATGCTTCTTGTCACCAAGCCAGATGCAAGCTTGTTAGTGGTAGTGTTTCAATTTGAAATACTGCTTCAGATTAATCTTTGTAATTTTTATTATTATCTAAAGTACCTTAGGACAAGTTAACCTTTAAGCATGCTTTATAAATGGGAGTTGTTATATTTAGAAGACTTCCTTTAGGTCCTCTTTCATTCATATCTTTGAAGACGCAAGAGTCCAAATTGTTGAAGGTTTTCCTCATAACTCAATTCAATAGTTACAGAGCCAAACATAAAAGAAAAAAAACAGAAAAATAGAGCAAGACAGATATTTAATGCTATAGAGATAGCCTGTTTGGAACAAAAATAGACCAATGATACTTTTTTTTATATAATAGAGATCTCTATAATATTTCTCCCATAACCAATGCATTGACAAAGGTTTAGGACAACAGAGTTACAGTCCATGTCACAAAGATTTGTTGTTCAGAATCCTTTGAGTTGAAGTCAAATGGAGAGAAGGCTGTGCTCCAGGGCAATTGAAGAGCTAAAGGTAACACAGTCTGATGCAAACAACTAGAAGCCTGCTTATTCTGCACTAAAGCTGTTTTGCAACAAGGATGATTTGACAAGGAACATCAATTACTCTTACATCATCAGAAAAAGGAACATATTAAAAGATAAAATCACTGAGCTAAGTCAGAGGTGACCAAATATGTTATGACAGACATTAGGGATTTAAGAATGATTTTGCATGATCATTTACACTCCAAAGAAAGAAATACAGCAAATTGAATATTTGTTGAACCATTTTTCATTTAGGATCTCTCATGGTTATTCACAGGAGCAGCACACAAAGACTGAAAATTACATTTGCATTTGCCTACTATCCCACTTACTGGTTTTTGAACACCAAAGTGATGATTTATCTTACAAATAACAAAATATTGTGCATTTTTTTTTAAAACAGTCCTTTGTATAATTTTAAATGGCATATTCAAGGGAGCCTGGAAATACAGAATAGATTGAGGGTTAGACATTGTGTACATAGCTCTGAGGCCAGAATGGGGCTTGTTCAAACAGGAGCAGCAGCAGGACCAGCTCAGCTGGGGCTCAGTAGCACATGCGTTGACAAGAAGTGGCTACTCTGCCATGAACAGAACTGCAAGAAGCTGGTGTTGGTGACAGGCTCATCAACACAGTCCAGGGCTCTGAAAAGATAATACCAGTCGGGTATGTTCAGACTGGAGGTGCAAATGCCAGGATTTCCTTGTGCGCTGTAAAATATACCTTGCTTTGGGCTCCTTTTACTAAAGATTTTGATCGACTGGGAAGCTACTGCTCAGACTAAAAGTTAGATTGGGCCCTAAGGATGACAAGGACCTGATCTGCATATTTAAAGAGAACCCTGCCAGCTTTTATGAGCAACTTAAACTGTATCAAATTTGAATGAGAAAGGTAGACTCAAGTCTCAGCACTGTCCCCATGATTTGTCTGGACTTGTCCTACCTGCCTATCTCCTTTTCCACCTATCCACTCCACCCTCTCCTCCCTGACCTATCACCTTCATCCCCTCCCCCACTCACCCATTGTACTCTATGCTACTTTCTCCCCACCCCCACCCTCCTCTAGCTTATCTCTCCACGCTTCAGGCTCACTGCCTTTATTTCTGATGAAGGGCTTTTGCCCGAAACATCGATTTCGCTGTTCCTTGGATGCTGCCTGAACTGCTGTGCTCTTCTAGCACCACTAATCCAGAATCAAGTTCCTCACTTCCTACCTGTGCCTCCATCCCTCAGCCTAGTTTATCTCCTATGTTTAATCACAAAAATATTTACAAGGATGTTACTACAACTGGAGGGTTTGAGTTATAAGGGGACTTCTTTAACTGGAGTGGAGAAGACGGAGTTGTGCCCTTATCAAGATTTATAAAATCATGAGGTGAGTAGCAAAGGTCTTTTCCCTAGAGTAGGACAATTCAAAACTAGCGGGCATAATTTTAAGATGAGAACAGAAAGCTCTAAAAGGGGTCTGAGGGGCAACCTTTTCACACAAAGGGTGGTTCATATGTGGAATGAACTGTCAGAAGAAGTAATAGATGTAAGTATGGTTACAACAACAAAAATACATTCAGACAGGCTACAGGAATAGAAAAGGTTTAGAGGAATATGTGCCAAATGCAGGTGGATAGGACTAGTTACATTTGGGAAATATGGTCAGCATGAACAAGGTTGGATTGAAGGATCTGATTCTGTGTTGTATGACTCTCTAACTCTATGCAAAATTCAAGCTATATATTGACCACACATTAGAGTGATGCATGTATTGAACTCACACCCTCAAAGGGTTGGACATGATGATATTTAAATGTTAAAGAATAAAATACTAAAATAGGATGAGTTTAATAAAGGAAACAAATATTAAGATGTTGACATTTCAATACAGTTACATGGGCCTCCTACCCTAACTTTGTTGTCTGTTGCCCATTTCTTGGAACGCATGATCATTTTAAGATCATCATGTGGCTGCCCATGAGTACCTCCACTATTTCTGATAGTTACTTGGCTGCCTTCTAATATTGCTCCTTACCAGACAAACGCCAAATGGAGGCTGGGAATCCCTTAAACTGAGGCTCAATGAGGAGTTATGGAGGCTGGAATATGAAAAATATTACCTTCCATTAAATATATTACCCCCTACTATTGGATCACACTACTGAGTCCAGGTTTTAGAAGTGGCAAGGAAGCCACTATTTTTAAAATTTGTTCTGGGTCATTGTTTAGGAGCCAATCCCAGCATGACAGGGATTGGCAGGGACAATCTCCTCCATGGGCAATTAGATGGATAGATTTTAACTGGCATGTGCCAGGTAAACAACAAAACACTTGCCCATTCCTACAGGGTGGAAATTAAAGGTTTTCTGAGGAACTCCTCAAATGTTAATACACCTCAGTGTTGAAGAATTCCAGCAGACACGGTCCACATACAATTTCTAGGATTTCTGCCGGCAAAACGTTGGGACCAAAATGTTTGACGCCAGTCTGAACAAAATAAAACATGGAAAAATTTCACATTCCTTCATGTTGTTCAATGAATGCACAGCATATATGGCTATCATTAAAGCTGGTAAGAAGAAGAAAACTATTCCAGTTAATGCCTGAACACAAGGCTGTCTGATCAGTTGGGACAAGACATTGGACGCAATTCTACAATATAAAAGAAAATACAGGAGACATGGTACAATAAAAATAAATAGAAAATATACCACCTCCCCAATGCCTTTTGCTCCAGGCTCCCCTCCTTTCAGTGACTCTAAGTCATACTTCATAGTACCTTCAAATAATATTATAGAGGTTTATAAAATCATGAGGGGCATGGTGAATAGCCAAAGTCTTGTCCCCAGCGTGAGGTAGTCCAAAACTAGAGGGTATAGGTTTAAGGTGCAAGGGGCAAGATTTAAAAAGGGACCTAAGAGGCAACTTTTTCATGCAGAGGGTGGTACGTGTATGGAATGAGTGGCCAGAGGAAGTGGTGGAGGCTGGTGCAATGACAACATTTGTTATGGACCAGACCTGACCCCCTCAAAACATTTCAAGAAGGTATTCTGGACCCTAACTTTGCTAGTTATTTTAAGCAGCTGTAAAATGGATATTCCGGGAGAAATGTAGCTGACCCAACCACTTTGTTTTAAACAAAACAGAATGTACTTAAAAGAGAACACAATACAGAATAACTTAACTTATCTGAAAACCCAACAGACTATCCCAACATAATGATGCTATTCCAAATACTTACAACAATCCCGATAAACACTCCTTGACAAAAAAGGTAAAATCAAACATGGGGTCTTACAGGAGAGACACAGATATGGCTGAAGGATTCAGCATACAGCACCTTCGTCCATGTAACTGTTTCTCGAAACTGACTGCCTGCTTTCAGTGAACAGCCAACCTGCTGAAAACCAAACCAAACCAGGTAAAAGCTGATCTGGAAGAACTGGCCACTCTCCTTTCATTGTACATATGTTTTTTTTAAACTTGAAAGCATTCTCATGGAGTTAAACCCAGACTTTTTGGTGCTGCTTTTATGACCTCTCTGAAAGAAAAGCCAAGGACAAGTTAACCTTGTTAAAGGAGTAGCCTCGTCACACACTTAAAAAGCATTTTGCTGATTACATGAATAGAAAGACTTTAGAGGGATATGGACCAAGTGCTGGGAAATGGGACTAAATCAATTTAGAATATCTGGTTGGATGGACGATTTGGACTGAAGAATTTGTTTCTGTGCTGTATGACTCTATGACTCAATGATTGGATCAGCAAATCAAGATTTGGTTTGATATCACATATGAGATTGCATAAACCTAAATGGTAACCAATTGATCTCCTTGTTTAATGCTCATCCATTGAAGTGACAGGAAAAATTGTTACAAAACACATTGGTATTCAAACTGTTACTGTTTTATGGTTTTCTAAGGATTTTCTAACTCTTTCCTGAAGAAAGTATGTGTAATTTTCCACTTTGTGGCCATTTTCAAAGAGTAGGCACAGGCAGGTTGGCTGAACGGTGTTGTTCTATGCCGTACGCTGGATGGTTATGAAAAGGAAATGGATTCTATAATGGGCATCCCAGCTGCTCAGTGCATAACCTTCCAGGGTTACTGAAACTGAAGGCCATCCCAAAGACCCAACCTGAACCATGATTACAAAGCACAGATGCATCCAAATTAAAATCTGTGTCACTAAAAAAAGCTTCACGTCTTTTGAATTATGGTTGATCACACTTAAATACTTACCTTTTCTTATGCTGAAGATGGAGATGTAAAACACATTGAAGTCTGAAATACAGATCACATTTACAGTTTGAATACCACTCCTGTTGTGATGGATTCTCCTGTCACTTTGATGGATATGACTATATAAAGGAAACTGATTGTTCACAGGCCAGGTTGATGTCATCTCAGTGACAGGTAACCAAATCTTGATTTGCAGATATGAGTCAGCCTCAGCTATTCAACAATGGTAGAAGACTAACAAAGACAGCTAAATTTTGCTCTTCTCCCAACAGTTTCTAGGGAGCATTTTCCAAAACTTGCAAGTGACTTAGTCAGAAACCTAGTAGATAATGTAGCCAGCCCTCTCAAGCAGCAGAATTCTGAAATCAATTGTAATCCTCCAAGCTCAGAATAATTAATTGAATATAGACTGAGAATGAAACCCAGGGTATTCTTGAGCTACATGATCCAGTACCACACAGTATGGTGCATGTATCCATTGAATCATTAGGGAAACCAAAATAATTCATTCATTTTCAGAAAATCTCAGAAAAATGCACATATTGATGTTCTTTTTCATACCATGTTGCAATGTCTCTCCATGCCCCAAGGTTTATCCTTGCTGAAATCAATTGTATATCAGTGCTTATGAAGCTGAATTTATATTGCTTTTTTTTCCCTTTTTATTCCTGGTTTTCAAAATATACATTATACGATGAATGCGTGCTTGTAATTTTATTCTTCATTTCAGAAGACATATTTTCAGAGGTCAAAATTAATTTCATATGAAGAAATGCAAAATAATCAAAAATATAAATTTCATAATTTTTGAGACAGACTACTGACCATACATTTAGATTTCAAGTATGAATTAAACTCAGGCCCTCTGGCACACAAATTATGCAGACAACATACTGTGATAGCTGCCTTGCTTCCTGAACTAAAGCACCAGTTCAACTAAAAATCCCATTAAATTCTTCTTTGTAAATATACCGCAGGTTCCAGTTTCAAAATTTGTTTCTAATTAAGGTGAGTGCAATAGCGTGAGAGATTTCAGGCGAGTTTTATTTCAATGGCTAAGTGGTTTCTTGGTGATGTCCTTTTTGAAAGTTTACCATTGTGACAATAAAATTAAATGCTTGAATGTGTACATATTAGTGAAAACATTTAAACAGGTCAGTGAACAGAGCACTTTTATATTTAATGGAACACAGTATGTATTATTTCCACATTATAGCCAGCAACATACTGTATAAATTCTGAGAACAATTGAAGCCTCCCTCCGCAACCAGTCTCACCACTCACATTGTATCAAATCATTTCTGACCTGTGCAAGCTATTTAAATTAGACGGCCAATTAGTTTCACTCCCTTGCTCTTCCCCAATGGCCTCCAAACACTTCCCTTTCTGAGTAAATAGTTCCACATTTCAACCTTCATATTTTGGAAGGATGGAATAATTCTAGGCTTCAATAAGTGAATGATACCATCAGATTCTCTTGCCTTCTCCTCCCCCTCTTTCGAACATTAATAGCTCCAAACAAAGTACTCTCTGGTTCCCCTCATTCAAAGCAAACTGATTTCTATTGTTGGGAATTTAACTCCAGATCCCATTCATCAGGACAGTTGTGATTGATACCAAAGGTGTTATTCTCCAAGTCTGATTCAGAGTTTTTCCAATCAAACTGTTTTTTGCACTTTAAGGATTATGGTTTAAATGGACACCCCATCACTGTGTTCTGTCCCCAACCTCTCCTGTTGATTTTCTGCATTCAGACACTGAAAATCCACCACCTGTCCAGCCAGAGCAGCCTGAGGAAGAAGAACAGGAATGCACAAAAGAAGATGCACTGTGCCTGAATCAACACTTGTTGACACCAGCAGAGCTATTGACTCTGTGCAGATCTTTCAGGTAGTATAGAATAGGGATCCTCATATTGTGAGTCACCAATCATGAGCAGGTTATAACTAGGCGGCAGTAAAGGAGCATTTGTGTGCCCATACACGGAAAGGTGAGTTCTACTACAGTGCATAGAGTTACACAATGAGATGTATTGAATTCAATTAGCTTTATTTTCATAAGTACTCAAGTGAGTAAAGTGAGAAGTTTACAAATTGCCACTTACGGTGCAATCTTAGCCACAAGGTACTGAAGTACAGATTCTTAAGTGCAAGTTCTCATGAAAAAACATTAGAAAAATAAAAAAAAATACAAAATCCAGCACTACAGATCATAGGATTAAATTCAAAAATAGAGAAATATAAAGATCAGAACAACAGTCCTTCCAACCCAGTCCACACGAGCACTTAGCCTCCAGTCTGCACGGGCCTTGATTCCAGACTATGTTGGGCTTCACCTCAAAACTCTTGAGGCTAGGAACTGCTCTGGCATCACATTGAGCCGAGAAGTGCACACTGGGGCCGCACCGAGCTGGGAGACTATCACGTGCTGCTGAGAGACCGCCATGCTAAGTTGGGACCGCCATGTCGGGCTGAGAGACCGGCTGCCATGCAGTCATTTCTCTCTGTCTAGGAACAAGGGCGATTCTAATTCCAAAGTGGCATATACCATCAAGTGGAGATTGAAACCTATCCATTCCAGCATGGTATGGCCAACCGCATGCCATTAGACATGGACTCATCTGCAATACAATGTCTGATGGCCATGATTGTCAGCTCCCACTGCATCTCTTCTATATGTCACACAATGATACAGTGGCTCTGTGGTGATAGACCTGCTGTCTTCTGTTGGATGGAGTGTTAATCAGATGAAGATCACCATGAGGCGACTGGGAGGAGTGTGTGGCATGTCACTGTGTAGTAGACTGGGAAGAACGTGCGGCAGGTCAGGGTCACTATGAAACAGAATTGTAGGAGTGTGCAGCAGATCAGAATAGTTGCTGGCAGTCCTTTGATTCAAGGTTAGGGTTGCCAGTTTGTCCTATGGTTTTTATGTGATTGAGCAGGCCAACTATCAGCCAACAGATCTTTGAGCATGTGGAGCTGAATGTCCCATGACAGATGGATTTGCAACTGCTGTATTTCCTTCCAAATCTTTCCTTATTTGCTGGTGTTCAGCCTTATCATTAGGGCATCTTGGATCAAACCATAATTCAGCTTGATGGACAGGTTGTTACCATTTGCTAGTAAGCTGCTCCCAGTCATCAATATTAAAGCTGCCACACTTAAGGGAGAACTATAAAATGTTTGTGATATATTTTTCTGTTCTACCCTGGAACGTTGGCATTTGAGAATTGAAAAAGCAGGTCCTGGTGGTGAAAATGCTTTGGAACCATTTTGACGCAATGCCCAGTCTCTCTTAGTTGATTTCAAAAGAAGTCTTAGTTACGGAGTCATGGAGGTGTACAGCACAGAAACAAACCATTTGTTCCAACTTGTCCATGCTGACCAAATATCCTAAGTCAATCTAGTTTCATTTTCAACATTTGGCCCATATCCCTTTAACGTCTTCCTATTCATATACCCATCCAGATGCCTTTAAATGCTATAATTGTACCAGCCTCCACCACTTCTTCTAGCATCCCATTCTATACATGCACCATCCTCTGCGTGAATAAATTGCCCCTAAGGTCCCTTTGAAAGCTTTTCCCTCTCACCCGTAGACCTATACCCTCTAATTCTGGACTTCCCCACACTGGGGAAGAGACCTGATCTGTTCAACCTAATGATTTTATAAACCTCTATAAGGTCACTCCTCAGCCTCCGATGATCAAGGGAAAATAGCTCCAGCATATTCGGCCTCTCCCTGTCGCTCAAACACTCCAATCCTGGTAACATCCTTGTAAATCTTTTCTGAACCCTTTCAAATCTCACAATATCCTCCCTGCGGCAGTGAGAACAGAATTGCACACAGTATTCCAAAAATGGCCTAACCAATGTCCTGTATAGCTGCAACATGACATCCCACCTACTATACTCAATGCAAGAAAGCATACCAACTTAAATGTTTGTGAAGGATGTTAATATTCATTTGACAATCCTTCCATTGAGTTCTGACAATGCTGTGGTGGCATTGCTAATGGAATTTCCTTAGCCCTCTAAGTGTCCGTGCAGAAGTGTGGTAGTGACAACAACTGCTTTGCACATTAGTTCCTCAGTTAGTTTACAGAGGTCATTGCAGTCAAACACTTGCTGCTGTAGCTAATAGCAAGTGGAGTAAGCCCAGTTGGCCTAATGTTGGATTTCATTGTAAAAGGTAGCCTTTTGGGAGAGGTCATTGCCTAGGTATGTGAAGTGCTCAGAATACTCTTCTTCAACATATTAATATCTGGCTGACCAAGGGTACATTTTTTTTTGTTTTGGCAGCAACCAAGAACAGGCCATGGCTCTCGTTTACAGAATTGGAGAGAGTTGGAGGGAGGGGTGGCTTGCAAATCTGGTACAGAGCAAGCAACAATGCTGCAGTCATCCCCAAATTGTAGGGTGTAAGTGTTTATGGGGCTCTGTTTAGGTTTGGCACAGAGGCAACTGGGGTTAAAGAGTTTTCCATCTTTACTGCATTTAAAAGTGACACCAGAGGACAGATGATCCTCCATAAGTCAAATAGCCCTGGTCAGGTGGTTTGTAAAGATTGACTGAGAAATGTTCCTAAGAACCTGCAGGGGCAAATTATCTCAACCTCTCCTTTTGTTCAGTGATTTCCCTTCCTTCAGTCTGTTCTCAATTTGTCTGTCAGGTCACAGACATAGTAGCAACGCAAGTATTGTCCCTGAAATAACTCCTCACTAGGTAACCCTTTATTTACACATGAACAGTCCTTGACTTTAGTCCCGCCTCTTCAGAGTTAGCTTTCAGAGTTAGCTTTCAGAGTGTCAGTATCTCTGATATACCTGTTTATATCTGTCAGCCAGGGCTCCCTGACTAGACCACATTAAGAACTCCAGTCAGGGAACTCACATTCAATGAGGTCCAGTCAGCTGACCTTGTTATAGTCCCAACATTTGTTGCAGCCTTCGTGTAGGCAAGTTACCAACCTCTCTGCCCCTCTGCAGAGGTGCATGAAATCTCACTGACAAACCTGTGCAACACCTTAAAAATATTCCACAAACTTTCTAATTGCAAGATTAAGTCAAAAGCATCCTTCAGATGATGCATATGAAAAAGATACACTCTACTTCTCATTTCTCTGTTTGGTTTCCAGGTTTATGCTTCCATATTTTATGGTTATGTTGCAACTAATATTAGCACCAAGTGGAATCAATTTTTCTCCACTCCCTTAAATGCTCTTAACCTGTAGGAGTCCCTTTCTCTAAATCCCAAGAGATGACTAGAGAGTGAAATCGAAAATGCCTGAGCTGATAGGTTCATTAATATGAATAAACAAAAGAACAGAAAGAGACTGTGCTGCTGGATCCAATGAAACAACTCCTTCCAGCAGACCATGTATAATTTAGACAATTATGGACAGACTTTGATTTCCTTGATCTACTGAAGGAGATAAATTATGACAGGTAACATTTCCAAGAAAAAGCTATGACATTTCTCTTTGACCTCCCGCTGTAATCAAGCATAAATTGCCAGATATTAATCTCACATTATAATCTACATTATTCAGCCCTGACTGGCTGCATTCCACAGATGACATCCCCAAAGTCTCCAATGGATTGCGTTCCTCAGAAAATTTGATCATCTGTGTCTCTATGTACACCTTTTACTTTCAATTCTGTTGTTAATAAACTATATGTCTGTTTCTTTAAAAAAAAAATCAATTAAATGACAAAAGTCTTCTGGTAAGATTCTATTCTTACTTTAAATTGCAAAAGGTAAAAGACAATTAAAGTTTTTTTTTGAGGTCATGCAGAAAACATTACTGCACTATGAATCTGCACTATGTCCAAAATCTTAGTTTTATAAGCATAAACTTATAAACTTGTTATAAACTTAAGCCTGCTTTGGAATCCTATAGTTCAGGCTACAGTGTTATCAATTAAGGGCTTGAATCATTCCATAAATTCCAGGCAGCAATGGCAAGGCTCTCCTGCAATAGGGGAGACCCATCCAGGAGTCCTCACTGCCAGTGGCACTGAAGATCATCACGTCCCCTTTTATAGTAGTCGGTGTTGTAGGGTTTTAATTTTCTCGTTGGGGAGTCCTGTCTGTCAGACACTCACAGGGAGGAGTGAGGTGGTTAACATATTTGTGCCAAATCGCATGGTCCTAATTACTTTAACCTAGGCTTCAAACCTATTTTAAAATGACAAGGCCTTAATCCAACAGGACCCAGTTAGTTAGAGGCCCTAATAACCAGGGTCTCACAGAGGAAATCAAACTTTAGGGCAATAAACATGTTCCATTTTCAAATGTCTACTAGCACAATCAAACAGTGACAGCGACAGTGAAAGGGTAATTGTGTAAGGTAAGTGTGGAAGTAGTGTGGAAAGAAGGTATGGGCTGGGGAGGGAATTTTGACTCAGTGACACTGAAAGAATGTTGATATATTTATTAATTCGGGATGATGAATCACTTGCTGGGGACCTTGCAGAGGTGGGGATCCCAGGACTTTTGCTGCCAGTGACTTTCTAGATGTTAGTGGTCATAGGTTTGGAAGGTGCATTCTAAGGAGCATTGTAGAGTTTCTGCAGCGTATCTTGTAGATTAGATTAGATTAGATTACTTTAGATTACTTTACAGTGTGGAAACAGGCCCTTCGGCCCAACAAGTCCACACCGACCCGCCGAAGCGCAAACCACCCATACCCCTACATTTACCCCTTACCTAACACTACGGACAATTTAGCATGGCCAATTCACTTGACCTACACATCTTTGGAATGTGGGAGGAAACCGGAGCACCCGGAGGAAACCCACGCAGACAGGGGGGGAAAGTGCAAACTCCACACAGTAGTCGCCTGAGGCGGGAATTGAACCCGGGTCTCTGGCGCTGTGAGGCAGCAGTGCTAACCACTGTGCCACCGTGCCACCCACCAAATGTAGATGGCACACTTTGTGGATGTGGTTCTCAAATCAAATTTAGGGTGGGTTGACCAGGGTTGTTGGGTAAGGGAAAATTTCAGGTTAAGGTTTGTGGGAGGGGCTTGGTTTGGTGGGAAATGGAAGAGAGGGGTGTTGGTGGGAGTGTTGCCTTGTCTGAAACGGATGATTATGATATCAGAGAGTAAGGCATGCAGTGGTCATCGATCTGGCCAGGGTTGGTAGGTTGTGGATGTTGGGTCAGGGGCTCCTGGCAAGGGTTGTTGGATTGCTGATGTTCCTGGTTGTGGTACATCAGTTCAGTGGTTGCCAGGATAAAAGGTAAGTGACCTGATAGGGTCAGGTTGTTTCAGGGGAGGGCTGCTTTGGTGGGAAAGGAGGGGTTGGGGAGGTCAGGAGTGAGTAAATCAGTTCTGGCAATTGTTGATGTGTTGAGGTGCAGTCAGGGGAAGAGTGTCACCACAGTGAAGTTGGGGCAGCCGGTGAGTATCAGGGCTCTAGCTAGAAGTGGAGTGCAGGATCACTTTGGGGATGGGGGGGGGTGGGAAGGAGGATAGGGTTGTTACATCATGAGTTCTTAAGGTTGGCAGGGTCTTTGGGCCAAAGAGGGCACTGGGTCCAATGGAGAAAAGGTGGTCTGTTGGGGTTGGGGTACTATGTGGGGTCTGAGCTGGGGTTGCAGTGTTGGTCTGGCTTCAGATGGGAGATGTTTCATGTTTGGGGTCTCGGGGTGGGCAGGGTCTTGTTGTGCCAGTCAGTGGTGAGTCAAGGGTTCAGTTTAAGCTAGGAGTTCAGTTTAAGCCAAAAATTAGAGCAGTTTTTTAAATCTGTGAACTTTTCCTGTGTAACTGGTAAACGTAATTACATCATAACCCTCTGAAAACTCTAACTTCAAAAGGAATTGTTTGCAGGGCTGCAGACTCCGGGAATTGCCAGTTAGAACATCCAATTTCCTGGACAATTGCCTTAGAATCAGCTGCCTCAGGATTTCCACATGGCGCTGAAGTAAAATTCCAGTCTATGTTGTTAAAATATGTATCAGGCCATCAGAAAGGGACCTAAAGGGCAACTTTTCACACAGAGGGTGGTAAGTGTATGGAATGAGCTGCCAGAGGAAATGGCGGAGGCTGGTACAATTACAACATTTAAAAGGCATCTGGATGGACATATGAATAGGAAAGGTTTAGTGGAATATGGACCAAATGCTGGCAAATGGGACTAGATTAATTTAGACTATCTGAGCGGCATTGACAAGTTGAAAGGAAGGGCGTGTTTCTGTGCTGTACACCTCTGTGGTTCCATGTATAAATTATGGGCTTATTTAAGTTAACTCACACTGCCCTCTAATTATAAAGTAATAGAAGGTGGGGGACATTACAAGAACACCTGATTGGTGACTGCACTGGATATTTGAATCCCTCATGTATGCATTTTCAATCTCTCCAAAGGCAGAACAAGTGAACATGGTGAAATGAGACTTGATGCAAAAGGTTAATCTGCTTCACTGCATGATAAGGTGAAAAGCCAAGAGCACCTCTCACGATAAAATTAATTCACTCATTTCCGCACAGATTATATTTACAATTACAAGGCATTTGTGACAAAAATTCTTATTGTCAAATAATTATATTTAAAATTCACATGAAAAAAAGCAGAAAAAATTTAGGAGAAGCTTCAGAAGGAAAAAAACACTGTTGGAGAATGAACTGTTTTGTCACAGGGAATGGTTGAAACGGAGAACGTTGCATATTTTAGAGGACAACTACAGAAATAACTGAAGCAGAGAGAGGTAAATGGCTGTGGTTTGGCAGCCGAACAGTAGGATGTGTTTTTGATCGATCGAGCAAAGAGCCAACACAAACATAAATGGACCAAGTGGCTTCTTTCTGTTATGCAAATCTCTGCGGGTTACTTGTTAAATGGAAAACAGAAGTAAATAAACTGCTTCCAAAACACTTTCAATTCTATTTCAGAAAGGAAGCAGCAGTCACAAATAAAATGCTCTATCAAGTACTTCTGTTCTTCTAATATCTAATCATGACTTCAAAAAAGACAGGCAGGTGATCATGTGCTAGTGTTATTGCTAGAAGATTAATCCAGAGTCCCAAATAATGTTTGGGGACCCGGGTTTTATTCCTCACATGGCAGATGGTGGAATTTGAATTCAATAAAAATCTGGAATTGAATGGATGAACATGAAACGGTCGTCGATTGTTGGAAAAACACATCTTGTTCTCCAATATCCATTAGGAAATAGAACTGCTATCCTTACTAGGTCTGGCCTATATGTCACTCTAGACTGCAGCCATGTGGTTCACTCTTAACTGCCCTGTGGGCAATAAATGCTGGCAATAGCCAGTGATACTCACATCCAATGAATGCATTTAAAAATGTTGGTGGAGTAGGTATATGGATGGCAGATGAAGTTCAGCATGGGGAAGTGTAAGAAGATACATTTTGGAAGAAACAACATGGATGCTTAGTTTAGAGGGGACTATTTGGAAGTGCTCAGATCATTGAAGGTTGCAGGATATGTGGAGAGAGCAGTTAATAAAGCATAACTAAAGAACACAAGCTGGAGTATTATTCTGGGTGCCTTCAGCAAGTTTGTAAATGTGTTTGAGAGAGTTCATGAGAGTGGTGGTAAGGATGAGAAACTTAAATTATGAGGACAGATTTGAGAAACTGGGTCTGTTTTCCTTAGAGAGAAAAGGCTGGATGGAGATTTGATTGAAAAGATCATGACAGGTCTGGACAGAGTAGATAGAGTGAAATCATTCCCGCTCGTAAAGGGATCAAGATTGAGGGGGAACAGATTTGAATTAATTGCCGAAGAACTGAAATGTGATGTGAGAAAATAACATTTTTCTACACAGCGAGTGCTTCAGATCTGGCATAAACTGCCTGGAAGTGTGTTGGAGGGAAGTTCATTCGAGGCGTTTGATGATCATTCACATAAAAATGAAGTATGTGGCTATGGGGAAAGGGCAGGAGAATGGCACTAAGTCAAGATCCTCATTTGGAGAGTTTGTGCAGACGTAATAGTCCAAGTGACCTCTGCACAGTAACAGTTTTGTGACTCTGTCTCAGAATACACAAGAAACAAAAAAAAAAATCTGCAAGGTATCAGTTCTGCTCCTTAAACTGAATTTTCCGTGATGCACATCTCCCCCTCAAAAAAAAATCGATATTCATCTTGTTATAAACTGCATAGCCTTGAAATTCTGTTCTCATCCAATCCATATTCAACCACAAACAAACAATTGGAAGTGGGACAATGGCAAAGTTGCTCCATTATTCTCTCTGTTTTCATGGTACCATAAGATAGAACAAAATCCAAAGACGCTTCTCTGGGGAGAAAATAAATGTGGAATTCTTAACCACAGGGGGCTGTCAAGGCTAGGGCATTAAATGTACTCAAGGCTGAGACAGTCGGATTTTTAATCAGTAAGGGAATCAAGGTGGAAAAGCAGGAATGTGGAACTGTGGATTATTAGAGCAGCCTTGATCTCAATGAATGATGGAGCAGACGTGAAGGGTCAAATGTCCTACTTTTGCTTCTATGTCATAGCCTCATTACAAAATTAGACATGGCCTGAAAATGTAGCAGGGACAATGATATCTTGGATCAAGCTGCCAATTCAGGCAGCACACAAAAAATGCATTCCACCTGCACATTTAAATGGCAGTAGAAGCAGCAGCATCACACACTGTTTTGGGGCTGCCCATCTCAAAAGGGTGTAAAACTGAAAGGTGTTTAAGAGGATTTGAAGTAGCCTGCACAGCTAAAAAGGATCTCTTAAAAGAGGACTTGAATTCAGGCTGCAACAGGTTCTGGAGGTTATTCTGCAGCTGATTTTGACCTGAATGAAGTAGAAGAATGTCACAAGACGACTGGCAGGGAGTGCATTCCAACCACTTCCAGCACTGTATGGAGGCCTCACTGGAGGAGTTATGCTGTCTATCCCCAGGGGCAAGAAGGTCTCTTGACAACTGTTGCCAAGGCAGTGGAAACAGATAGGTGTGGTCGGCACTGCCAGGAGCCTGTGCACCACCACAATATTCTGGAGACCTTCACGCAAGTGGTCAAGCTCAGTGAATATCTCTTCAAATGTCATGTCTTATCAACTGCACTATGAGACTCTCACACTGCCCAGTGCATCCCTCAATATACTCATCTGCCAAAAATCTCAATCTGTTCTGACATAGATCCAACTTTCAATGCCTCACCTCACACACACTTAAATCGGCTGAGAATTTCACACCCCAACTTCCACCTGCTCAACCACGACAGTGATATCTCACACATTTTATCATAATCATTAATGCACTAAACCCTCTCAAGCAGGGAGAGTGACTAATAATTTGGAGTGAGCAGCACTTAACAGGCAGGGTCAGATGCAGCAACAGTCTGAGCAAGAATATGGTGATTGCTATCATTGCAGATGCCATGAATAATTTCATGGCCAGCAGATGGGCTAAAACCTAGAAGAAAAATGTTAGTAAACCCATATTTAACCCTGTTCCTCCTATTCTACACCCTTTATCCCATAATATTTTCTGATGTACAAGTGTGAATGGTGTACACATGCACCACTTGCTTTCCTTCTTAAACTGCCTGTCACCTTTAACAAAGCTAAACACTCCTACATTCTGGTCTCCTTCCTATCAGAAGGATGTTGTGAAACTTGAAAGGGTTCAGAAAAGATTTACAAGGATGTTGCCAGAGTTGGAGGTTTGAGCTATAGGGAGAGGCTGAATAGGCTGGGACTGTTTTCCCTGGAGTGTCGGAGGTTGAGGGGTAACCTTATAGAGGTTTATAAAATCATAAGGGGCATGGATAGGGTAAATAGACAAAGTCTTTTCCCTGGGGTGGGGGAGTCCAGAACTAGAGGGCATAGGTTTAGGGTGAGAGGGGAATGATATAAAAGGGACCTAAGGGGCAATATTTTCACACAGAGAGTGGTGTATGTATGAATGAGCTGCCAGAGGAAATGGTTGAGGGTGGCACAATTATAGCATTTAAAAGGCATCTGGATGTGTACATGAATAGGAAGGGTTTGGAGGGATATGGGCCTAGTGCTGGCAGGTGGGACTAGTTGATATTCATGTATTCTTGTGGCTAATTTTCTGTCTTTTTGTCCAATGTAGTGTTTGTTACGTTCTTGCAAGGTATTTTGTAAATGACATTAGTTTTGTTTGTTGTCTGTATAGGGTCTTCCAAGTTCATTAGCTGCTGTTTTAGTGTGTTGGTGGGTTTGTGGGCTATCGTGATGCCAAGGAGTCTGAGTAGTCTGGCAGCCATTTCCGAGATGTCTTTGATGTAGGGGACAGTGGCTAGGATTTCTGGACATGTTTTATCTGCTTGTTTGGGTTTGTTGCCGAGAAATCGACAGACTGTACCTGTTCTCTTTGAATACACTGTATAGGTGACTTTCCTCTGCTCTTCGTAGTTCCTCTGTGCTGCAGTGTGTGGTGGCACATTGAAATAATGTTTTTAATGCAGCTACGTTTGTGGATGTTAGGATGATTGCTTCTATACTGGAAAACAACACATACGGACCAAATACTGAACTACACTACAGAAGCAATCATCCCAACATTTACAAATGAAGCTGCATTAGAACATTACTTCAACAAGGCACCACACGCTGGAGCACGGAGGAACTATGAAGAGCAGAGGAAAATCACCTATACAGTGCATTAAAAAAGAATGGGTACCCAATGAACACAGTCTAAAGATTTCTCAGCAACAAACCCAAACAAACGGACAAAACACATCCAGAAACCCTAGCCACTCTCCTTTACACCAGACATCTTGGAAATGACTGCCAGACTACTCAGATCCCTTGGCATCATGGTAGCCCACAAACCCACCAACACACTAAAACAGTAGCTAATGAACTTGAAAGACCCTATACAAACAACAAGCAAAACTAATATTATTTACAAAATACCTTGTAAGAACTGCAACAAATACTACATTGGACAAAAAGGCAGAAAACTAGCCACCAGGATACGTGAACATCAACAAGCCACAAAAAGACATGACCCACTCTCACTAGTATCTTTTACATACAGATGAGGAAGGACACCACTTCAACTGGGACAACACATCCACCTGAGGACAAGCCAAACAGAGACATGCACGGGAATTCCTAGAAGCAAGGCATTCCAACTGGAACTCTCTCAACAAACACATTAACTTGGATCTCATTTACCACACCCTGAGAAAAAAATACAGGAAATGACATCACCAACCCAAGAAAACCTAAACATGTAAATAAAAAGTAGTCCATACCACCAGTGCTTCATCCTGAGGCTCACTGATGATGATACCTAATATGGTGACGAAACATCTGAAAACAAACCTTTCAGTTCAGCGAGCAAACCTACATCCAGAGAACTTACTTGGTTAAAAGTCCAACAACTGTTCAGTACATTAGATCAGACAGCTCACACTGAGGCTGAGGCAGAGGCAGTCCCAGAGTGCAACATTGAAAATGAGGAGTTGTTGAGATCCCAATGGCTGGACAAACTGGTAAACTCCAGAATCTAAGCCTGCCTCCACCAGCATTTTTACTGGGCATAACTCCACAAGGAATATAGTAATGTCTTTCAGAACCTGCCACATCACCAAGTTGTGGGAAAACTCCAACCTGCAATAAGACTGAGACCTATGATTCCTCTTCAGGCTTTTGGAAAACCATTCAGCAAAACGTTAATGATCACAGAGCCTGTTCCCCTGAGAGCCATATCTGGCTTCACCTGGTATGGTTAGCCCATTGAGATCCAATCTGAACAGTGCTCAAACGTTTTGCATGCCCAAAATATTCCAGGAAGTCATGGGTAAGGAAGCATGACCCAGCTAAAGTCTTCAGCATATCATAAATAGTCCCACAGGGAGTACGATAATGGAACCAACTGAAAAGAACTTCAGGACACACTGCCACCAGTATGCCCAATGACAGGGATAAAGAGTTGGACATTCTTCTGTCTACCTCTAGGGACCCAGCAAAGATTTTACCAGTTTCATTCCATTTGAATTCGTTAACAGGCATCAAGTGCAAAGACCTCTGATACTAAATCAATGAGCTGGTTT
This sequence comes from Chiloscyllium plagiosum, assembly GCF_004010195.1. Taxonomy (NCBI): domain Eukaryota; kingdom Metazoa; phylum Chordata; class Chondrichthyes; order Orectolobiformes; family Hemiscylliidae; genus Chiloscyllium; species Chiloscyllium plagiosum. The sequence goes on along the minus strand of NC_057715.1, from coordinate 62,079,970 downwards.
CAGAACAGAAGGAAGGGTCTATGTTAGAATACATAGCAGCAATCCAACAGTGACTCTTGTGAGCCTGTGAAGTGGCCTGAGAACACTTCATAGAATCCCTACAGTGTGGAAGCAGGCCATTCCGCCCATCGAGTCCACACCGATTCTCCACGGAGCATCCTCTAGACCCACTATATTTCCCTACCTTATTCCTGTAACCCTGCATTTCCCATGGCTAATCCATCTAGCCTGCACATCCCTGGACCCCATGGGCAATTTAGCAGGGCCAATTCACTTAACCATCATATCTTCAGACTGTGGGAGGAAAGTCATGCAGCCACTGGGAGAATGTGTGGAGTTTGCACAGTCGCCTGAGGATGGATTCGAACCCCGTCTCTACCACTGGGAGGCAGCAGTGTAACCACTGAGCCACTGTGCCATCCTTGAAAATCTCTCAATCAGTAATGAGAAACAGGCAGGCCCAAATCCTTCAGTCAGGAGATTACATGTCAATGCTTCTACTAATATCAGATGAACATTAGAAGCACAGTACAGAGCCCAAAGAGCAGCGAAGAAGCTCAGGGAAATGCATTATCTGACCAAGATTTAGAGTTGGCATAAAAGCAAAGGCAGTGTCATGTCAACATGATAAAACAATATCACCCGAGAGGGTGCCCCACAGTTAATAGTTTCTCCCAATGCCACCAATTAGACTATTAGAAAAAGGTACAGTGGTAGGCTATTTGACCTCTCAATCCTGCTCCACCATTCAGTGGGATCATGGCTGATCTGACATTCCTTATGTTCACGTTACTGTCTTTCCCCGGTAACTCTTGATTCCCCTAATTCCTCAAGAATCCATCTCAGAACATATAGCAAAGAATTGTGTTCCCACAGGTCTTTGTAGCAAGGAGACACAATTCTCTGAGAGAAGAAATTCCACCGCAGCTGAGTCTTAAATTGGTGCCCCCTTATTCTGGTTCCAGACTCTTCCATGGGAGAAATATCCTATCAGCTTTAACCCTTTCAATCCTCTTAAGAATCTTATATGTTTCATTGAGATCACTTCTCATTCTATTAATCTCCAGTGAGAGGAGTCCTAGCCTATTCAGCCTTTGCTCATAAGACAATTTGTCCATTCTAAGGATCATTCTAGTGAACCTTCTTTGAACTTCATCCAATGCAACGCTACCTTTTCTTAAATAAGGCATCTGAAACTGTTCACGGTACTCCAGATGCGCTCTCACCAGCACCTTATACAGTTGCAGTCAGATTTCCCTTCTCTAATACTCCAAACCCTTTGAAATAAGGACCAACATTCCATTAGGCTTTCTGCTTTTCATGCGCAGTTAAGTCCCCCAAATTCCCTTTGTATTGAGGCGTTCTGCCATTTTTCTCAGTTTAAATAATACTTTTTTTTTTGTTTTCCCTTCCAAAATGAACAGCTTCACAGTTTCTCACATTATACCCCATTCGCCAACTTTTTGCCCACTTACTTAACCTATTGATATCTCTCTGTAAACTGTTTGTATCCCTTTCATAACCTGCCTTCCCACCTATTTTTGTGTTGGCTGCAGATTTGGCTACAGTACACTTGCCTCTTCCAGAGAACAAGAGAAGTAGGGATGCCTTGGAGGGAGACGGGTAAGATTCACATTGGACCCTCTGCCACAAGCTAACCAGAACAGAAATAGCAGGAAACCTAGACTTTTATGCACTTACCCAGCTGCAGAACAGCAGGCAGACTTAACAACATTACTCACTGCATTAAAGGGCTTGTGCAGAGACACTCCAGGTTCCACCAACTTGACTCTACATGATCTAGATGTGGGAAAAGCCCCTCCCATAACACACATCCTTATCTGCTCAATTCAGTTTAGGTGGCCCAGATCTGGAAGGCGGTTGACTGTATGCTGGAGCTCCAGCTAATACTACGTAGCAGCAATAGCTGGAACTCCCCAGTCGTGCTTGTGCCCAAGCAACACAAGACTTTGCACTCATTAACGCAAAGTTAATGCAGTGGCCTGAGTTGGTTTCTACCTTGTAGTATTGCTGAAAGATTGCACAGTAAAACTGAGTAAAACCAGCCTACATTATCAAGATAGATTCACACATTTGTACTAGCAAATTACCTTGATTGTTTGTGTGAAGGAAATATCCACTTTCACAATTCCCACTGTGTTATACATAGAATCACTACAGTATGGAAGCAGGTTATTTGGCCTATTGAGTCTAAATTGACCCTTCAAAGAGCATCCTGCCCAGACGCACATCCCTACCCTATCTCTGTAATCCTGTCTTTCTCATGGCTAATCCACCTAGCCTGCACATCCCTGGATACTATGGGTAATTTGGCATGGCCAATCCACCTAGCTACACATCTTTGGGAACTGGAGCACCTGGAGGAAACCAATGCAGACACACAGAGAATGTGAGACTCCACACAGGTAATTGCCCAAGAACGGAAAGAAACCCAGCTCTCTGGCGCTGTGAGGCAGCAGTGCTAAGCATTGAGCCACCATGTCACCCTGAATATATCAGTCAAGTCATGCATTTTTAACTCCAAATGTCCCAGCCACCTTTCAAAAACCAATGAACCAGATAGTGGCAGGTTTACCTGATGTGCAGTGTGGCTAGACATCTTCTTAGTGTACTGCGACACTTGAGAACCACTCTTTGAGCATCTCTAGAAAATACAATCAGCTGCCTAGTGATTAATCTTGCAAAGACCAAGATTGCTAAGGCACAAGTGACCAATCTATGACACATAGCAAGTCAAGGAAGGTACTTCCCAGGGTTACAAAAGTATAAGCAGTAACATAGCTCTCCATTCCCACACTAAAATAAAAGGAAAACACCAGGCTTTTGGGATTTTTGGTTTCAACCAAATGTTCTTTCCAAACTTCAGCACTGCAGTTGCTCAGCAGACTGACCTAACAAAAGCAAAGGTAGAAAGAGAGACAGCATTTGAAAAGTTGGAACTTATTTTAATAGTGGCTCTGTGCTAGTAGCTCCAAACTTAAAGCAATCCTTTACAATAGCTACTGATGTGAAAGTTATTAGGTGTGAATTGTTCTGCTTCAGGAAGTTGGTTCTGGAATAGAGAGACCTATTGCATATTTCTCCCAAAAAAAAACTAAACAAGCATTCGAGGCTGTTCTCCACAGTAGAGAAGGAAACTTTTAGTTTACTACTGACTCTCAAATGCTGAGAGTCCAAAATGGGTACACAGAAACCACAATGACCACAATCCATTAATTTTGTTGAGGAGTTTAAGACCCAAAATGCTAACTTATTCCATTAGAGCATGCTCGTTCAATCATACCACTTAAAAATCACCCACAAAATGCTGGGAAATCAATTGTGATTGCAGATGTTCTGTTCAGAACCAAAAATTGGTTAGAACCAAAAAGATAAAAATGACCAAGGCTGGAGAAATGAATGTGTGTGTGAGTCAGATTTAGAGTCAAATACATTAGGGACATTTAAGTGACCCTTGGATAGACACATGGAAGATAGTACAAAGAAGGGAATGTAGCTGAGTCTGACCTTAGAGTAGGATAAAAGGCTGACACAACATTGAAGACCAAAGGGCTTGTACTGTGCTGTACTGTTCTATGTTCTATATGTGCCTTTTGTTTAATGTTTATTATTTTTGTCTTCTTTTGTCCTGAAATGTAGACTGAATCTCATTTCATTCATTGTACTTAAGACATGTCATAGCCACAGGTTTTAACCTTGGTTCCCTCATGAAGAAATCTGGATTTTAATTCCAAATTGTCTCTTCTTTTAAAAGATAAAGTGAATGTAAATTAGAGGGCTGTCTGGAGAGAAAGACCCTCCAACTCATGAAATGTCAAGGAAGCTACGTAGAAATGGATTAAAAATGTGATAAATGCACGACAAACTGAACTGTAATCCCTGTAAATTATCACAGATTGTGAAGCAGATGGAAGAAAAGACAGGCACCTAGGTGAGTAATGTGTTTTAGGTAGGCTTCTTTAAAGAGTACACTAGAATAGGAGTCGAAAGCCATTTCAACCGGATCTGTATGAGCTCGTAGAACGAGGTATGCTACTAAACTAGCATACAAGTTTGGGTTCAAGTGCTAGTTTGCTACTGAAGGCCACAGTTGAAGAACCACACACTGGTTCCCTTTGTGTTGCAGGTAAATATCTCTCTCACTAGATGCCAGGTCAAATAGAAACTGGACAAAACATTTTCAACTAACCTAAAAACCAAAATCACTTGCTTAACAATCAATGTTTCACTCCCTACTCTTCATGTGGGACAGATTGTCTTTTATATATTTTAACACCTATCTTCTCATTTCTAAAGGGTGTGTATTTGTGTCACATTATTATTTCTTCTTGCATTTAGTAACTAATGTCCAAAGAGGTGCAGGTTAGATGAATTGGCTATGCTAAATTGCCCACAGTGTTAGGTACATTAGTCAGAGGGAATTGGGTCAGGGTGGATTACTCTTCGGAGGGTCGGTGTGGACTTGTTGGTCTGAAGGGCCTGTTTTCACACTGTAGGGAATCTAATCTAAAAAATCTAATCTAATGAACTCACTTTTTTGTTAACTCAAGAAAGCCTGGTTAAATTGATTTCTTTGAAATCATAAATGCATTGGTTCTAGGAGGAAGGTATTCAGAAGGCAGAGGATGCTTCGTTGATTAACCTTGTTGCAACCAACTGAAGAGATAGTGTCAAATGAAGGGGTGCTAGTTCATCCTGCCTCAACCAGGTGCTTGCCAATTAGGCTATTCCATCTAGAACCATAAGAACTTAGTGACCCTTGCTCAGACTCTAGTTAGAGTCTGTCTCTAGACCCTTGTTGTGGAACAATAATGTCTCTCCTCTGTCCATCTATAGAGTAAATGCTTTCAGTGCACTATTCATCTGTCTCTGTATTTCCCTAGCATTCTATTTTAGGATTTCTCATTTCAGCAACCTTTTATTAAAATTTTCCTTCTGCCTTTTGAAAAAAAGTAATCTGCTTGTATCAAAACCTGCTGTTTGGATTTGAATAAAACCAGGCACTGCTACAATCACCTCAGATTTCTTGCTCAAATCGAGTGCTGGATCTGGTGAAACGTTGAGTAAGAATGGAAAGCATCAAGTCCCTTGGTCATTTTGAACTCGGATATGTAGAAAATGGCAACAATGCCTTTCAGTCATAGGGAACAGAGAAAAGCTTAAGGGACAAAAAAGGCAGAATGTAGGTCAGTACCTTACTGTCTCCATTTCATGCAACTGGGATGTACAATATGTTTTTGTACAGCAAGGGAGAGGAGAATTCAGCTCATTTGTGGAGGACCCTAATTCTCAAAAGAATATCAGAAATGACATACATGTGTTTTGTACCACATTTTGAGCTCAAACTAGATAGCTGATTTGCATAAAAAGGGAAAAGTGATGTGAGTAATCATTCCCAGTAGATAATCTTATGTCACAAAATTGTAATTGAGCCAGATTGCCAATAGAAAATATTCAGATCAACAGACGCCTATGAGTTTTTTAACAGCAAAGCACTTGTGCAACATCAGCAGTCAGGACTTTTTATATTCACTGTCTAGGTCAGCATTTATTGCCCATCCCTAATTACCCAGAGGGAATCAACCACATTACTGTGGATCTGGAGTTGCTTGTAGGTGAGACCAGGTGAAGAACGGCAGGATGCTTCCCATAGGACATTAGTGAAGCAGATGGATTTTTACCCAACAATTGACAATGGTTTCATGTTCATCATTGGACTCAATTCCAGATTGATGTTGAATTTAAATTCCACCATCTGCTGATGTGGGATTTGAACTCAGATCCCCAGATCAATACCTGGGACTCTGGATTAACAGCCCAGTGATAATACCACTAGCCTCCCCTAATCTGAATGGAGAATCTAAAACAATTTGGAATATGGATTGCAGTTACTTTAGTCAATTCCAAAGGAGTTAACCTTGCCCAGTATTTGACCAAACATATATTTCGTGTTAAACAGAAAAGAAACAACATTTTGATAAAGTCAAAGAATAATCAGACAGTTCGGACTTAGTGGGTGCACACCCTCCAAATCAAAATGTTGTGGATTCAAATTCCATTCCAAAGACCTAAGCGCATAATCCAGGCTAACACTTCAGTACAATACTATGGGCGTGTGACACTGTTGAAGGCACTATCTTTCAGAAAAGATAGTGAATTTTTTCTCAGGTTTATATAAAATATGCATCATACTTATTTTTAAAAACAACTATTGCCCATTTATTATGGACAAAAATTACCCTTCAGTCAACATCATGAACTCAATTGATTGTGACATCATCACTGTTTGTAGGACATTGAGTGCAAATTTACTGTTGTGTTTCCAACAGAAACTGCACCTTAGAAGATATACTTAATTGGCTTTAAACTGCTGTGTTATTTTTAGTTAATGGAGGGTATTGCATAAATATACATTCATTTTTTTCTTCTTTCTAACAATCAAAAGAAATTACATTAGAATAGAAAACTGCCCAAAATTAAGAGTGAAATCATCTAGAGACAATTTGGCTACAAAGTGATGTTGAAGTATTCACTTTATACCACGAACGAGATCTGGGTCACTATTAGTTATCGAGAGTTAAATTATAAATTGAGAAAGTTTAGTTTGAAGTTGGTGGTATTTTATTTTAAGACGTCAGGAAAATACAAAGCTGGGGTTTTTTTCCAGGGCAGGAAACAGGAATTTGGATTGTTTCTGGATTCTGAACCACTCCGCTAGGCAAAACAGTTATTGACAAGGGAGATTCATGGGGCACATCCTTAACAGGCATGGTAATAGGATCCATAGGGAAGGAAATCTGCCATCTTTACCTGGTTTGGTCTACATGGGATTCCAGACCTACAGCATTTTGGTTGACTCTTAACTTCCCTCTGGGCAATTAGGGATGAGTAATAAACACTGGCCTAGGCAGTGATGCTAATATCTTATGAATGAACATAAGGGTGGCAGGCTGACTTTCGAAGCTGGAGAACCAACGAGGGGCTTTGCAACAACCTGCCACGGGATAATAATTAATCGAGAGGGCACATCAACATGGAGATATCTTCTCATCAACCTTTTTAGAAATGTAAGTAAAAAACAGAAAAAAACCCTGCAGACAGGACACTAGTACTCTTGTGGTGATAGGGAGGGTGGCAAGAGCAAAAGGGGAGGGGTACGATGGTTTTGGGTGAAGAATCCCTTGACAGGGTGGTCTTTGGTTACATCTACAGACAGACAGTCAGTCAGAGAGATCCTATAGGACATCCTAGAGCACTAGCCTATTGGAATCATACTAGAGGTCCGCAGCACAGAGAAAGATCCTTTGGACCATCGAGTCTGAGCCAGTCGAATACAGCCACCTACATATTCTAATCCCATTTTCCAGCTTACAGCCTTGTATGCCTTGGCTTTACATCTAAATACAATTTAAATGTTGACACTTTCTGCCTCTTCCACCCTTACAGGCAATGAGTTGATACAGTTAAACTGCCCTGTCACACTTGAAAACTGGAAAATCCACGTTGACCTCCTTTAAGTGTTGCTACTAGGCTGTTAATGAATTTAATTAGTTCCCCACCCAATAAAGACAGGTCACCCCTTTGATGTGAAGGGCAGTGCTTAACTGCCCTGTCACACTTGAAAACTGGAAAATCCACGTTGACCTCCTTTAAGTGTTGCTACTAGGCTGTTAATGAATTTAATTAGTTCCCCACCCAATAAAGACAAGTCACTGAAGGGCAGTGTTTGTCACTGGCCACCCGGGTGTTTTCCTATCTTCCTGGTGGTGGAAATTGAATAAAGATTTGTGCACCTTGTGTCTTTCACTGTAAAAAAAAATAAACAGGATTGTTCCCCTTCAGTGTTTTGATCACACAGCACTGCCCTTTGATGTGAAGGGCAGTGTTTGTCACTGGCCACCCGGGTGTTTTCCTATCTTCCTGGTGGTGGAAATTGAATAAAGATTCGTGCACTTTGTGTCTTTACCTGCACATACACACAAAGAAAGACAGGTCACCTCGCCAGGCCTTAAACCTGCTTTGGCCAAAATGGTCAGCACCAGTATCCAGCACCATCTGCCTCATCTCTGTTCTGTCCCTATTCTCACCTCTGCAGGATGTGAAGTATTTGTACATTAATGTTGGATACAAATACAAAGATAAATGTTAATTGGCAGAGAAAACAGTTAGCAACATTAATAAACGTTGACCTTCTCTTGATGATGCGGGGTAAGACCCAGAGCAACTTTGCCACAGAGCTGCTCTTCACGAGTATAACAACAGCACAGCAGGGGTGGAGTTAAAACAAAGGAAAGGGAAAAAAACAAGTTAGTAGATTATTAGGACTAGGTGGGTAAAATGGATCAATTCTTCTATAATATGAGTAAAACTAAAATCTGGTATAACTCTGAATATGTGTGGTAGTCCTGAGTCTTAATATATAATAAAAAAAGTTCAAGCCTGAAAACAATTCTTTTTCTTGCCATTAGCACTGCTATCTCACAGCACCAGGGACCCATGTTCGATTCCGGCCCTGGGCGACTGTCTATGTGGAGTTTGCACATTCTCCTGTGTCTGTCTGGGTTTCCTCTGGGTGCTCCAGTTTTGTCCCACAGTCCAAAGATGTGCAGGTCAGGTGAAGCGGCCATTCTAAATTGCCCATAGTGTTAGGTGCATTGGTTAGAGGGAGGTGGGTCTGGGTGGGTTACTCTTCGGAGGGTCGGTGTGGGCTTGTTGGGTCTAAGGGCCTGTTTCCACACTGTAGGGAATCTAATTTAATCTACTCCCTGACTAGTCTGCCACATGACACAAAGTCTGAGACATGGGCATAAAACCATGCAATGAAAGAGTCTACACAGACTCTGACATATCCCACCACTTCACGTGTATTGTCAGCTTCAAGAATTTCCAGATCCAATATTTTAAATTCTTTTGACATCATAGAGTCATAGAGATGTACAGCACAGAAATAGGCCCTTTGGTCTAGCTCATCCATGCTGACCAGATATCCTAAATTAATCTAGTCCCCATTTGCCAGCATTTGGCCCATATTCCTCTAAACCCCTCCTCATTCATATACTTATCCAGATGGCTTTTAAATATTGTAATTATACCAACCTCCATCACTTCCTCTGGCAGCTTATTTCATACATGCACCACCTTTTGTGTGAAAAAGTTGCCTCTGAGGTCCCTTTTAAATTTTTCCCCTCTCACCTTTCACCTCTAGTTCTGGACTCCCCCACCCCAGGGACAAAACCTTGTCTATTCACCCTATCCATGACCCTCATTATAAACCTCTATAAGGTCACCACTCAGCCTCCAATACTTCAGTGAAAATAGCCCCAGCCTATTCAGCCTCTCCCTATATCTCAAATCCTCCAACCCTGGTAATATCCTTGCAAATCTTTTCTGAACACTTCCAAGTTTCACAGCATCCTTCCTATAGCAGGGAGACCAGAATTGCACACAATATTCCATAAGTGGACGAACCTGTACAGCTCCAATATGATCTCCCAACTTCTATACTCAATGCTCTGACCAACAAAGGTGAGCATACCAAAAGCCTTCTTCACTATCCTATCTACCTGCGACTCCACTTTCAAGGAAATATGAACCTGCAATCCATAGTTGCTTTGTTCAACAACGCACCCCAGAACTTTATCATTAAAGTCTTAAGTCTTGCCTTGATTTGCCTTTCCAAAATGTATCACCTCACAGTTATCTAAATTAAACTCCATCTGCCACTCCTTGGTCCATTGGCCCACCTGATCAAGATCTCATTGTAATCTGACATAACCTTCTTCGCTGTCCAGTACACCTCCAATTTTGGTGTCATCTGCAAACTTACTAACAATAGGTCTTATGTTCACATCCAAATCATTTATATAAATGACAAAAAGCAGTGGATCCAGCAGTGACCCTTGTGGCACTCCACTGGTCACAGGCCTCCAGTCTGAAAAGCAAACCTCCACCACCATTTCTAACTTCGAGCCAGTTCTGAATCCAAATGGCTAGTTCTCCCTGTATTCCATGTGATCTAACCTTACTAACCAGTCTACCATGAGGAACCTTATCAAATGCCTTACTGAAGTCCATAAAGATCATATCCACTGCTCTGCCCTCAACCTTCTTTGGCACTTCTTCAAAAACTCACTCAAGTTTGTGAGACATGATTTCCCATGCACAAATCTATGTTGACTATCTCTAATCAGTCCTTGCCTTGCCAAACACATGCAAATCCTGTCCCTCAGGATTCTCTCCAACAACCTGCTTACCACCGACGTCAGGCTCACCAGTCCATAGTTCCCTGGCTTGTCCTTACCACCTTTCTGAAATAGTGGCACCACGATAGCCAACCTCCAGTCTTCCAGCACTTTATCTGTGACTATCAATGATACAAATATCTCAGCAAAGGGACCAGCAGTTACTTCCCGAGCTTCCCAAAGAATTCCAGGGTACACTTAATCAGGTCCTGGGGATTCATCCATGTTTATAAATTTTAAGACATCTAGTACCTCCTCCTCTGTAATACGGACATTTTTCAAGATGTCACCATCTATTTCACCACCTTCTATATCTTCCATGTCTTTTTTTCACAGTAAACACTGATGCAAAATACTTGTTTAAAATCTCCTCCATCTCCTGCAGCTCCATACAAAGGCTGCCTTGATGATCTTTGAGGGGTTGAAACTTTATTGCTGGAACAGCACAGCAGGTCAGGCAGCATCCAGGGAACAGGAGATTCGACGTTTCGGGCACAGGCCCTTCTTCAGAAATGAGCAGAGAGTGTTCAGCAGGAGAAGATAAAAGGTAGGGAGGAGGGACTTGGAGGAGGGGCGTTGGAAATGTGATAGGTGGAAAGAGGTCAAGGTGAGGGTGATAGGTCGGAGTAGGATGGAGGCGGAGAGGTCAAGAAGAAGACTGCAGATCTTTGAGGGGCCCTATTCTCTCCCTAGTTACTCTTTTGTCCTTAATGTGTTGATAAAATCCCTTTGGATTCTTCTTAACCTTATGGGCCAAAGCTATCTAATGTCCCCTTTTGGCCCTCCTGATTTCCCGGTTAAGGATATTCCTACTGCCTTTATACTCTGAGGATTCACTCAATCTCTCCTGTCTATACCTGACATAAGTTTCCTTTTTTTTAAATCAAACCCTCAATTTCTTTAGTCATCCAGCATTCCCTACACCTACCAGCCTTGCCTTTCATCCTAATAGGAGCATACTGTCCCTAGACTCTATCTTACTTTTGAAGACTTCCCATTTTCCAGCCGTCTCTTTACCTGTGAACATCTGCTCCCATTCAACTTCTGAAACTTCCTCCAATTTAGAACTTCACCTTTTAGATCCAGTCTATTCTTTTCCATCACTGTTCTAAAACTAATAGAATTATGGTCGCTGGCCCCAAAGTACTTCCCCACTGACACCTCAATCACCTGACCTGTCTTATTTCCCAAAAGTAGGTCAAGTTTTGTAACTTCTATTGTACGTACAGTTACTAGTGGTGCACCACAAGGATCTGTTTTGAGGCCACTGCTGTTTGTCACTTTTATAAATGACCTGGATGAGGGCGTAGAAGGATGGGTTAGTAAATTTGCGGATGACACGAAGGTCGGTGGAGTTGTGGATAGTGTGAACAGATGTTGCAGGTTACAAAGGGACATAGATAAGCTGCAGAGCTGGCAAATAGAGTTCAATGTAGAAAAGCGTGTGATGATTCACTTTGGAAGGAGCAACAGAAATAGAGCACTGTGCTAATGGTAAGATTCTTAGTACTGTAGATGAACAGAGTGATCTTTGTGCCCATGTACATAGATCCCTGATAGTTGCCACCCAGGTTGATAGGATTATTAAGAATGCATAGAGTGTGTTAGCTTTTATTGGTAGAGGGATTGAGTTTCGGAGTCACGAGGTCATGTTGCAGCTGTACAAACCTCTGGTGCAGCAGTACTTTGAATACTGTGTACAGTTCTGGTCACCGCATTATTGGAAGGATGTGAAAGCTTTAGAAAGGGTTCAGAAGAGATTTACGAGGATTTTGCCTGGTATGGAGGGAAGATCTTACGAGGAAAGGCTGAGGGACTTGAGGCTGTTTTCATTAGAGAGAAGAAGGTTGAGAGAGGTGACTTAATTGAGACAGCTAAGCTAATCAGAAGGTCAGAAAGGATGGACAGTGAGAGCCTTTTTCCTCGGATGGTGATGGCTAGCACAAGGGGACATAGATTTAAATTGAGGGGTGATAGATATAGGACAGATGTCAGAGGTAGTTTCTTTACTCAGTGAGTAGCAGGTACATGGAAAGCACTGCCTGCAACAATAGTCGACTCACCAACTTTAGGGGCATTTACATGATCATTGGATAGACATATGGATGAAAATGGAATAGTGTAGGATAGATAGGCTTTAGATGGGCCCGTACTGTACTGTAATGTTTATGTTCTATCCACATACTGAATCAGAAAATTTTCTTGTACACACTTAATTTCCTCTCCATCTATATGGCTGTCCTAGTCTATGTTTGGAAATTTAATTCCCCTACCATTACCACTCTATTATTCTCACAGATAACGGAGATCTCCTTACAAATTTGCTTCTCAATTTCCCACTGACAATTGGGGGGCTGGCTGTAGTATAATCCCAAAAAAAGGTGATCATCTCTTTCTCATTCTTCAGTTCAATGCAAATGTCTTCCCTGGACATATTTCCAGGAATATCCTCCCTAAGTGCAACAGGAGTGCCATCCCTTACCAAAAATGCCACTTCCTCTCCTCTCTTGCCTCCCTTCCTATCCTTCCTGGAACATTAAGCTACCATCCCTGAGCCATGTCTTTGTAATCACTATAATATCCCAGTCCCATGTTCCTAATCATGCCCTGAGTTCATCTGCCTTCCCTGTTATCCCTCTTGCATTGAAATAAATGCAGTTTAATTCATCAGTCCTACCTCATTCACTGCTTTGTCCCTGCTTGCCCTGACTATTAGACTTGCTCCTTTTCTGAACTGCACCAGTCTCAGACTGATGTCTTTCCTCACTATCTCTCTGGGTAGCAACTTATTAATTTAAATCCTCCCAAGCAGCTCTAACAAATCTCACTGCCAGTATATTAGTCCCATTCCAATTTGGGTGCAATCCACACTCTTTGTACATGTCACTTCTACCCCAAAGAGATTCCAAATGATCCGAAAATGTGAACCCTTCACCCCTCCACCAGCTTCGTTACTTTTAATCAAGAGACAGAACTCAATAAATCATATAACCAAAAAGAACCCACTCTATTCACTATTGTAGATTTACAAAAGAAAAAGCAAGGTTACTCTTAAATACTGTTCACGTATCTGCTCCCGTGCTGGGAGCTCCGCCTCAGAGGTTCCTCCAATGTCACCAGTGATTTTCACTGTTTGTTCATTTTTCTTAGACATACTCTGAAGTCCATAAATAGTTGAACTCAAACAGTAAAATCAGTGTCGGTTTCTTTCTCTGTCTCTCTCACTGTCTCTGACTTTGTGTCTCTTCCTCCTTTTTAAAGTGCCATTGTTTTGATCTTCATTTCCCCAAAGTTCCAAAACAATGCAACAGTTTATAAAACAGTAATTGCTGCTCCTGGAATTCAAGAAAATCAGCTCCAACACCTAAAATACTTCAAAAAAGGAGCAGTTCTTCCAGCCATAATTTTTTCCCATCCTCCATCTTGGATTGCCCAGAATCCTGCTCCTCAAATTCAAATTACATTTACAAACATCATATCCTGGATATTTTTGGATAATTTGAGTGATAGCGCAAGGTTTAACAAGCTTTAGGATTAAAAGTGTTAAGTTAAGTTACTTGACCTGTTGTAGCATATTTCAATGGAGACTATACTCACCTGTTTGCTGTTGTCATGTGACCTATGCCATTTAAAGTACTCACCATAGGCAGCCATCTTACAAACAGTTCAATAAAACACAGTGGATGCAAGCAAGCCATAGCACAAGCATGTGAAGTCAAATTCTGAATGCAAATGTACTGTTTAAGGATTCATAAGGTGTGCTAAATTAACTTTAGAGTTCTCATTAGAAGGAACTGATACTTTGTTAAATGCAGCGACAATGATCATTGTGTTGTAAAATTTAGGATGATGGTGGAGAATGATACTTTACAATCCAGAATGAGGAAAGTTAATTAGCTGCAAGCAGACTTCAATACAGCAAGAACAGACAGGTGTAGGATTGACTGGAGGGATGAGAGGATGCTGGGAAAACAGTAACTGAACAATTGGCTACTATCAAAGAGGAAATAGTTGAGGTATATCCCTCAGGTATGAAAGGTAGGACAAGCAAATCCAGAGCTCCCTGGACTACAGAGGAGACAAAAATTAAGAAAGAAGAAGTGTGCTTATGACGGGTGTCAGGTAGAAAGTAAAACGGAGAACCAAGAGGAAGATCAAAGGTTTGGAGGTGAAATAGAAATAAGAGGAACTGTTCCCTTTTGTAAAAGCAACAAAAGTGAAACAGCATAGAGTTAAAGATTTGCAAAAGAAGCAAGGGTAATATGAGAAAAAACATTTTCACTCAGAGGATTGTTGGTATGGAATACACTACCTGGAAGTGTGGAAGAGGTTCAACTGAAACATTCCAGAGGGCATTGGATAATTATTTTTGTAAAGCTTACATCCAATGGTATAGGAAAGAAGTCACGAGATTGGCACTAGGTAATAATGCTTGCTTGAAAACCTTGTTCAGATGCACTCGGTCAAATCGTCTCATTGCATTCCAAAACAATTCTGTGAATTTCAGTGGCTAACAAAACTGTTTTTGAGTTTCACTAGAGATGGGGAGGACTCAGACTTTGTTAAATGGAGAGTAGTGAAAACAAGCATTGTAGTCCTAGCATTCCTCAAGCACTGCTATTAAAAGTGCATCCAAATGATGAAATATAAATGGTATACTGAACATAAGATGTCTGGATATTAACCAAAAAGAAAAATACATTTCAATGCAAACATTACTTTTCATTTACATCTCAGGAAATAAACTACCTTAAAATATGAGACTTATTTATCCAGTTGGTTAGCTGATTAATATCATTACAGTTGATAAATCAGCAATTCATAAACTCAATGTTACAGCTTCACTTTGAAAGATTTCCCAAAAGCCTCATTTCTTTGTCATCGAATCAAGTCTCTAAGCAGAGAGAAGGTGGAAGCTGCAATCAACCAAGTTCGGCATCAAGCTGGTAATTACTGAGTATGTTGAAGTACTGTGATCAGAACCTGTCAGGGAAAAGCCTGGAGGAATCTACAATGACTTCCCAAAAGTTTAATTGAACAGCTGTGCATTTTGTCTAATTGATTTTCCCCCTCTCAAAAAAAACAGGTTAACATGAGGTAAAGAGAGATAACATGCTTTAAGTGAATTAAGAACCATCAGTCGGAAATCCCTGGACAATAGGCTGAATACTAAATTAAATGTCCCATTTACTGGGTTATGAATAAATGCGAACATCCGCATTTGTTATGTAAATATATTGAGGTAACCACAAAAGGAATTAGAAAATGAATTGTTTGTTTTTAAACTTTTGGCTTTTTGGCCTCCACCATAAACTATTTGCCGCATTGATTCCCAGAATTGTCGGTTGTGGATGTTCAGTGGTGGCTTCCAAAGAAAGACTCCTGAATGCATTGTGCATCCAGTAGAAATTTCCTTGTAAACAGGAAATTCTGGTCAAAGGTACATTTCTACCTCTGTTCAGCCATCACTTGCTTCATAACTTTGTTGGAGGGTATTCCTTTCTTTCTATTGAAGGACAATGATTCCAAAGCATTCTTCTGGTATTCATCAAACGGGATATAATTCTCCATCTGGAGATAGGTAAAAGTGAATATGTGCATGAGGAAGATTGCCACCATTAATCCTTCTATCCTACTGTGCCTGAGGTGCTATTTAAGAGGTGCTGTTTATGTTAGAAAGTGTTTGTTTTCTGTTTTCTTTACTGGTGTGAATGAGGAAGAATTAAGATAAGAACATAATCTTAAAACATGAGTTTTTAATTTTGTTTGATAGTTATTTCTGAGGAATTATAGCAAAGGTTGTGTGCCTTAAATTCAGCTATCACAAAAAATGTATGGCAAAAGACCATACATTTTTGTAATCTTCTCTGCATCAATGTTAATTCAGTAAAATTTTAAATAAAAACTTACCTGAACAATACATTGTCATAGAATTTTACACCATGAAAACAGGCCCTTTGGCCCAAAGTATCCATGCTTTTCACAATCAAGCAAGTCTAATTTGCCTGTGTTTGGTCCATATTCCTCCATGCCCGTCTAAGTGTTTCTGACATGATGAAATTGTAGTCCCTTTCACAAATAGCTGGAGCAGTCCATTCAAACACTTGCCACCTTCAGTATGAAAAAAATTGTCCCTATGGACCCTTTCATATCTCTCCCCTTTCACCTTAAACCTATGCCTTCTAGTTTTAGACATCCTATCATGGGGATAAGCTGTTGGCTATCTACCATATCAATGCCTCTTATGATTTTATAGACCTTTTTTAGGTCACCCCTCAGTCTTCTATCCTCCATGGAAAGAATTCCCACCCTATCAAACCTCTCCTTAGAACTCAAAACTTCCACTCGAGGTAGCATTCTAGTAAATCTTTTCTGCATCCTTTCTAGTTTCACAATATTCTTTCTATAGTAGGGTGACCAGAAGTGCAGGCAGTACTCCAGATGTGGCCTCACCAATATCTTGTACAGCTGCAACGAGACATCCCAACTCCGATACTGAATGCTCTTGGTTGGGCATGCATTGACTTGTTTTGGCTCAAGACTAGTTACCAGCTTCAATCTTTTGCATGTTACTCTATCCCACACTACAAAACCTCATCCAACTCGGAATGGCCAGAACTGCACATGGTCTGAAATCCTGAAATATTCAGGACTTGCGGCTTACGGTGCTCAATTTCAAGGAACAGACAGATATTTTAAAACCACCTCCCACAATCATATGTCAAAGAGTAAAATTATGTCACTCATTATTCCCAAAATTTCAGAGTAATTTGAATATCAGAGCAAAATATTTGTCCCATTACTAACGTCAGTGGGTTGCCCACCCTATGGATCTCAAATTTTTAAAGGGAACAAGTCCTTTCTTGTCTTCCCAAGCAGGTCCTACTTTTAAATGGCAACTCATGTCTCTTGGATTAACTGTTGTTTGATGATGACATTGAGAGGCACAAATACAGTTCAGCACTGAAAATACATAATTGGTGATAAGTCTATGAAAGTACAATACTTATTCCAGATAGTACATCATGGTGTATACCAAGAAATGCTGACATGTTGGAGTTACTTGGAATTGAATCAGAAGAGTGATAATGGAGTAAGATCATAGAAGGAGAAAGTGAGGGCTGCAGATGCTGGAGATCAGAGCTGAAAATGTGTTGCTGGAAAAGTGCAGCAGGTCAGGCAGCATCCAAGGAACAGGAGAATCGACGCTTCGGGCATAAGCCCGAAACATCGATTCTCCTGTTCCTTGGATGCTGCCTGATCTGCTGCACTTTTCCAGCAACACATTTTCAGCTAAGATCATAGAAGCACAGTAAAAAGCCAATGGTCCCATTGTGTTTCTGCCAGATCTTGCAAAGAGCTATTTGTTTAGACCTTCTGTCAAGTTTTATCACCTTTGCTCAACAAATGTTTCCTTTCCAAGCATATGTCGAATTCACTCTTGAAAGATCTTGAAATCTACTTCACTGCCCTTTCAGCATGACATTTCAACTCCATTTGCATTGAGACTTTTTTTTTATTTGCTGTTAGTGTTTCTAGTAAAATTCTAATCCTTTCATTCAAATAGCACCATGCATATAGCAAATAGCACACTATCTCTGTAATTGTTTCCATCCCCCTATCCACCAAGATATCTGCTTTCATCTTATTTTGACAACTTCAGCATCCCCGATTTTAATTCACCTCCTTCTGTTAGTTGTACCTTCATTCTCTCATCCCTAAGTTCTGGAATTCACTGCCTAAACCTCTCTGCCTCTCTCTTCTCCATTAAGTCTGCTTTTTTAAAAAAAAAATTCATTGCATATAGTTGTCATGTCCAGGCCTGGTTTTATTGCCCAACATTAATTGTCCTCGAGAAGATAACTCGGTGGGGGGGGGCATGTTCCTGGACAACTGTTAGCAGGGGATTATCAGGATTTTTATCAATCTACACTGAAGAATGGTAACACATTATCAAATTAGGAAGGCATGTTGCTTGGAGGGGAACTTTCAGGTAATAGTGCTTCTCTGTATCTGTTTTTCTTGTCCCTGGAACAGTATAATCACAGTACTGACCCTTTGGCCCTTGATGTCGTGCCCACCTTTTATCCTAATCTAAGATCAAACTAACCTACATAACCCTTCATTTTATTCTCATCCATGTGCCTACCCAAGAGTTGCTTAAATGTCCCTAATGACTCTACTACCACCGCTGGCAGTACATTCCATGCACCCACCACTCTCAGTGTAAAGAACTGAAACTGACATCTCCCCTAAACCTTCCTACAGTCACCTTAAAATTATGCCCCCTAGTGATAGCCATTTCCACACTGCTGAAAAGCATCTGGTTATTCACTCTATCTATGCCTTTCAATATCTTGTATACCTCTAACAAGACACCTCTTATCCTTCTTCACTCCAGTAAGAAAAACCCGAGTTCCTTCAACCTTTCTTCATAAGACATGCCCTCTAGTCCAAGCAGCAACCTGGGAAATCTCCTCTGCACCCTCTCTAAAGCATCCATACCCTTCCTATAATGAGGCGACCAGAATTGAACACAATATTCCATGTGTGGTCTAACCAGGGCTCTATAGAGCTGCAGCATAACCTCATGGCTCTTAAACTCAATCTCCCTGCTAATGAAAGCCAACACACCATAAGCATTCTTAACAACCCTATCAACTTGGGTGGCAACTTTGAGGCATCTATGGACATGGACCCCAAGATCGCTTTGTTCCTCCATGATTTGGAGGAGCTGGTGTTGGACTGGGGTGGACAAAGTTAAAAATCACACAACACCTGGACACTGGCAAAATAATTTAGACATGTCCAGTGGCTGATACTTGTGAGGTTCAAGTGAAGCTTGGCTGGAAGGACTGATGCCCCATTGGTGGCAGATGTGTTCCCAGAATCTGTGTTCATGGAATATACCTATGCCTCCTTTCTCCACCCTGATACATATTTATAGAAGTAAAGAGAGGTGTTTTGAAGGTTATGGTAAAACCTAATGTTGAAGTGGCTTTAAGCTCCACCCAACCTGATGATGTCACACAGCCCTTAGATGGAAAATCAAGTAAAGGGAGATACACATGCCATCTTCAGCTCCCAATAGTTGTAATTATGCCTAGTTAATGTAATGTTGTTATCATGCAATAAACCACATCTTGTTCAGTAACACAAGCGCCTTTTGTATTCTTAAGAATCAGCATTGGCCTGTCTTCAATGACCAATAATGAAAGATATGGAGTCAGAGTGGGCCCGGGGAGACAGCACGCCATGTCTGCTTTGAATCTTCCATCAATGGTGGGTCCCGCAGAAGCTGGGTTGTGTCAACACCCGCCAAAACGATACTTCAATTTAAATTTCGAAGCTTCCTTTGACATTTGAATTTTGTTTCGAATGACCCTTAGGATCTGTCAATTCTAATTGTGTTTTGTTTCATTATTCTATTATTAAAATAATCAAACTACCCCAACAGTAAGCTACCAGTGGTTGATATATAAAGCCCATAACAATACCTTTCAACTGAATTAACAGAGAAGCATCCCAACTTTCACAGCTGAAAAAATAATTTCTGAACTTTCAAGGGGCTTCCAGCTATGTTCAAGACCTGAGCTGACTTGGTTTTGCAAACTCCTCCAAACTCACTGACATTTTCATTTTGTCTGATTCCATCACCTGTGCAATGGCGCTTGTAGTGTCAGTTGGCGGACATGACATGTTGTGACCCACTGTCTTTCTCATGCCAGATTGACAGCTAGCAACGGAAATGGCTTGTGCAGGACCTGTCCATTTCCAATCAACTTCCACCTGCCCCAGCACCCCCCAATCCTCAAACCCACCACATGTCAGAAGGAAACAATCTGACCCAATATCTCTGGATATGCTAAAGGTGGTCTGTTTATATAAGTTACTACTATTGTTAGTGGAGTTTAAACAACCCCTTCTGTGCTTTTCTAACCCTCCATTTTAAATGTGCTGAACTTGATTGTTAAAAGTGAAAAGAATTTAAACTTCTAATATCCTGATCGGTCCATTTTTTGAACAAAAACTGTATCCACAAAAAAAAAGCTGTGGGTCAAACTTTTTTTTTGCTTTGTCAGGGACGAATCTCGTATTTTGTTCCTGTAAATTCACAAGGAAATGACAAAATGGTGGGTATGCTCCAACTTAAAGCATTATACCATGCTTCCAAACAGAAGATAACTGTTTTGCAAATTACTTTTAAATGAAAATGGTGGCCCCGCAATTTTAACATCTTCTATTCTTCCATTCTTTTAGTGATTTTATTTGAGGACCATCTTTACATGTAGTTTTTGACAACAGTGTCAAGGCAAAATTCCCAGAGGATGATGTAAGTGAAGAGTGACTTTAAGCTATGATTTATACACTTTCACACAGTATCTGGGTTCAAGTCTGGTCCAACCTAAAATGATGTTAATGTGATTAGCATGAGCCTTTCTCTTAGATCAACAATGGTCAGATGAACAGAAAATTACTTTTAATGATAATTTGATCAGATGTAGCTCTTAAAAAGTGCCTCATGGAGATTACTTCTTTAAATGTCAAACTTCAAAATTTAGCTGGGCTTGACACAGTTCAATAAATAAGAAGAAAATAATCTGCTAACATAGTAAATTACGTTATAAGGTAAAAGGGAAACTTGAACCCATCACAAAATCAATAAAATGATGCATGAAGCCACAATATCACTCGACCAGTGTCTAGTCAATGTGCCGCCCAGACATTTTGAAACATAACAAAACAGTTAGATTTTCCAAAGAGGAATCAATTGAACACCCTCTTCAGTAATGGGTTTAAGACTTTCTATAGATGTTTTATTCTGCATTCAATTAAATTTTTCACATTTATTTAACAGCAGGGTACTAATTGTTCAAAATATTTGTCCTCAAATAGTTCATTTAAAAGGTCATAACTCATTATGAGTTATTCAATATCAACAGTTACATTTCTATTATCCTACCGAGAAAGGATATCTAAAACCATTGAGCCAACATCAATAAAATCTATTTGTGAGACAATATGAACAGTCTCAGACACCTCTGATATGAGAGTAAGATTGAAAATACTGCTGAATGCATCAAGGACATTTGAATGGCTTTAACACCTGCAGTGACAGAATTTAATGTTATAGTGAGGTAGTTGGGATAAACGCAGGGAGAATGAGGGTGCATGGAGAACTTGGTATGAGAGTAAAGGTGGTCCTCAAATAAAATCACTAAAAGAATGGAAGAACAGAAGATGTTAAAATTGCAGGGTCACCATTTTAAATTTAAAAGTAATTTGCAAAACAGTTATCTTCTGTTTGGAAGCATGATGTAATGCTTTAAGTTGGAGCATACCACCATTTTGTCATTTCCTTGTGAATCTACAGGAACAAAATACGAGATTCTTCCCTGACAAAGCAAAAAAATGAAAAGTGTTTGATCCACAGCTTTTTCTTGTGGATACAGTTTTTGTTCAAAAAATGGACTGATCAGGATGTTAGAAGTTAAATTCTTTTCACTTTTAACGATCAAGTTCAGCACATTTAAAATGGAGGGTTAGAAAAGCACAGAAGGGGTTGTTTAACCTCCACTAACAATAGTAGTAACTTACATAAACAGACCACCTTTAGCATACCCTGAGATATTGGGTCAGATTTTTTCCTTCTGACATGTGGTGGGTTTGAGGGTTGGGGGCCCAGGTATGGGGTAAATCAAGGATGTGGAAGCATGAAGAGAGTGTGAGTGGTGTAAGGGTGGGTGTGTCAGGGATGAGGATTTGTGGGATTAAGGTGTACAAAGGCATAGCAATTTGAGGGAATTGGGAGGCTGAAGCAAAACTGTAAGGTGGACAAGGGGCAACAAAGATATGGGGAAGAAAGCTTGTGCGATCTTTTCAAGAACATGTCTTGACAGTTGTGTTGACTGGGTGGCGGGGCAAGGGTGTATGGAGGCAAAACGTTGGGTAATGAAGCAAGGGCATGAGGCAGATAAGAGGTGTAAAGACGGTTTTTAAAAATTCATGCATAGGATATGGCCATCACTGGCTAGGCCAGCATTTATTGCCCATCCCTAATTGCCCAGAGGGCAGTAAAGAGTTAACTACATTGCTGTGGGTCAGTCACAGGTAAGCAAGACCAGATATGGATGGCAAGTTCCCTTCCTAAAGCACATGAGTGAAGAAGATGGTTTTTCCAACAATCAACTATGGATTCATGGTCATCCAGATTTTTATCAAATTCAAATTCCACCATCTGCCTGGATCCCAGAACATCACAAGGATCTCTAGATTAACAGTCCAGTGATAATGCCACTAGGGCATTGTCTCCCCATGGTGAAAGCAGCCTAAGGTGGGAATCAAGGGTGGAGGATCAATGGTGTGGAGACAAGGGCTTGGTGAAAGAAGTGGGAAGAATTACACAGGAGGGATACAGACACATGGAGGTTGAAGGTTTGGTATTATCAAGGGCCTGGGGACGGGGGTTGGGGAGGAGGGAGGAAGATGGTCAAGGGTGTATGCATGTAATGGCGCATGACAGATACAGTGTGGGTTAGGCAAGTTGAGGAATTATACAAGACAATGGGAAATATGAAATTGTGGAATCTTAAATGTGTGAGGGTTTAAGGGTGTGGGATAGGAACAATGTGAAAGGGAATGTTGGGTGGGGGCATATGCATCAGGGTACAAAGGTTAAGGTAGCGACTCCCTAAATAACTCCTTCTTTAGATATCCATTTACTTTTAAACAATATATTTGAGGTTGTGGCATGCTTGTAATATCACTGGATCAGTAATCCAGAGGCATAGGCTCATTTAAATCCCACCATGTGGCAGCTTGTGCAACTTTAATTCAAATCATAAACCTGGAATTAAAAGCTAGTGTCAATAATGTTGACTATGAGAACATTGCTAATTGTCATAAAAACCCATTTGGCTCACTAATGTCCTTTAGGGAAAGAAACCTGCCATCCTTACCTGAATGTGACTCCATACACACACGTTGATTCTGAAATGACTCAGAATTGGTCTAGCAAGCCACAGTGTGTGACAGCAATTAGGGATGGGCAACAAAAGCAGGTCTTGCCAAAGTCACCCATGTCACATGAAGGAACAGAAAGCCCTTAGGATTAAAATGTAAATATTCAGGTTTAAATGCAACTATCAAAGCAAACTATTCTACTTTGTTGGCAAATTTCTTCCTATCTTTGCTATAAAAGTTTTTTCCTCCCCAATGAAAAGTTTGCCTTGTGTGGTCAACCATTTGATAGAAGCCAGTTGTTCCCCAGTGATTTAACAAAAGAGTTATTCTTTGTGTGCGAGTGTTAGGGTGATGAGGAGAGCCACCTTATCAAATTTGATCCTGTCAGCAGTTATAAACATTGCGAGAGCAATGAAGAGTTGGAATCTCTCTGCACAGGCAGAAATGCTGTGACCATTTACAGTAAACTAGACAGGTTTAGCAGACCAAGCAATGAACTAAGTAATGTGGCTTTATTTTGCACAAGATCTATTATATTGTCTTTTCCTTTGCTATAGCGGCCATTGCTATCATTCAGTCTTGCGGAATAATATAATTTAAAATGATACTGTGCACAGCAAATGTCAATTATTTGCTGCAAGTGCATCCACTCCAGAGACTTTAGGCTGATATTTCAGTACAGTATAGAGGAAGAGCTGCATTGACATGAAACCACAAAACAAAAGGAGCTTTCGCTCACTGACTTGGCTGGTACTTATCTCCCATCATTAAAAAAATACTCATTTAGCACTGTTAGTGGGATCTTGCCATATGCAGGAGGTAGAGGAGTGCTGGAGAATCTGAACAGCAGCAATCCAGGCTGGATTTGTTGAGCAAGGCTGTTACCATGCTGTGCAAAGCCTGAACAACCTCAAGTTCTAATCTATCCTAAAGTTTAACACTAACAACCTGTTTCATTCCAGTCAGCATCAAGGCACTGTAACCTTTCTGGCTGGTCATTCATGCTGAACTGCATGGAACGCAGATTTGGCATGCAGTTCAACTGCGTTGTGGCTTTTTAAAATAAATCTCAGGTTCACCATTGTCACCAACTATCTTCTTTCACCTGTGGAAAATTATTCCTTCACTGCTGAATAAATTTACTCAAGCCTTTTTTTTAATCATCTTGAAGTATTGCTTAAACTTCAACAGCACCCCATTTCCACCCACCATCATCTGTTTCAGGACTCTGTAGTCCAACTCCATTCCTGCACAAGTCCAACATACCCCTCAGCTCTTTATTTAGCAACTGTACATTCCTGCATTCAGTAAATTGTTTTCATGATCCTCAACTTAACATCGTTACAATTTTATCCAATCCTTTTTAGGGGATATTTTAAAACCCGTGTGCATGCCCCACTTATGCAATTCAATAAATCAGTTCTTTGCCCTTCAAAGCCCCCTAAGGCCCATCTCTTCAAAAGGTGGTTTCAGTATCCCCTTCAATGCCTTACTTCCTGAATGAATCACCCTATCATCCATCTCCCTTTATCTTTTTTTTTTAAATGCTCCTAGGCCCCTTTTACATGGAAAATACAAAGTGAATGCGAATTGTTATTTTTGAAATACATCAGAAATTACATTCCATCTTCAAACTGCAGTTCAATTCCTTTCAGCAACAAGACATCAATTGGTCAGTTGTTACGTATGGATTGCAGGTATTGTGGGCAGCTTGTCTTTTTGAGTAAAACATCAACTTTTGATACAGTAACTGTTTGATATTACAGGCCCTATCATTTTCAGATGGAGCAAAAGGTGTTCAGATAGTAAGTAGCAAAATGAGTGACAACTAGAATTAAGCAGGTTTAAAAATTATACAAATACTAAAATTAAGTAAAGGGACAAATTTAATGTAAGTAATAAATTCACTCTAATTTTCAAACATTAGGTGCAACTGCTTAATAATAAAATAAAATGTGAGTAATTGATTAGTTAATATTATACAAAAGTAATCTGTGGTTAATGCTGCATTTTATGTAAAGTTTATTAATAAACATGATTCAGATTAATCAGAAATCAAAGTAGAAGTGAGATCACTAGAACAAAGAAGCAGAATAAAGTCAACTAACTTACCGCTTGTGGGGACATACAGGTTTCCAGAGCCAGTTTTAACCAAGAAAGAATTGGGAACAAACTCCTCATCTGAATCAGAGTCTTGGTTTGGCTGGGTCATGTTGTTGCTGAGGAACCCTCGCTGGTTCTCGTTGACTTCAGAAGGAGGGGGATGGGAGAGGTACTGCTCCACAGGGGTTGATGAAGCAGAAGAGCAAGGCAGGGGAGGACCTGAAAACAACAAAAAAAAAACGAAAGTTAAGGACTTCAAAAAAAGTTGGCAATAGATAGCATCATTTAAAAGATCTTAATTCCAGGAGTAAAAATATTATTAAACAACAGCAGATGTAATGTTTTGTTTCAAAATTCAAGGAAAATTAAAAACCTATTAGAAATGTCTCCTTTAATCCATTAATTTGTCATATTTCTTAATGTTGCCAACAGAAATACTTTCGCACAATAGTGATTCATGTTGCTGATAACAAAATATCACAAATTTATTTTAATTTTATCAGTTTGATTATAGTTCTGTGTCTGAACATTTAGTACCATGGAAAACAATTTCTCGATTAAAAAAAAGTACATTAATACTCAACATGACAGATAACAGAATCAGATGTGTCTATAAGTCTTCATGAGAATCTTTAGAATTACTCTCAACCACACACTGGACAACTCCCATTTTCAGTGCTGAGCTGCTTAAATTTATTTCTCAAGTTCTCATTTTGATGAGTACCTTATTGCTCTGGTTTAAGAAATGGATTACTTACTTTCCATAAGCAAAATACTGACCTCCAGTTTGGAATCAAAGCTTAGCAATTCAAGAAAGTCAGAAAGTATGGGCATGTAGCATGAAAGTTTTAGATTTAAAAATGTTATACACTATTCAATAGCCAGATGACCTGTTCCCAGGTCTTTGTCACTCCTGCTCTGTAAATGATCATCCTACAACTTAAAACAACAGAGAGATTGTGAACTCACCTGTTAACAAATCAGTATCTAACTATTTCATCACACAATAACTGGTACAACAGAGTAAATTCTCCAAGGTTGCACTTTAGTGCAGACCCTTGCAACATTGAAGAGGCTGCGATTTTGAGTAATGTGAGCTGGCACTGTGTGTGACTGATCTGCAGACTTCAAAAGTGTAGATCGCAACAACACAACATTATTTACTGATATATTCACAGTTCTCATTTACATTGAGAAATTATTTAAAGGAAATCTCTTACTGGAATTCCTTACTCATAGAGCCCTTACATAAGGCCATTTGGCCCATCAACTCCACAGTGACCCCCTGAAGAGCATCCCACCCAGACCCACTCTGTCTCCGTAAGCTGACCTTTCCCATGGCCAATCCACTTAACTTGATCATAGAATCTCTAGGGTGTGGAAGCAGGCCATTCAGCCCATTGTGTTCACACCGAACCTTCGAAGAACATTCCACCCAGACACACCTTCCTGCTGTATCCCTGCATTCACTATGGCCAACACATCTATCCTGCACGTCCCCAAACAATTCAGTATAGCTAATCCACCTAACCTGCACATCTTTGGACTGTGGGAGGGAACTAGAACATCCAGAGGACACACACACGAACATGGGAAGAATGTGCAAACTCCACACAGACAATTGCCTTGGGATAGAATCAAACCTGAGTCCCTGGCTCTGTGAGGCAGCAATGCCAACCACTGAGCCACCATGCCACCTTTAGGTAAGGTGCTTTCCACTTTGACCTGCATATCTATTTAAAAATGAATACATTGAGGATCCTGAGGTCTGGCCCTGCACTTGTATGACTTTTATTTTCCTTTAAGTTGGTTATTGCATGAAAACATGTCTGTGCCTTCGAAACATTTGTGATGCATTCTGCACCACGTTTTAAATACTTTTGCTCTACCACCATTTGCATTTGTTATTCTTAGTTGCTGCTGCAGTAAAAGAGCGACATGAAAAATGTCAATCATAGAACAGGAGGACACCATTCAGCTTGTCATACATGTGATAGCTCTCTGCAAGGGCAACTCAGTTAGTCTCACTCTCCTGCCTCTTCCCCATGACCATTACAAATCTTTCTCTTCAGATACTTATCCAATTTCTCAACGAAACATACAATTGAACAGATCTTTGCCACATGCTTAAAGCTGTACAAGTCTTAACCACTCGCTGTGTGAAAAGGATTTTCCTCACATCACCCACTGTTACTTCTTTTGTCTTTCACCATCAATTGGTGTTTTCTGGTTCTTGACCCTGGAGCGAGTGGGAACTGATCCTCTTTAGCAATTCTGTCCAAATTCCCAATCGTTTTGAACACTTCAAATCTTCTCTGAGGAAAACAACCAAATCCATTAATTTATCTACATTATTAATCTTTTCTGCACTCTTTCTAAAGCTTTTACATCCTTCTCAAGTTTCTTTTTTCTCTCGATTCTTTCATGGGGATATAGGAGTCATTGGCAAGGTCAGCACATGTTGATTGTTCCTCGTTGGTCTTAAACTGATTGTTTGTCAAGGCCATCTCAGAGGATGGTTAAGATGGAACCACATTACTGGGAGTTTGGAGTCACAAGTAGACCAGACTAGGTAAGGAAGACAGACTTTCTGACCTCAAGAATGTCAGTGAACCCGACTGATTTTGACAATAATCAATAATAGATTCATAGTTATCATTACTAAGGCTGGCTTTTGATTCCAGGTGTATTGACATTATGAAACTATCTCCTAGTTCGATAATGCTCAAAAATGGCTACAATGCTTCGGTTCTGGCTTAATTTGTTTTTTATATGGGCCCATCAAAAATCTTGACACAAATACATAAAATGGGAGCAAAAGTGGGTCAATTGGTATACCATGTATGTTCCTCTATTCAATAAGATCATGGCTTATCTGATTATGCAATATTCTTCCCTCTCCCTGATAAGTCCTTTAATTATTAATAACTTACTTCCCTCTTAAAAATATTCACACATTTCTTCCACTGCCTTTTGAGAGAGTTCCAAAGATACACAACCCACTATGAGAAAGTTTTCTTTCTCACCTCTACCTTAAATGGGTAACCCCTTATTTTTAAACAGTGACCCCAAGTTCTAGATTCTCACAGAAGAGGAAACGTCCTTTCCTCATCCAATACCGCTCAGGATCTTTTAGTTTTCAATTATTGCGCTCCGCATTCTACTAAACCCCAGTGGATACAAGTTTAACTTGTGCAATATTCATAAAATAACCCATCCATTCCCGGTTTTAGTTTAATGAACTGTTTCCAATTCATTTATATTCTTTCTTCAGTAAGGAGACCAGTAAGGAATACTGTACCCAATGCCTTATACAACTAAAGCATAACCTCCTGAATTTTGTATTCAATATCACGAAATATACAACAACATTCTCACTGCTTTCCTATTTACTTACTGTACCCGAGTATTAATGTTTTGTGATTCATGCACGAGGATTTTCAGATTTCGCTCATCTCAGAACTCTGCAATCTCGTGCCATTTAGGTTATGTCCCATATTATATTCCGCCAAGTGTTAGGGTTATATTGCACCCTATGCTTTCATTTATACATTAAAAAAAAGCCTAGGATCTTGTTTGCATTTTGATCTTTGTCTTTACCCGACCATCCAGAATGATTTGTGTACATTTACCTCCCACGCTGGTCTCTCTACTCCTGCACTTCCACAAGAATTGTACCCTTTATTTGATATTGGCTATTACAATCTGTCTTAATTCTCTGCATTACATTTCCTCTGCCTTTCAGATCTACCCATTCCACTGTGCCCTCTTGTAGTCCATCACTACCCTCCCAATAGGGGTTACAATACCTCCAAGGTTTGTGTCTTGACACAGAAAATTATTAAAATATATAACCAAATAATGTGCGTTCCAATGTGCAAACAAACTAATTATCTTGCAAATTATGTGGTATCACTTACAATCTTAAAAATGTGCCTTGCACATGTAAGTCTGTACCTAGAGAAGAGTGGTCCTAGTGCTGACCAATGGAAATCCCTACTGCACAAACTCCGTCAGTCTAAAACACATGTGGTCAGCTAACGTTGATGATGCCACTATCCTTTTTGTTGTATGAGCTCCATTTCCTGGCCAGTCTTTTTTTTTTAAACTCATTCACAGGATGAGGGCCTCACTGGCTAAGTCAGCATTTATTGCCCATTCCTAATTGCCTGGAGGGTCTGGAGTCACATGTAGGGCAGACCAGGTAAAGTTGGCAGTTTCCTTCCCTAAAGGAGAGTAGAGAACCAGGGGGATCTTTCTGACAATTGACAATGGTTTCATGATCATTAGATGTTAAATTGCACTATCTGCTGTAATAAGATTTGGATGTGGGCCTGAAGGGCTTTGGCCTGAAACATCCATTTTCCTGCTCCTTGATTGCTGCCTGACCTGCTGTGCTTTTCCAGCACTTTGCTAATCTTGACTCTAATCTCCAGCATCTGCGGTACCCATGTTCACCCTCAGAAATTCACCAAGGTCTCTGGATTAATAAATTTAGCCATAATATCACTAGGCCATTGTCTCCCCTGTAATGGCATTAGTCAAAAATCTTTGGGAAGTCTATACATACCACATCAATCACAGGACTCTCTTCAATCTGTTACCTCACTTAAAATCTCCCTCAGGCTAGGTAAACATGATTTGCCTTCAAGATATCTTTGCAGCTATTCCTCAATTATTCCACACTTGTCCATGTGTTTTATTGCAAATTATCTCAAAGCTTTCTCAGCATGGAGGTTAACCTGGATGCTGAGCTCATTCTTCCACTTTTTTAACAATGGTGTAACATTTGAAATTTTCCAGACCTCTGGATTCAGTGTACCCTTGTATCTATGGGAGGATTATATGATTAAGGCCAGTTTGCTGCCAAGCAGAGGCATACTTGAACATCACTGAAGCGAAAGATACATTGCTGAATCAAATGGAATTACCAGTGAATTTGCATCTCTTTTCTCCTGTGGTATAAATTATGATTATTTGAAATTCTTGCACTTGTTCTGATAAATACAAGATGAAAGGCTTCAGGAAAATATCTTTTTTTAGCACAGGCAGTTTGTTTTGGATTAGGAAGCGGTGTTGATGAAAGTTCAGCAAGTATTTGTGCAATGACACCTGAAGTGTTTCCTTAGCATCCATGGAATCAAATTTAGAGACTCCTCCACATGAACCTGGACATATGAGACAGGATTCATTTTCACCATCTCAATTTCACACAACAGTTTGTAAAACCTGCTACATAATGACTTGCCAAAAACATCCAGAGCAGTGATACCTATTTCCAAACGTGCAATGTACCATTGCATTAACAACGTCTTGCACATCAGCCACTTGCAAGGTATCTAACATCTCCAGCAGTCTGTAGATACAGATGTGAAGAGGCAATTTCATATTGCAGTCTAGGAAAAGGAGGCATCAGCTGAACAGGATACTAATTTTTAACAAGGTGATAGGCCTCCCTCTCGCACTCACACTAGGTGCTGCAAAGGATACCATATGTGCAACAGATCCTCAACTCAGAGACCTGCATAATAATTCAGCACAGAAACCCACTTGTACAGTTATTTATGCTCTATGCAAGTCTCCAGTCAAAAACACTTCATCTTCTCTGTGTGGCACAAGTCCCACTTGCCAATATTCAGTTGAGGAGTTGTGAATCGTGGTGAAATGTATACAATCAGCAGCAAACAATCCCACTTCTGACCTTATAAATAGAAGGAAGACCATTGATGAAACAGCTGAAGTTAGTTCGGCTTAGGACATTAGCCTGAGAAACTCCAACAGAAATACCTGGAGCTGTGAGGATTGACCTCAAACAAGCACAACATCTTCCCTTGTGCTAGATATGATTCCAACCAGCAGAGAGTTTCTCCAAATCCCACTGGCTTCTGTTTTGCTCAGTCTCCCTGATACCACACTCAGTCAAATGTTGCTCTGATTTCAAGGGAGGTCAACCTCATCTCACTTCCGGACTTTAGCTCTTTTATGAGAAAGTGAGGACTGCAGATGCTGGAGATTAGAGCTGAAAATGTGTTGTTGGAAAAGCGCAGCAGGTCAGGCAGCATCCAAGGAGCAGGAGAATCGACGTTTCGGGCATGAGCCCTTCTTCAGGAACCCACTTGTACAGTTATTTATGCTCTATGCAAGTCTCCAGTCAAAAACACTTCAGGAAGAAGGGCTCATGCCCGAAACGTCGATTCTCCTGCTCCTTGGATGCTGCCTGACCTGCTGCGCTTTTCCAGCAACACATCTTTAGCTCTTTTATCCCTGTTTAGACCAAGGCCATGAGGTCAGGAGCTGAGTGGCCCTGGTGGAATCTAAATTGAGTGTCAGTGAATAACTTATTCCTTTGCAAATGCTGCTTGCCCACATTGTTGATGACTCCTTCCATCACTTGTTGCTGACAGAGTTTATATCGGTAAGGTGGTAACTGGTTGGATCTATTTTGCATTTGCATAGGAGGTACACCTGAGCAATATTCCACATTGCTGCATACATTTGCACTTCTTAGCTGTACTGGAGCGGCTTGGTTATGGGCATGGCTCATTGGATTCAGTACTGTTGCTGGAATATTGTCAGTGCCCATAACTTTTGCAATACCCAGCTCCTCCAGCCATTTCTTGATATCATATAAAATTCATTTAATTGGTTTAAGACTGGTGTATGCAATTCAGGAAGCAAAATCTTAAAATAGGCAGAATGAATGTAGAGTGACATGTGGTGTGTTAAATGCTATATCCCAGAAGACGTGAGATATTTCAAAAATGAGGAATCAGTCAATCTTTGTTTTCCTTCTTATACCAGTGGATCTTTTTTTATGCTTTTGAATGTTCATTGAGGAATCGGAGAGAATTAGGGGAAGTGTGTCAGTTTCATCTCACCATATAACTTTCCCTGTATTGAGCTTTTGACAAAAGAGTCCTCCAAATAAGGTCAGACTCCTTTTGGTGTTTGTTCTTCACATCCATTCGAAGCACTGCTAACATGATATAAACCAAAGTTTCCACTGAACTATTATCACCAACTTCTCCATCTTTCTCATCAGAACTTACCTGCCAATATCTTGCTGTAGCCCATTAAGAGGTGCTGCTTTGCTTCATTTTCTGATTTCACATCAGAGTCATAGAGTTGTACGGCCCATCTGCACTGACCAGATATCGTAAATAAATCTGGTCCCATTTGCCAGCACTTGGCCCATATCCTCCTGAACCCTTCCTATTCATATACCCATTCAGATGCCTTTTAAATGTGGTCATTGTACCAGTCTCCACCACTTCCTCTGGAAGCTCATTCCATACACACATCACCCTCTGTGTGAAAATATTGCCCCTGAGGTCCCTTTTAAATTTTTCCCCTCTCACCTTAAACCTATGCTGTCTAGTTCTGGACTCCCTTATCCCAGGCTATTCACCCTATCCAAGCCCCTCATGATTTTATAAACCTCAATAAATTCACCCCTCAGCACCAAAGTCCAAGAGCATTCCATGTGCCTGCAAACTATTCTAATGTGGTCAGGTTTGCCATTGCACAACAAGTGCAGATCGATGAACATCTATTCCCCCATTTTACTAATGATCTTTTTTTCAGTGTGCCAGTAAGCAGTAATATCTAATTGAACCTTATGAAACAAAAAGTGGCTAACAAGTTTTGGAACTATTCAGGATGATTATTTAAACTGGTGGAAGGCATGTGATAAGAAACATCAGAAGTTTTTGGAAGATGGTGGACTAGTAATTCACAGATCCAGGCTAATGCTTGGGCGACATGCCGTTAGTGCAGTGATGGAAATTAAATTCATTTAATAAATCTAGAATATTAAGTTGGCCTCATCACGACAACTTTCATCAATTGCAAAAATAAATCTGGTTCATTGATGTCCCTTTGGAACAGAAATATGCCATACTTACCTGGTCTGGCCTACAAGTGTCCCATGATCCACTGGGGTGTGGTTAATTCTAAACTGCCCTCTGAAATGGCTGAACAATACACTCAGCTTAAGTTTAACTAACAATGGGAAACAAATGCTGGCCTTGACAGTATCCACCACATCCCACAAAAGAGTAAAATCATCCATTTAATTCCATTCAGAATATGGTATTTTTAACAACATGGTAACAGTAGTCATCTGAATTATACCAAACTTGGAATCAGAAAGAATAATTGATGATCAAATTAATGTTACATTGCAGGACTTGCTATCTTAACAAAATTAGATATTGATTGTTGTCTGGACAGAAAAGTATGAGCTCACCTTCTTCATGTCTTACACACGTTAATAAGACATACATTTTAAAACACTCAAACAAGTTAAATGGAAGTAAAATCGGATTTAAATTGCATAGAGTAGAAAATGTTTTGTGTATTGCTAAGCTGTTGGATTTCTCAGGCACGTTTTGAGGCTTCTCAATGGGATGTCCAGGACTCTGTATGTTTGTGCTATCAAGTGTTACGTTGGAAATTGTTGCTAATGTGATTGCTGCAGGTACTGTTTACTCTTGAGGTTTAAGGGAATCTGAAAGGCCAACAACGATAGCTCCAGGTCTTAGATCACTGAACTATGAAGACTGTCAAAGGGCATCTCAACTCTGTTCTAGTCAGAGAAAAGACAAATGGGTGGTGGAAGCACCAGCATGCTAATGTGTAAAAAAAAAAATCAAGAAAGGAATGCCAAAGTTGAATGAGTGGAAGCTCTTTATCTAAAACAAGCAAAAGAGAGCCACAATCATACTCAAGTCAGGGAACCATAAGCTATACATTAGCAGCCAATTACTCATTTCTGGAACAGGCTGCCACCTAGTGCAATGAATGTTGGCTGAATGTAAAAAACATGTTGAAAAGAAAGCAGGGAAAAATGTGTTCATGTAGTTTGGAGATTTATTGATCGAACATTTACATAGAAGGCAGGGAAAATGATCTGCATACGGTGTGTGTGGGTGGGTTGGAGTGCAGTCCCATTGTTATGACTGTTTCTTGTTGCTCCCTTTCACTGTTACTTTTTTTTAAGAAACAGGCGAGCGAATCAAAATTAAAACATGTAAAGAAAACTTTGAATCCTGTGTGTCTATAAAATAATGACGGTCTGGTGGCCTGGGTGTAAAAATTGCTGCTGTGGTTAAGAATGTTTTGTAGTAATTAGTACAATTGACAATGATATCCTCATCTATAACGCCCCTTCCTGTTTTTGGTGCCATTCCTCTCCATTTATACGTGGCCATCACACCTTCTGGAAGAGTTCAATTTTCCATGCTTTATAGAATTACCACTGGAGACCCCAGTGATCTATCAATACTCTCCTTTTCCTCAATGCATGCTGCTCTTAATCAACAGCTCAATACAGGAGAACAGCTATTATATGCACCCAGCTCCTTCACTTCATTTGAAACATTTACAACATAAACAAGGACAGTTTACTGAGTCAATCTGTGACGAGACAATGGCTCTAAGAGGTGCATTTTATCCTTTTTGTTTAAATGGAAAAAGGTTGAGATGGAGGTGTTGAACATTCTGCTCAAAGCCATTAAAGTAAACAGCTTGTTAGGCTTTGTGTTTTTTTTAGTTGGAACAATAGAAGCAGCCTGAATGGGTGTGGTCAAGCTCCCACAGAACCAGGGTTTTTAGTTTCTGCTTTCTGCAATTGTTGGGATCTTGAAGTTGGATGTGGAAGCCCTTATTCCTCTCTCTGTTACAGCTAAAAGCTGGGGTTCTATTCCTGTTGCTAGAATTGTATGTGAGACCATCTATTTTACTGAATTTGCCTTTGCCAATGATTTGTTAATGGAATGTTATTATTTTGGAACAGTTTATTGGCTGCTCACTTTCACTTCTGCATGGGGCATCATTATGTAAGAATTGAATTGGGCTAACTAAGCTCGGATACAATAACTGCCAGAACATGTTGAGACAAGAGGTTGGCACCTCAGGGTGAAATAAGCATTGTTCAATAACAATGTGAAATGCCAAAGGGTACAAAGGAAGATGCAGGCTGTTTAAAGCTTTGATAGTTCTCTGGAATGGCCAGACTAAGAACACCAAACTGAATCAATTTGTGAATGTGGGAATACCAGCTTGTTCAAGTTCTGATTGCATATCTGTAATGGTTATTGTGTTATTGATTCAACTCCACATTGAAAACTGGATTCAAAGAATCACTTGACTACAATGATAGACTTTTAACAATTATCCTTTCAGGAACTTTACACTCACATCTTACAGACTTCATAATTTCCAAAACATGCATTTTGTCCATAGAAGACCCCTTTCATCCTTCATCCCTTATTCTAACTGTGAAATAAAATAAAGAACTGCAGATCTGGAAATCTGAAACAAAAACAGAAATTGATGGAGAAACTCAGCAGATTTGGCAGTATCTGTTGAGAGAAAGCAGTGTTAACGTGTCATGTTCACTGATGCTTCAGTCCTGGACCCATTAACTCTGTTTCTCTACACAGATGATGCCAGACCGGCTGAGTTTCGCCAGTAATTTCTAATTTTGTTCCTTATTCTGGAAAGCATTTGATTTAAAATTCTTATTTATTTTTCAAATCTCTCCTGATCTTTACCTTATCTGCTAATATGCTGAAGGCTTATCTTTGTTGTTCTGACTCTGCTTTCATGCATCATCTCTCAACTGGACACAGCCTTTAGCTGCCTCAATCCTACTCTACAGTTCCTGAGGTCTTCTTGATCAACCAGTCTGAATTCCCTCAAAATCTATCAGTTTAATCTACCCTTTTATCACTTGTTCACTTCTTTTCATTCTTGATTTTGCATTCATTGTCATTATGTCTACATGTTTTTTGTTAAAAATAAAACATGAAATGTAA
Source organism: Chiloscyllium plagiosum (assembly GCF_004010195.1). NCBI lineage: Eukaryota > Metazoa > Chordata > Chondrichthyes > Orectolobiformes > Hemiscylliidae > Chiloscyllium > Chiloscyllium plagiosum. The sequence continues at coordinate 62,043,822 of NC_057715.1, read as the reverse complement.
GCCATTGTAAATAAATCAAATATATAAATACAATCATGCTTGTTATAAAATTCATGATGAATTCACATGTGTAGCATAATAAACTTGATGATACTACACTACTTTACAAGGCAGCACCATGACAAATACATTAAGCTATACTGCAGTGCCTTGACAACTGTAATATCTATAAAGCAGCTCAATGACATTTATACTAACATACAATGCAATTCCATGGTAACCACTGTAACCTACAGTGCAGTGCCATCGTTATAACATTATCCTATAGGACAGCGCCATGAAAATTACACCAAGCTATACTGCAGCACCATGACAACTACACTAAACTATAATGCAGCACCACAACAACCTGATTAAACCATAGCTCGTACCATGACAACACTAACCACACTAACATTTTTGTTATGATGATTGTGTAGATCTCAGAAAGTCACTGTACTCTTAACACAGTTCAATGACATTCCAACATGTGACACTAATAGAGGAGGATTCTATCTTACAGATTATATTAGTAAGTCTGAGATGTCACATTATTGTACATAGTCAATTGTCATAAACACCTAGATATAAGTCCCAGTAAGAACCTAATTTTGTGTCATATGTAACGTGATCTAACATGTAGAAAATCACAAGCACATCAGGTACCATCATTAATTGCAGAGTTTATGCACCACAATGAATTCCTGAGTCAAGTGTATTTATCTCCTCAGCAGACCGAGTTGGTGACTGTAATACAGCTTGCAAATTTTAATAGGAAGAGGTAAAATTGCTTAGAATTACAATGTCATATACATTGCTGATGATCTTGACTCTTGCTTTAATTTTGTTAAAATATTACCCCCTTTTCAATGTGCTCTGGAGCAGAAAAGAAATCATTGATCTAGGTTCTATTCCCTGTACTGCCTCCTAGGAACAGAAGCTTGACCTCTTTCCACAGGAAGGTTATGTTCCGGCTGCAGGGTGACATGCACCTGGTGTAGCTTTGGTTGAGTTATTGGCTACATTTATTCATGACTCTGGGAACAAAATCTTTCATTTCCTGAGGCAATTGGAGCTGCACAAGTAGCCACTGATGCTTATATGATTACGGTTTGCCTTTTAGACATTTCTGCTGGCTGAAGAATGTTCACAAAAACCAGAAGGTGTTAGCTGAGGTGCTATCCAGAGACTTGAATTTAGCTTTTAACTTTCACACTTAAGAGATGCAGTATTTCATCGTCTACGAATTTCAACTCCCACATAACTGATATCTAATATTATTTTGAAAGAAACAAGTAGAAATGTACACTTTTTATCTGTTGTAAACATTGCACAGTTGCAACCATAATTGTTCATGTGTTGCATATTTGCTTATTTTATTTAACAACTTTTTATAGCATGAATTTACCACAGTTAGAATTTGAAATTATATTGTTTTATTTTACTGCTGTTTATTTAAGATAATGTTCAAGAATACACTGTCCACAGTAATTTATTAACCTAGCAGTGACTGAATCTGTTCCTTTCCTCTTCCAAGCTCATCTGTATGTTGCTGAGAAATTCGTCAGAGATTCTGTGATTACAGTGATGGAGCACCAGTATCTGAAAACAGTTTCTGCACTTGCTTTTGACTGAAATAATGCACTGTGAAATGACAATTTTACTCACACATATGTGGTTAAAAATATCATTTTCCCTTCTTCTCCACACATGGCTTTACTCAGTGGTTTACAAACTTTTACGGGTAGAGGTTGAATGGAAGACATTGCCTGGGTCCATCATATTGAAATTTCTGGTGAGCATGGGGTCTCATCAGGCAGTTGTCAAGTTCAGTGAAATTGTGTTTCAAAAGCTACAGTTTAACTAAAGATTTACCAACAACTTTATTCTCCTTAAATGTCGTTTATGCTTTATAATTTCACATGTGAAATTAGTTGTAGTAGCTTGGTATTATTTGTCCAAAGTTTACGGAAAGGTAGAAGTGAAATTCAAATTCTGCCACCTGAAGTACATCACTCAAAAATCCACAGCACATAGAAGACTAAACTATAATGTGTGGCTGTCTTCCACTTTGTTTCAGAGAAAAACTGATCTCTCTCTCACAACACATCCACGCATGCACACAACACAGTTTATGACAATCCAGTTGCACACAACACAGTTTGTGACATAATCCCGTTGCAGTGCCTAGATAATCCTTTAGGTAGCAGGTGACACGATGGCTCAGTGGTTAGCACTGCTGCATCACAGTGCCTCGCACTCGGGTTTGATCCTAGCCTTGGACAACTGGCTGTGTGAAGTTTGCACTTTCTCCCATGCCAATGTGGGTTTCCTTTGGGTGCTTTGGTTTCATCCCACAGTCCAAAGATGTGCACGTTGGTTGGATTGGCCATGCCAAATGTACTGACTATGGATATGCAGGCTAAATGGATTAGTCAATGGTAAAATGCAAGGTTATGGGGATAGGGTAGAATGTCGGGTCTGGGTCTAGGTGAGATGCTCTTTGAAGAGTCAGTGCAGAGCTGATGGGCTGAATAACCTCTTTCTGCACTGTCAAGATTCTAAAATTCATTTAGCTGGTGTCCATCAAACTATTCTTAAAAACAGAGAACATTTCTTTTATGATGTTGAATTGCCATTGTTCCTGAAGTTTTAGAAAAACTGTGAATAACTAAAATTAGATAATAAGACAACTATATTTTGCAATGATCATTTAAACTTGATACCTTAAGGAGGGTAATGATGATTTTTCTATGATCCATCTATCTATGAGAGCTAAAAGAAGCTTAAGAAATGACTTACAAGTTAACTCTATTTTTCATTAAGGTAGATATACCACATGAATACACTTCTGAACTTATGGGAAAAAAAATCACTAAACTTGATATTTTGCACTTCTCATGTGTACTTTACTATCTTATTATTAATAATAATAATAATAATATTTCATTGACAAGTTTCTTCCCCCTTCAAAAAAAATCTTGTTTACCTTTTAGTTAGAGTTACTGATTAGAGACAAGAGCAGTATGATTAATTCATTTACAGGAGCTCAGAAATATTACTGAGTCTTGACCACAGACCTGGTACAGACTAAATCTAGGGCTTACAACAATACGAGTGATTATTTTCTAGTTACTGATGACTGAAGTATAGGTGCTACACTGTTGAATCACTTTTGTTTTGTACAACTATTTCAACCTGACACCCTCATCTTAGGTGTGCTGCTGTGAGAAATACCAAACACTCAAGGGAGAAAATGATGATTCAACCAACAAGCTGTCAAAAAAGACTACTTTGTACATCCCTGATAATTAGCCAGATGTAACACTGGTAGTAGCTTGGGGCAATGCTTTCCCTTAGGTGAAGCACTTTTAGTCCAGTACTAATCATCACGTGGAACCAGAAAACCTCAGTCCAGATAATGCATCTTTAGTATCTATTAACTAGGTAATACAGCTTTTGCTACACTCTCATTTATTCTATGTAAGTAAATTAACACACTTGTGCAGCAATACATTTTAAGTAATATTAAATCTTGTTATTTTGGGAAAGTTCATCAAGCATCCGACGTTGATCGTTCGGAACTAAAACTTATTATTTTGGATTCTGATTAAAGTAAAACTATTGATTACAATACTCCATTTTGGTTCATTGTACAAACACTGTAACACACCAGGTATTATAATAACAGGCTCAACTGATTAAAGCAGCCTTGCTCTGATGTTTGCCCTATAATGAGGAAATTTGAACTGGAAAGGTGAACCATTCTCAGGATGGATGCAGAATACTATCTGCTGACCCCTGCTGGCATGCAACTACATCACTCATAGATGTAGAGAGAAACACACTTGGCTACAATGATCCCTACTTGCAAGTATTCCACACACATCACTAGCCAGATTTGTACTGTGAAGCATGGGGAATACATACACAGTCATCCATGATCAGGTATTTTGTGTATGTAAAAGAAATGGGATTAAAACATTAAAAAAGAGGTTGCAGTTTCATTCTCTGTCAGGTCTCAAAAGAAGACAGTGTTATTACAGAACCAGTTCACACCTTGCTCATGAAATGTTAAAATGGTTTGACATTTTAACTGCATATTTATTGAGTTTTCCCTGGATGCAATTTAAGAATTTTGCTTCCTCCCTACCTTACATGCTAAAAACTATCCCAGTAAACATTTGAGTTAATGAAGGAAGTGCAGGAGGAAAGAGGAGAGAATGAAAGCAACAATATTCATTCGCAACTTCAACTTTATCCTGTCAACAGTTATGAGTGACACACATTGAGGAAACTGTCAGGTATAATTTATCTTAATTTGGAATAACAAGCAATTATTGAATGAAAACAGTGCAATTCAAAGATTTTAAATGATTAAAGTTCCATACAATCTTAAATCACCTGAATTACCTTTTTCTCCAATGGTGTTATGGTATATTAAGCAGCTAATGAACCTTTGGGAACAGAATTCCATAAAACAGTGAGTGAGAGAGACAGTTACTTGCTTGGTAAATCAGCACATTAAAATAACCAGAACTGTTAGCTTTGGATTTATTCTGACCAGCTGCTACATCGAGAAATGTTGACAGCCATTCTCTAGAGAACTAGCCTGTAAGCCTTCGAAGCAACTACAAGCCCTAAAAGCTCTAGTTGTAATCTGACACTCCTCACAAGCAGTTTAATCTGATCAGACCAACCTTAATTAATTGTCTTTCTATATAAATGGAAACAGCTGGGACTCCTGAGGTAGCTGTGTATGATGGTTGGTTTAAAGATGGCTTATGGAGGGGTCTGACAAACACAGGAGAGATTTGGGAACTTGTGATCATGAACATTGGGTTCCAATCTAGTATATTTCATGGTTTTAATCATGTAGAATACTGCATTATTCCTTTCTAGCTGGAAAATAACTGCTGATTATCACCACAGAATTCTACAAATTAGTACATTAGTTCTTAATCTTGTCATTATATCCATTATATGGAACATTTTCATCTCGAGCATTTGTTGTTTTCAGTACAGAATCCAGCATCTGCAGGAATTCGTTCCTCCACATTGAGCATTTTTTTGGTTGAAGTCCTCCACGTACCCACTATCAGAAAAAGCCATGCGTTGAAAACAATGAAATTAAACCAGCTAACACAAACGTGCACATTATAAAAATAGCAGATACAGGGAGTGATTTTATCAATAGGTTCATGTAGCTATAAAATGCACAAACATTAATGTTATGATTTATGACCTCATCTGATTCATTCAGTGAGATACTGCCTTCTGATCACTGCCGAGTATCAATTACTCTTAATACTAATTATGAGGAAATTTAAAACAAAATTTGGTATGATAAATGGTACAGCTGGTCTATTTTAACAGATTTTTTTCTCATCCTTACCAAAAGGGTTCTGCAGCTAAACAAAACAATCTCTGTTGATTGAATTAAGAATCTGTGAAATCTGATACATTTTGTAGTTTGCTGAACTGACCCACAAGCCCTTTAATAACTGTTCATAATTATATGATACTGTGTTGTTTAGACATTGAGCTCAATTTTGTAATGTAATGTAGTGTTGCCCAAAGGCATTAGGTCCGTCGGCAAAAATAATATTCCTATTTAAAACAAAGATAGGGGGTCATCACTGACTGCATTTAATAGTTGGAGAGATGGGTGAACAGTGCTTTCAGTACTCTATGGAAAAGACTATCTCTGAGGAAGCTCTAGACACTACGGGAAGCCTGTCTATCCTGGCAGAGCTGGATATTTAACTCCCCATGGAGGAGCTATTGACTCATTTTCCATGGGCATAGATCCAAGCACTGATTCTGTACTGCCAGAACTCAGCAAGCATGGCAAACTGGCATTTCTGCAAAATCTGTGTCTCTGTTGGTGGGAAAGGAGGATGTGCGATGCAAAGAATGTGACCTTGTAGAAGAATAGATAAGCTGTTGCCCCATCATTTACTAAATTCTTTCTAATTTGCCTTTGTCATATTGTTATTAGTTCACCCTTATAACAACATGCAAAGTTGATGGACACACTACAAGGAGCTCTGACCAGTGAGATTTGATATCATGTATGACTCAAAATTTGCTGATAAGAGTGATAATAGTATATTGGAAATCAAAGGTAATATTTTATTTGTGTGTAGACAAGCAAACAATACTAATGAAGTCAATAACAAATACTTCCAGGAGTGAAAATTTGACTTAAGTTCATTTGGAATGTTTGAGAGTTATGATTGTTCATGTGATTTACTGGATTTGAGTTTTGCTTCCTCTTGTGTTTATGAGGCAGCAAGGTACAGAGCTAAAGGAATGACAATGATAACACATGATGAGAACACTGGGCTGAGAGAAGGAACATCAATCTTTAATTTGGGGTTCCAGTCATATTATTTTAGAGGACTAACAGACCAACCAAATTTCTCTGGTCTGAAAGAAGTTGACTTGCTGAGGTGCCAGAGCAAGGGATAATTTTCTGTCAACATGCTGGATAAATCTAAAGCATTCTAGTGTTTTGTGGCAGATGATTTACGGAATACTGCAGTTACTTATAGTGACTGTAAAGTAGACCTGTCCTGCATTTCTAGCCATTTTTACCACTTGTTTGTTTCAGTCTTGTTCAGATACCATTAATAAACTAAGCAACTGAAGACAGCTTTTAATATCTATCAAGGTGCATGGAAAACACAATCATCAATCCTTCCCGACAGAGTTATTGACTGGGTCTTCTCTGAGCTGGAGATAAGACATCACCATTTGTCTCCCTGCTGTTCAAATCCACTTACATTTGCTGAAGTGATTTGGCACAGATTGTCTTGAACAGGAGATGTTTACAAGTCTGTAATCATCAACAACAGAGAACATTATAAAATATGCTATTAATGATATCTAGAAGGGTCATCAGTGAAAGTAAGGAAAACAACACAAACTACAGAAAGGTTCCACGCATAAATGCCATGATTGAACTAGAGAACCAGGATTATCCTTCTCAATGTCCCGGCAATGTTCCAGTCTGTCATGATGTTCTTTTAGTCTTGGTTCAACATGCATATCTGCCCAGCTCTCAGTACAATTCCTATTACAAAGAGGTATTTCACCATGGTCTGGTTGCAATTGTGCCACGTTAGGACTTGCATTTTAATATCTTCAATGAGTCTTAAATCTTTCAGAACATTGCAACTTTGACCTAATCTTAAATTCATACCTTCAGATAAGGTGTTTACAATTTTCTGTTATTGCTATAAATTTTTAAGAAGTAGAAACTCATTGTAATAATAGCAAAAACAAGTCATTTGATCCCAAAAAAACTAAAATTTTGCTCATTTCAACAAGCAAAAATCTACACTAGACACTTTTCTGCTCTTTTCCTAATTTTCTCCACTAAACAAAGTGTTCCCACTTCTTTTAGCAATGTTTCTTCACGTTCTTTGTGTGGAAATAGTTCTAAGCAGCACTGCTCTTTGAGCACACATTTTAGGCTTCAGTGTGGTACTGAGGCAGTGTTAGAGGTACTGCCTTTTAGATTGGAATACCTTGATTTATAGTCTTCTCAGTTGGTTATAAATGATCCCATGGCACTCTTCAAAGAACAGCAGTGCCTAGTGAACATATTTCCATCCAATGTCATCAGAACAAAGCAGTTTACCTGATCACTGTAGTTTGCTGTTTGTGGAATCTCCATTCCTATAGCATTGGTCTTTACTGATGTTTGTTGCAATAGAAATATTGTCAGATGGTAGCCATCTTTCTGCCACTTTAAAAGTCCCTTTTAGAATTCTCATTCCTGTTTCTGAAATACCTCACAGTCTCGGTAATCTCCTACAATCCTCTGACATATCTCCTTCAGTTCTGGCCAATCGACCATCCTTGATTTTAGTCGCGCTATCTCCGGATCTTCAGCTGCCAACTGCCTCTGGCATTTCCTCATTAAAACTCTTCACCTCTCCCTTCTTAAAACCTCTGATCAAGCATTTGATCTTTTGCTTTCATAATTATGGCCTGATTTCAAAATTTGTTTGGTTACATACCTGTGAACTGCTTGGGATATTTTACCATGTTAAAGCACTAACATACATTACAGGAATTGTTCTTTTGGAAGCATAACTTTTATAATGTTTCACAATTATAATTTCAGTTTGAAGAATTCACATGTTTACTGAAGTGATGGTATATTGACAAAAAAGAAATTCCACATCAATGTGCATTCTTGGTTGGATTTATTATTTATCATGTCTTATTTTTCATCGAGGTGCCAAATTTCAGATATTAATTTTGGTAAACTATAAGGTGACACGCTCATCTTCAACGGCCTCCTCAGTATGCAAATTCCTTTGAGATACCCAGTGTTTAAATTACAGCATATATTTTACAAGATGATGATTTTTCTTTTTCTTTTGCTGACATGTGTAAAATGAAAATTGAACATCTTGGAGTCCTGTTCTTACAATTTATCTGTCTCACCAAAGCAGTAATATTTGTTATTAAGGTCAGTCAGTAACAACAAGAAAGGAATCGCAGCTGCTTAATATTCAGCCACTTCAAGTGACAACATGTAGCTGTCAAATATATTACACTTGCAGGTCAAAGAGAACAGTTGGGGACCCTCTTTGTTTGACTATGAATATAAAATGATGCCAATATCAATAAATTTCTTTCCTCAAAGGAAAATAAATCTTTTGATAAAAATGCTTCTTCAACAACAATTTATGAACTTTAAACTCTTATAAATTTCATTATTAACAGTCTAAAGTCACTGACAGTTACACTGATGTGATTTTCACACTACCAATTTGTTTCTTATTATGGCATAGGGCCTGTTAAATATATTGATACTAGGAATTCTTTTCCTACCAGAAGTTCCAGTTGCTAGAATAGTTCAAAGTTTGTTGATTACTATTCATAATTTTTTTCTCTGCTGTGTTCCACTTGGTTTACTGTGATCTGATTGGGTGCATCCCATTGATGCTCAATCTGTTAAATATGATTCTACAGTTGCCCACAGTTCCTGTGTTAAGTAATCCCAGTCTTAGACAGGTATAAATATTGCAGCAAGTGATGTTTGATACACTTTTATCATATGTCCCCTGATTAACATGACATTTTCTTGATCAACACTTTGAGTGTTGAGGGAGATGCACTCTACTCAGCAAAAAACATCCTATGGCTCTCGTAGACAACATCAAACAGACATTTTTGAAGATATAACTTGATTTACTGGTGACTTGAATTCACTAATTAGATTCTTTTCCAAAATGCCTTCAAGCAGTTTATGATCACTTTTCACTGTAATTTTCTTTCCCAAGACATTCTGTTTGAATTTCTCCAAAGGCAATAGATAATAGATTTTCTAACCTAAGTATAACTCATTTTAGTTAAAGATTTTGAGGCACAGACTTCAGACTATACTTAAACCACATGCCTCAGGTCATCTGTGGGCTCTTACCTACTTCTGAGGCTCTTCTCACAAGATATAAAAATTCAATGGACCAGCTGTCTTATAGTGCAACTATTTTAAGACTGGCTTGTGTTGAATGGCACAGCACGATTCCACAAGGAAAATCCCACAATAGAAAGCCAGAGATTTCCACATAAAGTAATCAGTTTTAACATAAAAAAGGGTAACATTTACATTACTCACACCTTGCATTAGTTATGTTCTTGGAACTGGACCTGGGACTGGGAGCTCCCAATGGAACCATGCAGTTAGTTTGATTAGTAATCCTTGGTGTGCTTGGCTCTGTAAATAGTTGCCACTCCTGGACAGAGTTCTTTGAAGGAGTAACAGGCACTGCAGATGAAGGAGTTCATGTACATGTTCTGTACTTGATTTCAAAGCTGGAGCACATAGTGTATAGGATAACATATGAGCACAGACAGAAGACAGTTTTTTGCATGCAGTCCAGAGGTTTTCTCTGATTGACAGGATATGATGACTGTGTCCCACAGGGGCCAATGCCAGGGTCTCAGCATTTTTACAACTCATATCAATGATTTGAATGAGAGGAGAAAAGGCGCGGTGGCCAACTTTGCAGATGACACAACGTTAGGTAGGAAAGTATGCCAATGAAGAGGACATAAGGTTGATGCAGATAGATTTAGATAGGTAAAGTGAGTGGGCCAAAACAGAGGTGGCATGCAATGCGGAAAATTGTGAAGCCCTTCACTCTGGCATGAAGAATGTATGTTCCTAACAAGGTGCAGCCAAATAAAGAGGGAAAGTTGAAGTCAACTGTCTGAGTGTGCATTGATATTATTTCATGAAACCCCTGTCCACTTACCATTCAAAATCACTTAAAACTTTAGTGGTTTGCTGCTCTTCTTAAGTGCTTTAAACATCACCCCAGAAAGTCTCATACTGTCCAGTCTGTCTGTAAACATCTGAAGTGAATGTGTTTGGAGGAGGTCCACATCAGCCCAAGTTTGGATTACTGTATTGAATGAAATTCTACTTGTTTTTTGGAGGTGGATATTACAACCAATTGTTGAGGTCCTTATTCTAAGTAATAAATAAGCAGTTGTTGACTTCAGAAATGTTTATTATGTTCAAGAAAACAAATTGGTAAAGAAGAATACTGCAGTCAATCTTTGCACGCTATTATGGTTATTTTGGAATTATACATTGCAAATGCACACCCCCAACCTCAACATCCACACTGACAGTCTGTGTCTATTTATTGAGATTCAAGTGAATCACCAGTTAATGCTCACCACCTGCATATAGTGAATCACAATTAATATTCCATTAACAACTGTCTTGCTTGTAAAAATTTTAAAGAAAGAATTATTCTTAGAAAATGTTGAATTTACCAACCTCTTAAATGTCTCATAGACCTCTAGAGGAATGTAATTCTGCTGGTCGCAATCTCTGTTAATCACATACTTGATACAGTAGACCAACAGTCTTATTGACCCCACAGTATTTTAGTGCTGCTGCTTCAGATGTGATTTGGTTGACCCCATTAAGGTGCTCGTCATGGAAACACTCTCATGTAATATTAATGGCTGGGAAATTCACTCGAGCTGCTCCTGCTCTGCCAGGATTAATTTTGCTGAAAAGACAGTGGAATCTTTGCTTACTCTTCCATGAGATGAATTTCCACTTCACTCATTGTGAAGTAATAGCAAAAGAGTGAGAATATTTCTGAGGAATTTTCCAGTGGATTTTTTTATTCCCTTTGGCCCAACAAGTCCACACTGACCCTCCAAAGAGTAACCCACCCACTCCCATTTTCCTCTGACTAATGTACCTATTGGCGTGGCCAATTCACTTGACCTGCACGCCTTTGGACTATGGGAGGAAACCAGAGCACCTGGAGGAAACCCACGCAGGCACAGTGAGAACGTTCAAACTCCACACAGACAGTCGTCCAAGGCTGGGATTGAACATGGGACCCTGGTGTTGTGAGGCAGCAGTGCTAACCACTGAGCCACTATGCCAACCCAATGCATCATATAGAAGAGGCATTATTTGCAGTAACTTTGGTGTGACCTTTTGGACAAGTGTATTCTTGATTTGCTGTGTACTGTTAGGATGAAGAATTTTAAGCATCTCAATACATTTATTTTCTAATCTGTTTTGGACATAACAAAAATATTTCAGTTTTCTTGCCTTGAACTGTATTTTAATCTTGTACAGTTTGATATCACACACAGAAAAACCCAGATGCACACATACACATATAGGTTTGTGGGGTGAATTTGTACTTGCAGAGTTACGTTGTACTTTGCTCAAAACCTACATGAATCCATGTAAGGCTCTGTTTACTCACTTCTTAGGTTAGAATCAGTCTAAACATTATGGCACAGACAGGGAACACAGGGGTCTAACACCTTCAACATCTCAACATCTTATCTGCGATGACACCAATTATTACAGTTAACCTGAGAATGTAACTTTATAAAAAAGTTTTGTGATTTACATATGAAAGAAGTGAAACTATCATGGTCATTCTAACTGATGAGAGACTTGGAAAACAATCAAGATATTTGTCAATGCATAATTTAAGTTACATCGCGCTGTAAACTTTTAGTATAAATTCTGTGTTTTACAATTGTGCACTCCGAAACCATCTGATGATGGAGCGGTGCTCTGAAAGCTAGTGCTTCCAACTAAACCTGTTGGACTATAACCTGGTGTTGTGTGATTTGTAACTAATTACTGCCCCATGAGTCTATTCTCGAGCATAAGGGATGGAAAGTGTGATCAGCAGTGCTATCAAGCAGCACCTGCTCAGCAATAACCTGCTCACTGATGCCCAGTTTGGGTTCCACCAGGGTCACTCAGCTTCTCATCTCATTGCAGCCTTGGTTCAAACATGGACAAACATGACATCACAAGAAATGCAAGGCAATGACCATCTCCAATAAGAAGAAATCTAATCACCACCCCTTGAATTCAATGATGTTACCATCACTGAATCCCATTACCAACATCCTGAAGGTTACCTTTGACCAGCATCTCAAATGGCCTCACCAAATAAATGCAATGGCTACAAGAGCACGTCAAAGGCTAGGAATACTGTGATAAATAATTCATCTCAGATTTCCCATCCATGTCCATCATCAACTAAGCACAAGTCAAGAGTTGATGGAATACTCTCCACTTACCTGGATGGGCACAGTTCCAATCCTCAAGAAGCTTGACACCATCCAAGACACAGCAGCCTATTTGTTCAGCACCTCATCCAAAAACATTCGCTGTCTCCACCACCGATACTCATAGAGTCATAGAGATGTACAGCATGGAAATAGACCCTTCGGTCCCACCTGTCCATGCCGACCAGATATCCCAACCCAATCTAGTCCCACCTGCCAACACCTGACCCATATCCTTCCAAGCCCTTCCTATTCATATACTCCTCCAAATGCCTCTTAAAAGTTGCAATTGTACCAGCCTCCACCACATCCTCTGGCAGCTTATTCCATACACGTACCACCCTCTGTCTGAAAAGGTTGCCCCTTAGGTCTCTTTTATATCTTTCCCCTCACACCCTAAACCTTTGCCCTCTAGTTCTGGACTCCCAGACCCCAGAGAAAAGGCTCTGTCTATTTACCCTATCCATGCCCCTCATAATTTTGTAAACCTGTATAAGGTCACCCCTCAGCCTCTGACGTTCCAGGGAAAACAGCCCCAGCCTGTTCAGCCTCTCCCTATAGCTCAAATCCTCCAACCTTGGCAACATCCTTGTAAATCTTTTCTGAACCCTTTCAAGTTTCACAACATCTTTCCGATAGGAAGGCGACCAGATCTGCACGCAATATTCCAACAGTGGCCTAACCCCAATGTCCTGTACAGCCGCAACATGACCTCCCAACTCCTGTACTCAATACTCTGACCAATAAAAGAAAGCATACCAAACTCCTTCTTCACTATCCTATCTACCTATGACTCCACTTTCAAGGAGCTATGAACCTGCACTCCAAGGTCTCTTTGTTCAGCAACACTCCATAGGACCTTACCATTAAGTGTATAAGTCCTGCTAAGATTTGCTTTCCCAAAATGCAGCATCTCGCATTTATCTGAATTAAACTCCATCTGCCACCTCTTTGCCCATTGGCCCATCTGGTCAAGATCCTGCTGTAACCTGAGGTAACCTTCTTCGCTGCCCACTACACCTCCAATTTTGGTGTCATCTGCAAATTTACTAACTGTACCTCTTATGCTTGCATCCAAATCATTTATGTAAATGCAAAAAAGTAGAGGACCCAGCACCGATCCTTGTGGCACTCCATTGGTCACAGGCCTCCAGTCTGAAAAACAACCCTCCACCACCACCCCATGTCTTCTACCTTCAGCCAGTTCTGTATCCAAATGGCTAGTTCTCCCTGTATTCTGTGAGATCTAAGCTTGCTAATCAACCTCCCATGTGGAACCTTGTCGAACACCTTACTGAAGTCCACATAGATCACATCTACCACTTGCCCTCATCAATCCTCTTTGTTACTTCCTCAAAAAACTCAATCAAGTTTGTGAGACATGATTTCCCACACACAAAGCCATGTTGACTGTCTCTAATCAGTCCGTGCCTTTCCAAATACATGTACATCCTGTCCCTCAGGATTCTCTCTAACCACTTGCCCACCATTGACTTCAGGCTCACCGGTCTATAGTTCCCTGGCTTGTCTTTACCACCCTTCTTAAAGAGTGGCACCACATTTGCCAACCTCCAGTCTTCCGGCACCTCACCTGTGACTATCGATGATACATATATCTCAGAAAGAGGCCCAGCAATCACTTCTCTAGCTTCCCACAGAGTTCTCAGGTACACCTAATCAGATCTTGGGGACTTATCCACCTTTAACTGTTTCAAGGCATCCAGCACTTCCACTTCTGTAATCTGGACATTTTGCAAGATGTCACCATCTATTTCCCTACAGTCTATATCTTCCATATCCTTTTTCACAGTAAATACTGATGCAAAATATTCATTTAGTATCTCCCCCATTTTCTATGACTCCACACAAAGGCTGCCTTGCTGATCTTTGAAGTGCCCTATTTTCTCCCTAGTTACCCTTTTGTCCTTAACATATTTGTAAAAAACCCTTTGGATTCTACTTAATTCTATTTGCCAAAGCTGTCTCATGTCCCCTTTTTGCCCTCCTAATTTCCCTCTTAAGTATACTCCTACTGCCTTTATACTCTTCTAAGGATTCACTCAATCTATCCTGTCTATACCTGACATATGCTTCCTTCTTTTTCTTAATCAAACCCTCAATTTCTTTACTCATCCAGCATTCCCTATACCTTCCAGCCTTTCCTTTCACTCTGACAGGAATATACTTTCTCTGGATTCTCGTTATCTCATTTCTGAAGGCTTCCCGTTTTCCAGCCGTACCTTTACCTGCGAACATCTGCTCCTAATCAGCTTTCGAAAGTTCTTGCCTAATACCATCAAAATTGGCTTTTCTTCAATTTAGAACTTCAGCTTTTAGATCTGGTCTATCCTTTTCCATCACTATTTTAAATCTGAAACTGATACAGTTGAGAACAGAAACGAGTCAAACAGTCAGGGCAGGAAGGGACAAGGTAGGGCTAATAAATTAAACTGCATTTATTTCAAAGCAAGGGGCCTAACAGGGAATGCAGGGAGTACTCAGTAGCAACAGTATGTACTATCTACAAGATGCACATCAGAAATTTAGCACAGATCCTGAAACAGCACCTTCCAACTACATGATTACTTTCATCTAGAAGGTCAAGGGAAGCGGATACGTGGGAAGACCATCACTTGCAATTTGCTTTCTAAGGTACTCACTATCCAAACTTGAAAATATATTTCCATTCCTTCATTGTGATCGGGTAAATATATTGGAATTCCCTCTCTAATGGCATTGTGTGTATACCAACAGCACACAGACTGCAGTGGTTCAAGAAGGCAGATCACTACCACTTCTCAAGGCAACTAGGGATAGGCAATAAATGCTGACTTCAATTTGTCAACACTCTGACATGAGTAAACTGCACGATGGCCAGATCCAGGGAAATGGTGGAAAGTGGCAAGGGAGAGCTGGAAGTCAAAACCAACGACAATCTTTTGCAAAATGTCGAGGACCAGGTCAGCCAGTAATCCAAACTTAGAAGAAGGGGAAAAGCCTAAAGAGTAGTCCAAGGGCAGTATAATGCAGAGGTGAGGGACTTCCTGGTGTGGGAAGAAATATTGACATAAGAACATCCGTCGATGCGACATTTGCCTAATTAGTACCACAGGCAGGACAAGATAACATCTGGAAGTCTAATTAACTGTTGTTAAAATGTAATTCCACTCTACAAATGTATTTGTGCAGCTATTCAAAGCCCTATTTCGACCCTACTTGGGGTAGTGTGAGCAGATCTGGACAGCACATCTTAGGAAGGACATATTGGCCTTGGATGGAGTACAATGTAGGTTTACAAAAATGATACCTAGATTTCAAGGCATGAGTTATGAGGGGAGAATATATCAATTAGTCATTGCTGGAAAAACTCAGCAGGTCTGGCAGCATCTGTGGAGAGAAATCAGAATTTGCGTGTCTGGTCCAGTGCCCCTTTTTCAGTTCTGAGGAACTTTTGTTGAACGGCAATTTCTGTTTTTGTTTTTGATTTGTAGCACCTGCAGTTCTTTTGGCTTTTATATAGATTAGCCCTGTTTCTCGAAAATTTTGCAGTTAAGCAATGATCTGATTGAAGTCTTCAAGGTATTAACAGAAAACGAAAGGGTGGATAAAAATAAACTACCTCCACTGGCTGGGATTCCTAGAATGAGTTGGCATAGTCTGTGAATTAGGGCCGAACTGTTCGGAAGAGATTTTAGGAATCTCTTGTACATGCAAAGGGTGATAGAAGTTTGGAAATCTTTTCTGCAAATGGCAGTGGATGCTGGATTAGTTGATAATTTAAAATTTGAGATAGTTTGAGCAAAGGTGTTAAGATATAGGGGCCAGAGGCAAGTATATGGAGTTAAGTCACAATTCAGCCACAATCTCATTGAATGGCTACTCCTGTTTCTATGTTCAAAGAAAAGACAAGGGAGACCAAACAGCTTGCATTTATTGCCCATCTTTAATTGCCCTGGAGAAGATGGTGGTGAGCTACCATTTTGAACTGCTGTATCTATGATGTAAATAGGCACTGATAGTACTATTATGAAGGGAGCTTCAGGATTTTGACAGTGGCAGTGAAGGAATAGATGCGATAATTCCGACTCAGGATGGTGGTCAAAAAGTATGGCACTGGAAAAACACAGCCGATCAGGCAGCATCCGAGGAGCAGGAGAATTGATGTTTTGAGCATAAGCTCTTCACCAGGAACGATGAAGAGCTTAAGCTCGAAACATCGACTCTCCTGCTCCTCGGATGCTGCCTGACTGGCTGTGCTTTTCCGGTGCCATACTTTTTGACTCTGATCTCCAGCATTTGCAGTCCTCACTTTCTCCAACTCAGGATGGTGTATGACTTGGAGGGGAATTTACAAGTGCTGGTATTCCCATATATCTTCTACATAGACATGATAATGTACAAATATCACACTCATATTGTATACGTGGTTCAAACTTGGCAACAAAGGATCCATTTCAAATAAAAGGTACCACTTCTCCTACATTGACCACCTGAAAAGCTTGCAAAATACTTTTAAAACATAAGTGTGATTGTTTTGTTGAACACATTGGCAGTGTTACATATGTATGCCTTGTGAGAATGGTGAAACAATAACGTGCTAACACAAGGCCTGACTCCAATTACACACTTGTGTTTAAGTGTAAGCAATGCACCAAAGTAATTGCTAAGATTTCATGTCCCTCTGTGGGGAGTTACATTCATATGGCATGGTAGTCAGATGTATGTCAACAGCACTTAAACTTCTCTGACTTCTGCTGCCATTACTCATAGATGCTTGCTACAGCGCAAATTATAGTGTATTCTGACTTTCGACATTTTAACTGAGATTGACAAAAATAAAAATATACATGTTACCACAAGCACAGCCAGTGGTACTAATTAGAAAACTTTACAGAACAGGTTCACAAATGCTAAGGTAGATGAACCTTCACTTTCAGCTACAGAATCAACGTCAGATGCTGAAGAATGTCAATGTTCAATAGCAAACAGCTGCCAGCAATACAACACTGTTTTACATTTCATAGCAATGAGAATGAATCAGCCACATAATTGAAACACCCAATGCATTCCTCTGCGTATTCCAACTAAAGTAGTTTTAATCACACATCAGTCTGTTCTACTATTGCCTTTCTCACATCAAATGTAGCATGCAGTCATTTTGATTCACTAGAGTGAGCACTGATCAAAGTTTAGATTTGCTTTTCCTATAAAGTGACAAGACCTCAATCTGTACGTGCTGAGCCAGAACTCATGTTCATGCTCCATTACGGTGTGCAAAAAAAATGTCTCTGGTGACAGGCAATCTGCAGCCACCTTGATTAGCATCAGTTCAAATAACTAGAAAATTGGCAACGTGACACAATAAAGACTGCCTCGCTCTAAAACAATCTGACTATTCTGCTGCAAGGACAATGAGCACTCAAAGTAACTTGTAATTCCACTACAAATTCTATCATTTTGAGAAAGCCACAGTGCAACTGAAGCTAATTGAAAGGCTGCATCACCCTCGTATTCAACACACAACTAATAGCTATCAAAATATTTGTACAATTGGCTGATTATTCTCATAAACTTTCAAATGATCTGAGAAAAGTCTAATCAATGTAATGGAGTACAAATTTCCTGATGTTATCCAATTTCTGTGCAGTTGGAGCAATAAGAGTTGTACCACTGTCAGCACTCTCATTGCTGATACTGTACAAATGTGGGATTAGTATAAATAATCTTTGTTGGTTCTTGATGGAGAACAGGCTATCTGGAGCAAGGTTTATTCCTAATGCTGACAGGAATTGAAAAGGCCCCAGAATCCTGCTTGAAAGACAATAGGCAGAATTTCATTGATATGCAATGGCAAAACTTGTACCAGAATTGGATAAGTGCAATGAGGGCTATCATGATGTTGCGATCAACTGGCTCTGTCTTTTACATTTTTTTACATGTGGCATAGTGAGCTTTTCACTAGGCAGGAGTGAGTGGACAATGAGTAGGAATTCAAGCTTGTTAACCCACTTAATGTCTCAAGACACTGGCCATATGTATCCCATGTCCAAGGACATTGACATTTGATACGTGCCAGCCTCTAACTCACCTCACGGCACATCACCAATCCATTTTCATGACACTTCTGCACTTCAATGCAGCATTTGGGCAGCACCAGCAGCCATCACTGTAATGCTGTACCAAGGACATTTCATGCTCAGGAATAAACACTCAGCTCATGGACTGGACCAGGCTACGTCTCTCGGCTCTTCATTTGCTCTCAAAGTGCTCATTCACTCTGAGCCCAAGTAAATGCTCTCGACATCGCTACCTTGTATTGTCTTGCCTTCCGTATTTATTGCACTTTGACCACTCAGCCAGAGATACCAGGCTCATATTACAACTGTCTTGCCTTGTATTTGCCACAGATGCAATGCCAGGAAGCTTGTTGTAGTTGTCAGCCATCTTCCATCAAGTCAAGGGCACTAGCCTTCACTGATGGATTTGTGGCACAGTAAGTCAACAGCAACATCCGATACCAGATGAGACACAAACATTATCTACAATGAGAGATTTTCTATACCCAAATATAGACATGGACTGTGGTTGTGTTAAAGACTGAGAGGGCAGGTATTCTTAGACTATGCACAAGAGAGTTTCCTACAGCAGTGTGTGTCCAAGAAAGGAGACACTTCTAGACCTGATCCTTGTGAATGAGGTGGACTAAATATATCATGTGTCACTGCGGGAACATTTAGTGATCATTGTGTCTTTAGGATGGTGATGGAAAAGGACAGCGAACAATCCAGATTAAGAATAATTAACTTGAAGAGAGCCAACTTCAGTGGTGCAAGAATGGAGTTGGATCAGGTAGCTGTGAAAAGGGAGAGTCAGGACTTACAATTCCGGAAACAAAAACAGAAACTGCTGGAAAGGCTCAGCAGGTCTGGCTATGTCTGTGGTCAGAAATCGAAGTTAACATTTTGAGTTCTGTGGCCCTTTCTCAGTACAGTCCCCAGTGTATTTGTTTCTGACTTCCAGCATCTGCAGTTCTTTTTTCATAATTCCAGAGCTCTTTTGGTGAAAAGAAAATGCAGAAATTAAGAAAACGAAGAAAAAGTTGCAACATCAGTTTCCTGGGATTTATTAATAGGGACAAGGACTACAGGAGCAAGGAGGTGATTTCGAACCTCAATAAGAGTGATGAGCACAACTGCAGTATTATGTAAAGCCTGGGTACCATACTTCGGGAAAGATATGAACACACTGCAGAGAATACAGAAGTGTTTTACAAGAACTGTTTCAAGGATGAGATTCTTCTGTTGTGAAGACAGATCAGAGAGTTTGGGAATGTTCTTTATGGATAGGAGAAATGGATGGGAAAAAACTAATCCCACATTTAAGGATCAAGAATGAGAGGACATAGATTGACAGTGATTAGCAAAAGAAAATGCAATGTGAGGAAAAATCTTATTCATGCATTTTATTTTTCAGGTTTGGAATACACTGCCTGAAAGTGTGGCAGAGGCAAGTTCAATTTAAGGTTGAAGAGGGCATTTGACTTCTTTTTCTCCATTCAGGGGATGTGGACTTTTCTTACTGGGGCATTATTTATTGTCCATCTGTAAATACTCTTGAGAAAGTTGGGGGTGTTATGGGGCGGGGTAGATGGTTGTGGGTGCAGGGTGCAATCAAGAGGATATTTTCTTTTCCAATCCTGAGACCATTGCTACTTTTCTTTGTCTTTTTTTTTGATTGGAACTGTGAGTTGAAATTAAGAATTGAACTTTGAGCAGCAGCTTACTGTAAAAGAGAAGAAAAATAGATGCTTTCTGTTGGGAACTGGCCTGGAAAGTAATCCAATTTATTTACTAATCTAAGGACACTGTAGACAACGTAACTATGTTCAGGGCTGGCAGCTAGATGAATGTTGGATTGATCAACTAAGGAAGGACTGGTGCTAACCAACTAACCACAGAATATTGATTAAGAAGAGAAAACAAATGGGAGAACCAGTTTTGACTGGGTTTGGACAGGTGGCAATGTGATTTATGAAAATTTCTGGAGACGGCGCTGCTTTGTTTGTTCTCTCGAGTTTCTCTCCAATTATTGAATTCTTGAATGTTGTCAGAAAAAGTTCCAGTCTGTAGAAAATAAGTAAATATTTCTGGAAGTCTGCTGAAACTGTTTGCATTGACTGGTGACTTTGGAACTCAAGTAAGGTATAGAGTTCTACTTACCTGTGAACAATCTATTGTCCAAGGATTTCTGAAGGCTTGGTAGCCATCGTTTGGTACGGTTTGATACCACTGCTGCAGTGAAATTAGTTATGTTTATATATCATATATGTATATAATTGTCATGACTGGAGCAATATAATATTATAAAAGTACATATATCTCACTCACAAACTCACATCAAGTATCAATGAGAAATTCTGACAAGTCTGGTTCCTATCTATTTCTCTATTACCTTATCCACAATTATTTTCGTACTGTATATTCTTTAACCAAGTCTGCCCGTCAAATCTATAAAATGTAAAATGAAAACACATTATTCCTTCATCTCACACCTTTAAATCCATAGCCACCACCCCATTGATGTGACTTGCTCAGGGCAGATTTATTATAGCCATGATGGTGGCCTTCAACATTCTTTATAATTCTCATATCTATCATCTTATTTAGGTTTGTCATATACACCATTCCTTATTCCTGCATCCTTTCTTAATTTTTTTTAAGCTTTCTGGAGGATGAATAGGCAAATTGCCTGTGGAGTTTTAACACAATTGACTTTTTTATCTTGTAAATTTGTGTCCCCTTCCTTGATGTTAACAACGCTTCTTTAATTTCTTCAGTGGAGTAAGAATAGGATGCAATGGCAATTTTGTGTAAATTGCAGTCACAGATTTCCAAATGCAATAAGTTTGCTATTTACCATATCTAATTTCATCTGTGCTTTCTTCATCGATGGCCTACTTAATAACAGCAGTATTTTACTAGATAGTATATCCATACTAATTAAACAATTCACTTCAGCTATTTTAGGAGGAACGACTACTCTTTCTTTCTTAAAATTAACATCCCCAAAATTGAAACTGGTAGAGCTCTCAAGTTTCTTAACTTTGTTCTGATTCCTGCTAATCAGAGTTTAGATAGGATTTTAGCCAGTCTATTTCAGGCACCCAAATACTACACAATTGAAAAGTTCTGCCTCCAACACATTCATCACTAGCCTGAAACCTCAATGCCCTCTCTTTAATCCAGTTGTCAATTTTCTTCCTCTAAATCTCCCATTTTATGTTTAGTTTTGATATTCTAATATATTGTTTGGGGCAGTTCACGGTGTAATGGTACTGTGAATCACACCTGAAACAGCAAATGACTACACCATGGGGCTATCAGTGGTGCATTCTATTGTTGCAAATTCCAAATTTTCTTCACTAATCAACACTGTCAAAAGGAATCCTGTCTTCATTTTTCTCAGTTACAGTTCTCTTTTCAAACCATCATCTGTGACCTGTATCCAGACAGTTTCACCAGTCCTTTCACATTATGTCCTCCATTTTTTGTCACATCATCATTTGCCCCTATTGTGCTAAAATGCTGCTGGAAAGCATTACTTTCCAAAGAGTGTCCCTGACTTGGCAGTGGGTTTATTTGCAAATCTAACTCCGATAAAAACTAAAAATTTGTTGGAAGGATTCAGAAAAGATTTACAAGGATGTTGCCAGGGTTGGAGGGTTTGACTTAAATGGAGAGGCTAAATAGGCTGAGGCTACTTTCCCTGGAGTATTGGAGGCTGAGGGATGACATTATGGAGATTTGTAAAATCATGAGGGGCATGGATAGGGTGATTAGTCAAGATCGTTCCCCCAGGGTAGGAGAGTCCAGGACATGGGTTTAAGATGAGAGGTGAAAGATTTAAAAGGGTCCTACGCTGCAACTATTTCATGCAGAGGGTGATGCTTGTATGGAATGGGCTGCCAGAGGAGGTAGTGGAGGCTGGTACAATTGCAACATTTAAAGTGTATTACATCTTGACACCAAGAACAGCTATATAAGAATCCTATTCATTGACTACAGTTCAGACTACACTCTTACCCCCTCGAGACTGATTACTGAACTTAGTGATTTCAGACTAAGCCCCAGTCTCTGCAATTGGATCCTCGGTTTCCTGCCCCACAGGCCACAATCAGTGAAGATTGGAGACAATATTTTATGCTCACCACACTCAACACTGGAGCCCCCCGAGTGGTGCGTACTCAGCCCCCTACTGTACTCACTGTATACCCATGACTGCGTCGCCAAATACTAGACTAATGCTATTTACAAGTTTGCTGATGACCCCACCATAGTCAGTCAGTCATTCAGGTGGCGACGAAACAGACTACAGATGGGAGGTGGAAGACCTGGAAAAATGGTGCACTGAGAACAACCTAGCCCTCATTGCCGGCAAAACCAAATAACTCATTATTGACTTTCGGCGGGCTGTTACTCAAGCCCCCCTACACATTAACAGCACAGAGGTGGAACAAGTGGAGAGTGTCAAGCTCCTGGGATTAGTCATCTACAACAAGCTTTCTTAGACTCTTCATATAGATGGTTACAAAGGCCCAAAAATGTCTCTTCTTCCTCAGGCAGCTGAGAAAATCTGGCACGATGGCGAATACCCTTGCTAACTTTTATAGTTGCACCATCGAGAGCATTCTGTCTGGATGTATCACTACCCCTGGTATGGCAACTGCACCATTCAAGATCGGAGACGGTTACAGAGAGTGGTGAACTCAGCCCAGGCAATCACAAAGGCCAACCTCTCATCTATAGAATCAATCTACCAGGCCTACTGTCAAGGAAAGGCTGCCAGCATTCTCAAAGATCCATCCCACCCTGACAATGTTTTTCTACAACCTCTACATCGGGAAGAAAGTACAGAAGCTTGAACACACGGACAGCTGGTTTTGAAACAGTTTCTACCCTACTGTTGTTAGAATACTGAATGGACTCACAAACTCTTAACATTTGCTTGTACCTGTGTTTTTGTTTTTGCCGCTGTTTATCTATTATTTACTGATCTATGCTACTGAACTACGTGATCTGCCTGTATTGCTCGCAAGACAAAGCTTTTCGCTGTACCTTGGTACACGTGACAATAAATTCAATTCAATTCAATTTAAAAGGAAGAGTTTAGATGGATATGGGCCAAATGCTGGCAAATGGAACTAGATTAATTTAGGATAGCTAGTCAGCATGGATGAGTTGGACTAAAAGATCTGTTTCCATGCTGTACATCTCTATTACTCTATGAACTCTTTGATACTTTGGCACAATCTAATAACTTAAGTGCTAGTATAGATTGCTGAATTTCCAAATGGAATTTCTGTAGATTTGCATATAATCTACAGAATTCTTACGCTCCCACAGATTAATTAATCTCCCTCTTTTTACAATTTGAAGGTGCCGGAGTTAGTTTGGGATGTACAAAGTTAAAAATCACACAACACCAGGTTATAGTCCAACAGGTTTATTTGGAAGCACTCGCTTTCAGAGCACTGCCCCTTCATTCGGACTATAACCTAGTGCGTGATTTTTAACTTTGTATCCCTCTTTTTAAAATGTCAAAATTTGACAATGCCTATTAACAGTAAATAATCTTTTTGAGAAATGTTACCTATGAAAATTAATAATTTGTCCAAACCTCCACCTGTATTCTCATTTCAGGCTTTAATTCAAAGAAAAAGCTTTGCTTCTTATCCTGTTTATGCACAGAAGTGCCTAATTTAATCTATGGTAAAGAAATAACTCAGGTCGACATGGTTCTTTCATTTTTTTCACAAGGTATAAAGTTCATGTTCATGAAACGGAAGTGGGCAAACATACTGCAAAATTTCACAGTTTGATTCAACCATTGTGTTGGTGGGTATCAGTTAACGAGTGTGGTGCTGGAAAAGCACAGCAGGTCAGGCAGCATCCGAGGAGTAGGAGAATTGACGTTTCAGGCATAAGCCTTTCATCAGGAATAATGAAGGGCTTATGCCCAAAATGTTGACTCTCCTGCTCCTCATGCTGTGCTTTTCCAGCACCACACTTTTGACTCTGATTTCCAGCATTTGCAGTCCTCACTTCCTCCTGGGTGTCAGTTGATATCAAAATTTGCCTCATGATAAGGTTTAATTCCTCTGGAAGTAGCGATGAGCAGAGGTTTGGCACATCTCCTTAGGGGAAAACAACATGATCACCAGCATACTGCAGATTTGTAGACTCCGTTCTGTTCAACCTGACAAAGTTTTTTAAAAGATGAATTCCAAAAATCTGGATTTAATAAAATGAAACCACTATTAGCAGTGAATACACACAATCCCTATTCAAAATTAATCTGGAGACCTTGTTTCCTTACATGATATTTGTGACTCCACACACATTAACATCAAGCAGAGGCTTAATAAAAATTGGATACTTTTAAAAAAATGAACAGGAGGCATGTGAAGTACTTTTCTTAAAAATGATATTTTGCTTCTTGAATATCGAAACTGAGATGAAGTCACTGAATTTCACCTGTTAAAAAGGCTTATGATCCGCTTCCTTTGACTGAAACAACTTTTAATCAAAAATGAAAATGTTTAATTTACAAGTTTGGATGTTAGATTTTGCAGGTTATGTGAACTACTTACCGAAGTGTAGTGTGGAAACACTTCTTAAAAATTTATTCATGGGACATGGACATGGCTGGTAAGGGCATTATGGATTCTTTCTTGGGGGTGGCATGGTGGCTCAGTGGTTAGCACTGCTGCCCCACAGCACCAGGGACCCAGGTTCAATTCCAACCTCGGGTGACTGTGTGGAGTTTGCACATTCTCCCTGTGGCTGCGTGGGTTTCCTCCGACAGTCCAAAGATGTGCAGATCAGGTGAATTGGCCAAACTAAATTGCCCATAGTATTAGGTGCATTAGTGAGAGAAAAATAGGTCTGTGTGGGTTACTTTTCGGAGGGTTGGTGTGGACTTGTTGGGCCGAAGAGCTTGTTTCCATGCTGTAGGTAATCTAATCTATATTTCTACATGTGAAGACTGGCAGAAATTTGGATCTTCTCTTCAGTAAGCAGCAATTGTTGTTTATTTTTGTTAACCAAATATATTAATGAGCAAAGATAGGTAGTTTCAATGAATGGTTGAATGGAATTATTTTCCATATCCATAATGGACTCAAATTAAATCAATTTGAGCAATTTGCTACTTTACCATTAATTTGTCTTTTTCAAATGATGCCTCTTGAAAAGAAGCTACAGTTTTCTGTCTCGCTTTGAAGGAAATATTCAAAGGTTAGGCATATCAAAAGCATGCATCTTCTTACAATGCAAAGTTCAAGATAAAATGTAATCCATAATAAAAAGTCCTATACTCTATTACTGTTAATATTATTGCTTGCAGAAGTTATAGTACACAGGGAGACCACTGATACACTGTGCCCATGCTCCTTAGCTGGAACTATTTCCTTTGATCCCATGCCTCTGGCCTTTTTTCTGTCGTGTTTGTATCTTCTTTTTTCTCAAGAGTTCACTTAATTTTATTTTAAATTCTGATGTTATTGCCTAAGTCCATTTCCAGTAATATTATATGTTACTTGTTCCACAAATCCATTTCATGAAAATAGCCTGCTGATTTTCACTCTCAGTGTTCCAAAGATAATCGTAAGCTTAGATGCCTCTGCTATTGTTTTCACAGCCCACAGAAACAACAACGTTCTATCAGGTGCACTCGGAAAACGGAAAACGTAATATTTGTTCTCCTTCTAACATTGTTACAGTGAGAATTATTTTGTGATTATCGATGACTGTCTTTTATGGAAAGAAATCTGTTTCAAAATGGAGCCTCCTGTCTCTTTGAATTGCTCCCAGCCCCATTCATGGCCCTGTAGGTCCACTCAGGCCCACTCACCTATCTAGCAAACATCCTGCAGCTCACAAGAGCCCATTCAGAGTGAGCTGTTGGACATTGTCTTTGGATTCACTCCCCGGGTACACTTAGAATTTTTTCGAGTCAGTACAAATCAGTAACCAGTGACACTTAGAATTTTTTAGGCTCAGTACAAATCAGTAACCAGTGACACTTAGAATTTTTTTGAGTCAGTACAAATCAGTAACCAGTGACACTTAGAATTTGGGCTGAAACTTTCTCTAAATTTAAACTTCCCCTTCGATACGAATCTCCAATGCTGAGATAGTGTGAAATGATCAACCCAATTGACCTTTTCTCACTGCTACTGGATTGTCCAATCAAAGGTTCCTTCTCACCCACATCTGCTTCTTATAGGCAGCAAGTATGAGGAAAAAACTGATTGTGGCTGACTGAGTAGCCCAGAAGCATTTTTCAAAACTCATTGAGTCTTTCTGTATTACTATTTCTGGGACTTGCACAAGGACCTTCCAAAGGCTACATGAATAACATCATAGTGGCCCCCAGACACCGCTGCCAAAGTGAATGTTGAAGGTGGTGGGTGGGTTGCCAATCAAGGAGATTTCCTTATCTTGGATAATACTGAAAGTTGAAAAATGTGGCACTGGAAAAGCACAGCAAGTCAGGCAGCATCCGAGGAGCAGGAGAGTCGACGTTTCAGGCATAAGACCTTCATCACGCATTCCTGATGAAAGGCTTCTGCCTGAAATGTCCGTTATGATGATTCCTTAAAATTAAAGAGAGATAGAAAAGTGGAAAGATTAGAAGTTCACAAGTTTAGAAATCAAAAGCAAAAGGCAAAGGGAGTAGTAAAGGTTATAGAAAACAGCAGTAAGTTTTGAGGAGGTGTCAATAGCAGAATACAGGTCAGCTCTGAAAACAAAACTAAGAATATTAAGCACTAGAGAGGTGATCCAATGAAATTGCATGCAAAATGTTACCTTTGTTTCTCTCTCCACAGATGCTGCCTGTCCTGCTGAGATTCTCCAGCACTTTTTTGCTTTTATTTCAAATTGCCAGTGTCTGCATTGCTTTGCTCTTGCTTTGTGTTTTGCTGATTTTACCTTCTTGGAAATGTGATGTTGATTTGAGGTGTACCACTAAGCTGCTACTCTGTCTGAGTTTGATCTCATCAATGTAGAGGAGACTACAATGTAGGCAACAGATACAGCGGACTGTACAAGAAGTACAAGTAAAATGCTGCTTTACTTGGATGATGTGTTTGGGGTCATGGACAGTGAGGAGGAAGGAAGGAAAGTGTTACACCTTTGCATGGTAACGTGACTTGGGAGGAGGATGAGATATTGAGGTAATATAGGAGTACAGTAGACTATCAGGGATGGAGCAGTCCATTCTCAAAGCTGACAGGAGAGGAAGGGCAGTTGTAGTTCATGGTGACATCATATTAGAACTGGTGCAAATGGTGGAGAGTGACACTTTGAGTACATAGCCTGGTGTGGTGAAAAGTGAGGATGTGGAATCCTAACATAGTTCTGGGATGGAGGAAAAGGTCTACAAAAGGGTAGAAGAGTAGACAATGAGTTTGACACAGTTGAGAGTCCATTTCCCCACAGGTAAGGGGGATTCTCAGTTGTGGAAAATAAAAATATGTTGGAAGTACCACTGTGGGAGTTTGCATTGTTGGAACAGATGCGACAGAGATGGGGAGACTGGGAAAGTAGAATGGAGTCCTCGCAGGAAGCAAGCAGTGAGGAAGTACAGTCAAGGTTGCTTTGGACGTTGGTGGCTTTGTAATGAATTTTAGGAGACAGTCCATCCCCACAAATCAAGACAAAGAAGTTAAGATATGGACCAGGTGAAGGTGACAGAAGAGCAGAAATTAGAATTAATCTTCATGAATCTTTCCAGTCCCATCTGAGAACAAGAAACATTATTGATACAGTTATTCGGAAAGAGTTGTAGAAGTGTTCCAATAGAACTGGAATCAAATTCCACAAAAAAGACCATATCTAGGGCCTGTGCAGGGAGCCATGGCAACATACTTTATTTAGTGGATGTTAGACATGTTAAAGGGAATTTGTTCAAACAGAAACACAGCCAACCTCTACCAATTACCTTCCTTCCACTAATTTTCAGGTTAATCTTCCTTCAAGGCTCCTCCTGACTCCCCCTGATACTCATGAGATTGAACATTTCTTATTTTCCTATTATCCTTCATGCCCTCTCTGAACTCAGTTTGTCCATGAGGTCCAATAGCTGCTCTCTTGACCTTATTTCCAATAAATTAATTACCATTCAACCTCTGGCCCCCATGTTCTCTGAGTCTGTTCATGATTCTCACTTTTTAAGTTCTGTCCTTCATTCAAATCTTGGGAGGTCATATTGCAGCTGTACAGGACATTGGTTAGGCCACTGTTGGAATATTGTGTGTGATTCTGGTCTCCTTCCTATTGGAAAGATGTTGTGAAACTTGAAAGGGTTCAGAAAGGGTTTACAAGGATGTTGCCAGGGTTGGAAGATCTGAGCTACAGGGAGAGGCTGAACAGGCTGGGGCTGTTTTCCTTGGAGCACGGAGGCTGAGAGGTGACCTTATAGAGGTTTAGAAAATTATGAGGGGCATGGATAGAATAAATAGACAAAGTCTTTTCCCTGGGGTCAGAGAATCCAGAACTAGAGGGCATAGGTTTAGGGTGAGAGGGGAAAGATTTAAAAGAGACCTAAGGGGCAACCTTTTCACACAGAGGGTGGTACATGCATGGAATGAGCTGCCAGAGGAAGTGGTGGAGGCTAGTACAATTGCAACATTTAAGAGATGGGTATATGACTAGGAAGGGTTTGGAGGGATATGGGCCTGGTGCTGTCGGGTGGGACTAGATTGGGTTGGAATATCTGGTCGGCATGGACGGGTTCTACATCTCTATGACCCTATGACTTTTCCACCCTTGCGAACTACCACCTCACCCTCAACCTTCCTTCAAAATCCTTTCACAAGATGTTGCCTCCAAAACGTGTGTTAATTTTTCCAAGAATTTCACTTTTGAATCTCTCCAGCCAGGTTTCCACTCCTCTAACAGCATTAAAATGTTACCTAGTAACTCATAAATGCAAATGCCTATGACTGTGACAATTGCAAACATTCCTTCCTTGTTCATCTCAACACACCTGCAGAGACTTTGACATTGTTGACTGCTCTGTTGTCTGTGAATACCTATCTACTGTCGTCATATGGGTTGGCCTGTCAGTATGCCCACATTCTTTAAAATCTATGTAGAAAGATATGTTTTAAAGTGTATCTTAAAAGTCAAGAGATGTGAAGGATTAGGGAGACAGTTTCACAGCTTGGGAACATTCTAGAGACTGGAATGAGAGGAGCACAGATATGTCATGGATCTTCAGAGAAGATTCTAGAAATTCTAGAAAGATCCTAATTCTATGACATGTGAAAGCCAGCCCCATCTTTATAACAAAAACTTTTAAGTGTACCCAATAGTTTTTTACTTGCATGTATTCAGGATAGGAGGTCAAACTCACTCAAGCCTGAAAGATATGTTTTCAAAAATGTCTTAAAGGCCAAGAGATGTAGAGGCTTAAAGAGAAAATTCCAGACTTTAGGAATGCTTAAGCGATCAGAATGATCAGAGCACAGATAATTTGAGGTTTCTGGGCTGGAGAAAATTGTAAAAATAGGGACCTGCTAGGCCTTGGAGAGATATGAAACTGATAGCAGGAACTTGAAACATTCCATTTTCTAGCACTGATATTCCCCAACTTCATAATAATTCATGAAAACCAGTATCCTATAGAAAGTCCCAGGTTTAGTTGGTGTATATAAAATGACAACACAAGTCAATGATCTTCTTGTCATATAGTACTCAAGAAAACAAATGTAATTCTTTTCTCTGCATGGCCAAATGTCTGGAAAAATAAGACAAAGCATGGTTGATAAAGGCACAATTTTTCAATGGTGTATGTTTAATTCTGCAAGGATCTTGATAGTTCTTGTTGAATGGAATGGCTGCTAAAATGTACTATGGAAATTTTATTCATAATTGTGGCAATCTACACTACAGCATTTAACTTGCAATTTTAACAGGAACTGTTTGTCCAAATTGTACCATCAACATATTGGTTGGTTTTAAATATTTGCTCCTGAATTCATGGTAAACATTGATAACATTCGTTCAGTGAGCTATTAACTTGCCAGTAAAGGAAGTTAGATCAGAATGTACTCCACCCAGGTATGATGTTGATTTTAATACAAATTGATAGATCTGAATAGATTTGTGATATGGATGGGCCAACTCAATCTGCATTAGGATTAAATTTCTCATCAAAGCCTGTTAAAAGATGAACTGTCAGAATGAATGACTTTGAATCAGGCATTCATCAAGTGAACAAAACACTTCACAATCTTTGGCACGTTCTACTCCAACTTTTCATTAATAATACTTCCAGTCTTTATTGAGAATGTGCAGCAATTTTGAAAGAATATTGAGAAAAAAAAAAGCTTTAAAATGGCACCTTGTGACAAAACTGTGGCACAATTGGTCTCTGTCAAGTTGGACTGATTTCTGATGACCATTTGTCAAACATAGAACTTCAAATTTAGAACAATTAGCGATAACTTATATTGATTTTACAAAGGCTGTTGTCTAAGAAACAAAGCAAAAACATTAATTGTAAGATTGAATTGCATAATTTACAGCACAGAAACTGGCCATTTGGCCCAAAAGGTCTATTCCATCTTGTATGCTTCGCATGAGCCTGCTCCCATCCCTCTTCATCTAAGTCTTTTGCTGATGTCTTGTGTTACCTTCACAATTTTTAATGCACAAGCTCAGCACATGTAATGCAAAATAGATCAGTTGGTGATAGTGTCTGGTATTTATTCATACTGACAAGTAGTTTTGGCACCTTTCTCCTTTCACAACACAGCTGGGTCAGTGTAGGGTTTCGGTAGAGTGGTGGTGGAGGGATAATATTCTTTAGTCTTGCAGGAGAGAATCAGATGTTTTGCAGAACTATGCAGTAAAAATCTCAGGTTTGGAAAAACTGAGAGATGGATCGTGGAGTTTGATTCACATTGGATTCATGGTGTCTAAGATTGAGAAGGATACAGGCCTTCAGAGAAATGAAATGGACAAGGGGCTAGAATTGGTAATACTGGTTTGTAATTTTCTAAGAAAACTTTGCAAATTTCAGTGAATGTGACTGGTTCCTGGGTGTGTTATATATGTACCTATCTTTCTTGTCTCTGTCACAAATTAAAAGATTAAAAGATACCAATTACCAGCAAAACACAAATTATTGAGGGGATCTTTATGAAAGAGTTTACCGACTCATAAATGCTTCTCCAAGCATCGAGTGAAGTAGAAAATAATAAACAATTAATTTGAAAGTTGTTGTGATCCTTCAAATACTCATTGGGGGAATGCATTTGTGCTGCTGAACATTTATTCAAGAGAGGGCATTAAAAAGGTTAAACGTGGCAAATCAGCATCAAATCCATGTCAGATGCTGACTGATATCATGGACTCCCTACTGTGCAGAAGCAGGCCATTAGGTCCATCCAGTCTGCACATACTCTCTGAATAGCATCCCACCCAGATACCTCCCCCACCCTCTGCCTGTGTCCGAGGCAGCAGTGCTAACCACTGTGCCATCATGCCACCCATACTATAATCGACATAGTCTATATAATTTCAATGCTACATGTATCACATAATAATTTTCTCAACAAGGTAATGTAAGGAGATGGCCATGCTGGTAGTGGCTGGCAGCAACGTAACCAAGCCTAAACTTCCTGAAACTACCAGCTCTATATTGCAATCCCAGCACTGTATTTCTCTCTGTCATGTCAGTCCTCACATTATAGCCTCCACTTTATTGCACCTTCAATATTTGTAGCATGTTGAAACAATCCCTGTTATTGTTAATGTACTTATTTCTTGTTTTTAATAATTTGATTTGATTTATTATTGTCACATGTACCGAGACACAGTGAAATGTATTGTTTGCGTGCATCATACCTTACTGACTAAAATGGGAACTTTTCTGCAAATGGTCACAAGGTAGACCTAACTGCTCAGAGATCTAAATATATATTTGCATGTGAACGGTAAAATGAAATCACACCTCATTAAATTAGAAATTGTTTAGTTTTGAACAACTGATGTCTGAGAACATTAAATAATGTTGGGAGCAGAAAAGCAAATATATTTCTATTTTGGTGTGAATGTATCTTCATCAGGCTGGTTTACCTTAATTGGAAATGACTATATTAGCTCACATAACATAAAGAACAGGGTGTGAATATTGTGGTTTTAAAGAATCCAACTGACATTTATTTCTATTATGTACAAACATTAAGTACCTTAGGCAAATACGTGTCAGGACTAATGTTAAGCATTAAGTTACAACAATGCAGCATGCTCATGAGGATTTGTTTGCATTGGGCGTTTCTAAGTGCTGATAGTGTAATCATTGAGGAGCATCAGCATGCTTTCAATTTAGAAAAAGCAGGATTTTTTTTCCCCCATAAAAAAAAACATTGCTTTGACAGCTTTTGTTTTTTAATTCCACTGGAAGTTAGATGGAAGAAACAGATTCTTCCAAAGAAAGGAGAGGTTTAGTATAGCTCAGAAATAGGTTACTTCAGTGTAAGGATTTTAGTTTGAACATTCCAGACCAAAGTGTTCGGTGAAGACACTTTTTATTTGAAATTGGGAAAGTTAAATGACTAGTCAACTCTGAAGACTACGAGTCAAAAGAAATGGTTAAGTCAACAGATGTGATTGAGAAGCGAGCAAACTCTGGTGTTTGAGGACTGTAAACCAAGGCTTAATGGGATTGTATTTTTACAGTATGCTTCAAAATCTTCCATAACATTTATTTTAGTTTATTTTATTTAGTTCATTTTAGCATAATTTCTTTTGTGTAATTAAATTGTATTTCATTATTGAAACTAAATCTGCCGTATCATATAATTTTGTTTCAGTGAAAGATCCCCCTCCATTAATTTTTTTAAAAATTATCGAACTAGCTAGATTTCAAGCTGGGACCTGACTTGTCCAATAATAACATGAGCTGGGATGATAACAATTGAAGCAGTATTATGTTTGTAAGTTCTTTATAAAACCTATCATATTTGTAAAAGCCAAGTTTACATTTATAGCAGTTTGCCGCTAACATCTCTGAATTATCCTTCTATCCATACCGATCAATGTGAATTATAAAGAATTGTCAATACATAGTTAAATATAATAAAGACATTGGCAGTCAAACGCATTTAAACAAACAAATAATCGGCAATATCAGCCAGGTAATAGTTCAAAGAATGACATGGATAGTGACCTCGGAACAATCTTTCAGGCCTTCATCTCATCCACCCAGTTAAAAGGGGGCTGCACAGTAGCCAAAAAAAAGGTTACAGAAATATACAGAAGAATACTTCAGATTGTTGTACAACCTGTGAAAGGTAGCATTTGCAGTGACAACCAAAACAAATTGAAGCTTGTATTTGATCATTGTGGCTTTTACCTTAAATACAATAAAAACAACTTTCTCTCTTATCACAAAAAAACAGAAAGACTGAAATCCACTTGAGAAGAAACTTGACTTAAAGAAAAACCATTGAACTCAGTGGCCTCCAATTTTCCTGGCCTAACCCTGGTGAAAATGGAATGGTTGTGCACTGAAAATGGCAGTGCAACAGCTTTCACTCTGTACGTGCTGGTATGTCATTCCAACACATCACAGAAAAAGGCAAGCAAAGCATTTATGTGTATTGGTCAGCTCCTATTGACAGCATGATAATCAAACTCATACATCATGGTGCAATTATGTGAATTTCCATGAAGGCATCAATGTTGGTAAGAGATGTTGAGCAACTCACTGATACGTGCTTTGCTTCCAGCAGGGTATTTGTACCTGATATGGCAATGCTTATGTTATCTCATGAACTTAACAACTAGGCGTTTGTACAGTGGTACTGCAGAATCCAAAATCATATTTATTACAGGTTATTATTACATACATTTACATTCATACACCCATGTCTGGGTTAGTACAGTCAGTTATTCTATAATGCAATGGTTATGTTCTCGCGCATCTCTGTGGTGTAGAATATCGCGCTTTAGAAACAGCACTTAAAATGTTAGCGACGTAATCACGTTATGGCTAACACACATTTTAAAAGTTTGTGCTTCAGAAACAGCATCCACAATTCGTCAACTGTGTTACAGTGAATTCACAGGGAATGTGCGTTATAATAGAATGACCTGTATTAGGCTATTTGGTTACAAGCAGCAGCATGCTCTCATCTGCACATCATATTTCAAGTGGCCTGATTAAGATGGAGTCTGAGAACTCCTTAGTCTCAGGTCACATGTTATGACATAGAGATGATAAAATGAGCATTAGAGATAGACTGACATAGAGTGTCTTTAAAATGTTACTGATTTGTTGATTATGAGACATTACAGAACATATCCTGGGAAAGGGAAGTACTGCGGTCACTCAGGAAACATGAAGTTGCTGCATATAAATTAAGAGTATGATCATAGCTGATGTTTTCCCTTTCCAATCACTGCCTAATACTTCCCCAGATGAGACTAGCAAAAAGGCACAGACCAGGAATTGAACCTGGCATCTTTCCAATCTGAATGACGCAATGCAACATTGTTAACAGAATGCAATACAGCATGCAACCCAAATTTTCCTGTCTTTCAGTTAGACCATGACCAGGCTGTCCTCCAACTAATTAATCTATTTGCCTACTAATCCTTTGATACCATAGCATGCTTGTCAGTCTGCAAACACTTCCCTCCTCTTCATCCTCCATGCCCTCAATCTCCAGCACCTCCCCAGGACTTTTCCCAATGTTGCAATCAACCAAATCATTGTGCAGTCACATCTGTGCTCTTGAGGCCATTCTATAGTTTGCTAGATGATGGAGACAAGCACGAAACTGAATTTGGAACAAGCTTTGGGCCTTGGATTCATCTATCAAGTAGGTTGCTGATCTCATGTCTAGGAATGGGTCAAAATGAACCTCCCTCCAGCAGGAAGGTGAGTATAGAGTCATAGAGTCATAGAGATGTACAGCGTGAAAACAGACCCTTTGGTTCAACCTGTCCATGCCGACCAGATAGCCCAACCCAATCTAGTCCCACCTGCCAGCACCCAGCCCATATCCCTCCAAACCCTTTCTATTCATATACCCATCCAAATGCCTCTTAAATGTAGCAATTGTACCAGCCTCCACCACTTCCTCTGGCAGCTCATTCCATACACGTATCACCCTCTGTGTGAAAAATTTGTCCCTTAAGTCTCTTTTATATCTTTCCCCTCTCACCCTAAACCTATGCCCTCTAGTTCTGGACTCCCCTACCACATGGAAAAGACTTTGTCTATTTATCCTACCCATGCCCCTCATAATTTTGTAAATCTCTATAAGGTCACCCCGCAGCCTCCAACACTCCAGGGAAAACAGTCCCAGCCTGTTCAGCATCTCCCTATAGCTCAAATCCTCTAACCCTCACAACGTCCTTGTAAATCTTTTCTGAATCCTTTCAAGTTTCACAACATCTTTCCGATAGGAAGGAGACCAGAATTGCACGCAATATTCCAACAGTGGCCTAACCAATGTCCTGTACAGCTGCAACATGACCTCCCAACTCCTGTACTTAATACTCTGACCAATAAAAGAAAGCATACCAAACGCTTTCTTCACTATCCTATCTACCTGTGACTCCACTTTCAAGGAGCTATGAACCTGCACTCCAAGGTCTCTTTGTTCTGCAACACTCCCTAGGACCTTACCATTAAGTGTATAAGTCCTGCTAAGATTTGCTTTCCCAAAATGCAGCACCTCGCATTTATCTAAATTAAACTCCACCTGCCACTTCTCAATCTATTGACCCATCTGACCAAGATGCTGTTGTAATCTGAGGTAACCTTCTTCGCTGTCCACTACACCTCCAATTTTGGTGTCATCTGCAAACTTACTAACTATATATAAATGATGAAAAGTAGAGGATCCAGCACCGATCCTTGTGGCACTCCACCGGTCACAGGCCTCCAGTCTGAAAGACAACCCTCCACCACCACCCGATGTCTTCTACCTTTCAGCCAGTTCTGTATCCAAAAGATTAGTTCTCCCTGTATTCTGTGAGATCTAACCTTGCTAACCAGTTTCCCATGGGGAAGTTTGTCGAATGCCTTACTGAAGTCCATATAGATCACATTTACTGCTCTGCCCTCATCAATCCTCTTTGTTACTTCTTTAAAAAAATTCAATCAAGTTTGTGAGACATGATTTCCCACGCACAAAGCCATGTTGACTGTGCATCCTGTCCCTCAGGATTCCCTCCAACAACTTGCCCACCACCGTCATCAGGCTCACTGGTCTATAGTTCCCTGGCTTGTCCTTACCACCCTGCTTAAACAGTGGCACCACATTAGCCGACCTCCAGTCTTCCCGCACCTCACCTGTGACTATTGCTGATACAAATATCTCAGCAAGAGGCCCAGCAATCACTTCTCTAGCTTCCCACAGACTTCTAGGGTATACCTGATCAGGTTCTGGGAATTTATCCACCTTTATGTATTTCAAGACATCCAGCACTTCCTCCTCTGTAATTTGGACATTTTGAAAGGTGTCACCATCTATTTCTCTACATTCTATACATTCCATATCTTTTTCCACAGTAAATACTGGTGCAAAATACTCATTTAGTATCTCCCCCATTTTTTGCTTCCACACAAAGTCTGCTTTGCTGATCTTTGAGGGGCTTTATTCTTTCCCAGTTACCCTTTTGTTCTTAATGTATTTGTAAAGACCCTTTGGATTCTCCTTAATTTTATTTGCCAAAGCTATCTCATGTCCACTTTTTGCCCTCCTGATTTCCCTCTTAAGTATACTCCTCCTGCCTTTATACTCTACTCAGGATTCACTCAATTTATCCTGTCTATACCTGACATGTGCTTCCTTCTTTTTCTTAACCGAACCCTCAATTTCTTTCGTCATCCAGCATTCCCTATACCTACCAGCCTTTCCTTTCACCCTGACAGGAATATCCTTTCTCTGGATTCTCGTTATCTCATTTCTGAAGGCTTCCCATTTTCCAGCCGTCCCTTTACCAGCGAACATCTGCCCCCAATCAGCTTTTGAAAGTTCTTGCCTAATACCGTCAAACTTGGACTTTCTCCAATTTAGAACTTCAACTTTTAGATCTTTTTCCATCACTATTTTAAACCTAATAGAATTATGGTCGCTGACCCCAAAGTGCTCCCCCACTGACACCTCAGTCACCTGCCCTGCCTTATTTCCCAAAAGTAGGTCAAGTTTTGCACCTTCTCTAGTAGGTACATCCATGTACTGAATCAGAAAATTGTCTTGTACACACTTAACAAATTCCTCTCCATCTAAACCCTTTACACTATGGCAGTCCCAGCCTATGTTTGGGAAGTTAAAATTGCCTACCATAACCACCCTATTATGCTTACAGATAGCTGAGATCTCCTCACAAGTTTGTTTCTCAATTTCCTTCTGACTATTAGGGGTCTATTATATAATCCCAGTAAGGTGATCATCCCTTTCTTATTTCTCAGTTCCACCCAAATAACTTCCCTGGATGTACTTTCAGGAATATCCTCCCTAAGTACAGCTGTAATGCTATCCCTTATCAAAACACCTCTCCCTCTCCTCTCTTGCCTCCCTTTCTATCCTTCCTGTAGCATATCCTGGAACATTAAGCTGCCAGTCCTGCCCATCCCTGAGCCATGTTTCTGTAAATGCTATGATATCCCAATCCCATGTTCCTAACCATGCCCGGAGTTCATCTGCCTTCCCTGTTAGGCCCCTTGCATTGGAATAAATGCAATTTATTAGTCCTACCTTGTTCCTGCCTGCCCTGACTGTTTGACTCGCTTCTGTTCTCAATCACAGTAAAATAAATCAAATGTCTTCTTTTGGAAGAATGGACAGGCCAAGGATATGTAACTGAATAAAGATAAATAATTTCTTTGTAATAATTCAGTTAAGTCACTGTTTACTACAATGACCAAGTTCAATACATAAATTACCATTCATTGCGAATTTATATTAAATTTAACACAAGTTAAATTTTGTTCACTAATTTTCAATATTGCAAGGAGTATGTTTGCACAGCATCCTACCATCTCTCTCCTAAAAGTGTGCATTATATTTCTACTTTGCCTGTTATTGCAACAAGAATAGATTAAGCTCCCATTACAACTTGTCTTCAAATTAATTTAATATTGCTGTATTTTTTAGCAAGCAAGGTTATTAGACCAGGAATTCACTGGGATGCTCTTCTACATGACACTGCTGACCTGAGACAACTGATGTTCCATTGCATTACTAGAATGGTGAAGTCACAATGAATAACATCACAACGAGAATTACAGTTCAGACATGCCATTCGATCCACTTGTGAGAAGGGCCATTGAATGTATTGTAGATGATTACATTACCACTGTCACTCTAATGGAAACCTGTCTGAGTGACAGTCACATTTTTCTCCCAACTGAAGCCCCTCCACCCACCTATATCTTCAACTACCTGCCTCAACTAGACTGTTACAGTGGTAGCATGGCACTTATCACAAAATCATACCTTTTTCCTTCCTCCTTTAAGCATCGCTGATTGTTCTCTACCTCTCTCATATCATTGAAAAATTGCATTCTCTGCTGCCCACCTGAGTAGCATAAAGGCTTTTTCTCACCAACATTGTTTTTACTGCTCTCCTAGCTCAGCCTCCACCCTAAATCCATCTCAACTCATCACGTTCTCTCTGCTCTGAGTTCCCTTTCCTCTTATCCTCTCAGATCTGTCCCCTGATGTAAATTCCCTAACCAATTATATATGACGCCCTGTTGGCTTTATCACCTGATATGATCTCACCATTCTCAATCTATCAGTCATATAGATGGCTATTTTTAATCATTTTCTTGTATTGTTCACCGTCCACAGCCAGTTTCCACAGCCAGTCCTTCATTTTCATTCCTAGAAAACGATATTACCCATTCAAGCAGAATAACAACTTCAAAATCCAAACTGCCTGATCTTTGACCCTCCATTTATCATAACAATTCTGTGGATATTGATTTGCTTGACTGCATCTCTACACCTCTGGTGTGCCCAGATTCCCAACAAAGCCATTACACTCTCTTACTGTGGCTACTGCCCCTCATACAGCCCTGACATTCACTCACTTAAGCCCAAGGTATGCAGTCTTGAAAGACATAGTGGACAACCAATTTCGCCTTTATTGCCTGATCTCACTGGACCACATTAAGCACTATTGGAACTGCTGTCTCTTCATATCTGGTAAAATTGCTCACTACTTCAGGATTATACTGCAATAAAAAGATGACCCCAGTTTCTAACCTCCACTGCAAAGCATCTTCCCTTGCTCTTGATTCTAAGTTAGAGGATCTCATGGATTTCTTTGTCACAAATGTAGACCATCTGATTAGCTGTCTTCGCCATTGCCTTCCATATTCCACGTATCCATTAGATCAAACTTTCTCGAAAGCTTCACATTGCTCTAGCACTAAAATCTCAACTTTCTCCAGCTTTTCTCTTATCTCCCTTTACACTTTTCCAAGCATATTTTATCAATGCAACATACCTCTACAAATCCTCTGCCTCATGAAACACCTGCCCACTCAATCTGACCACCTAGTCCCCACAGTAGTTAGATATTATTGACTGTTTACTCCATTCCGATGTTGTCCCTCGCTTCTTTAAATCAATCATCATCAATCCTCCTCAAAGAAAGCAACTCTTAGAATCACAGTATCCCTACAGTGTGGAAGCAGGCCATTCAGCCCATCAAATACACAGACCTTCCGAAGAGCAGCCCAGTCAGATCTATCCCCCTACCCAGTATTTCCTGTGGCTAATTCATCTAGCCTGCACATTCCTGGATACTATGGGCAATTTAGCATGGCCAAATCACCTAACCTATTCATCCTTGGACTGTGGAGGAAACCAGAGCATCTGGAGGACATCTATGCAGACACAGGGAGAATGTGCATACTCCACACGGACAGGCACCCGAGGGTGAAACTGAAGTGGAGACTCCTGGGCTGTGAGACAGCCCAGCTTGATCCATTTGTCTAACAAACTGCTATCCCATCTCAAACTCTCTTTTTCTCTCCAGCATCCTTGACTATGCTGTTATCTTCCCAAGTCCATGCCTGTTTCCTGGAAATCTTGCATTTGAATTCTTTCATTCAGGATTCTCCCCTTATCATGTTAACAAAGTTACAAATGCCATGCAAATGATTGTAATAAAGTTAAACATTCCCTTTTCCTTTTCGACCTGACTGCAGCCCTTTACACAGATGATAATGCCATCCATCCTCCTCCCCTAAGAGCGACTGCTTTTACTTAGCTTCTTTATTATCATCTACCTAATAGTAGCCTGAATTATTCCACAATATTTTAACTCTCATTCCTGCATCAAAACTTCTGCTATCTTTAAGGCCTATCTCTTATCTACCAGTTATTCCTTCTTTTGGGTATTTGGTCTTGTCGCTCGGTGTCTAATTTTGCTTTATAGTGCTTCTTTGAAGTGCCTTTGATGCTTTATCACTGTAAAGGTGCTATCGATACAAGCTGTTCTTGTATTGAAGATGCATGCTATGTAATGTGTGTTTCTGCATATAAAATATTCTGAATGTAGAAAGACTAGGCTCCAGGACAATCCCTCATGCCTGTTAACTGAATTCTAACATTTATTTACCTCCTGTGCAGTTGCTAGATCACATTATTTATATTCAACTTGAAATATTCTGCTGATCTCACAATGTGGCATAATTGGAAACATATATAATGACTTAATGAAGGCCATTAATAATAATGATGAACAGCGGGGTCCAAGGACTGATGTCTGGAGGATTACACTGGCGACAGCTGCCCAGTTACAACAATTGTATCTGCGACTACCTTTTGTTTCCTGTTATCTAGCCAATTAGTGATCTAATTTGCAACTTCATCTTGAATTGTGTGAACTTTCACTTTCATCATTGTTTTCCTGTAAACAACCATGTCAAATGCTTTAAACCAACTTGCTATTCCTTCAGACAATCCTAATCAAGTTAAATGATGCCTTCTGTATTTCATAAACTTGTGTTATCTCAAATGTATTGCTTTAATCTTAATAGATGCTTGAGCACAAACCAATAACATTATTTATTTTGCTATTTGTGCCACTATTAAGATCACACCCAAAAGGCAGAAAGTGTAGATGTGTATCCTTTATGCTTTGGGCAGTGTGTGTACCATCGGTGATCCAAAATGCCATCTGTAACATGTAAGTATAATTTCCATGTGATTCACGGCAGATGCTATATCGCTAAGGACATTAGCATGTGTGGAGGACGCACCCACAGGAAATACGCAGAAAAAGTGGTTCCTGACGTCAATCAGCTTGTGACGATGAGGTAATAACTCTGCTGCTATTTCAAGCTTCGTACTCCAGTTAGCAACCTCTCTTAATTGTATTCAGCATAGAAAAGACCCTTAACCAGTTCAATTCAGACGGAGCATTAATTTCTTTCAGATATTGTTGATTTAATCCTTCGTTCACCTTAATTTCTGCCTGCTAAAACCTATTCACTTGACTAAGCTTTTTAACATCCAAGCTAGTATCATTATATTAACTCTGAGTCATTACAGTCAGACAGTTATAGGGTATCAACAAAACAATATCCCATCACCTATCTACACAAGTCCCACATTGCCTAATAGCTTTCAATGTTATGACATTATAAGTACTCTTTGCCAAGACAAGTCATTCTTTGTTTAAAACTGCTCTTGTGAAGTGCTTTACAATATGCATTATGTTAAAGGCTCTGCATAAATATAATTAATTGCTGTTGGTTTCTAATAGCTGTTTTTTGGGATCATTACGCAAGCTCTCAGAAGCCAATGCTGCGCTCTGCCCAGTCCCTTGATTGTGCACAGATAAATTTAGATTAAGAGACCACCCTCAGGCTCTCACACAGTGGCACTGCTCTCCCACCAACACACAGCCTGCCCAGACCTGTTAACTGGTTGCCTTGACAACTCTTTCCTATCCCAGTTGGAGCTAAAATAATTGAGCCCAGTTATGGACAGGTCCTGATGGTCACAAATTAAGGGGCAGAAGTGAGAAGGTGGCAGGATTCTTGTACCTCACCATCCCACCAAATAACATTCACAGCCCACCACCATACCCATCACCTTCAGGCCCAGATGATTCAAGACCCCCCCCCCCTTAATCCTGACGTGCAATACTTCGACTTGAACATTGTGGAGGAACAGTACATTAAATACCTACATTATTCCTTCAACTATGACTCCGATTTATTGCAGCCACAACTACATGATCAAAGAGGTCAGGGATTCCATTTTCCATGACTTTGAAGGTGACCATCTTCATGAATGTTTATCTTTGTCTCCTTCCAGTTTGAACTGGAGGTATTTGCTACATTTACAGTTGCAGATTTCCATCCACGTTTGTGTCAGAGAAGCCACTGAGACTCTCTAATCACTAAAAGTTAACTATTTTTGTAAAGCCACAGAGTTGGAGGTGGAGTGACATACTGAAACCTCTGGTTTATTGATGAAAGGCTGAACAATGGTATTTTGCTGCCAGTACGTACTGAGCATATTGCTGATCAAGTGGAACTGAAGGTGGAAGTTTTTCTTGGTTGTATTGTGAAGCTGCATTTGGAAGCAGTGTAGCCTTAGCCACGTGTGTACAGTTGATGGTACCATAGGGAAGCCCAAAATCCCGTCAAAGCCATATATACATTCTACATTCTTCTTTAGATGGAATGCATGCCTGCTACTGTGAAGTACACTAGCCTCTCCTGGTGAACACTGTATCAGATATCTTCCATATGCAACAGTATACAGCAAACTGAGTAATGTTCAAGCTGAGAGGTTCCAGCTGGGATGCATTAGAAATTAGTTTGAGGCCATGGTTGCTTCTACAGCTATTGGCAATGCTACCCTCATCACATTGAGTCTTCTGGTCTGCTTGCAGCCAGTAGATTGCAGTGAGACCCTATATAAAACAAATATCGCAAATGCAGGTTCAGGTTTAGTTTGGGGCATGAGAAATACTGTCTGAAGATTCTGGGTGAATTTGGTCTTTTGCTAACGGTCCTTCTACCTTTTCTCTTAGTTTTTTCCTCAGTCTCCCTGTCAGGTACATCAATGACCTGTCAGGCACTCGTGACTGTGAGCAAACGATCTGAACAGAACCCTTGAAATGAGTGCCAAGGCTTTCAGCACTTGCAAAACTATTCCCTACAGATTTGAAGTCACAGCAAAAAATGCACAGCACACAGAGAAACTCAGCAACAGCCAGTGCAAATCAATCAACACCTAACTTGAAAGTAGTTGATGAACCCTTTAAATAGCACTGGTGTGGGTATTTCCTTCTGTTAAATACATGCTGTGTGCGTTTAAGACAGAAGTTCAGCTGGAGCAGGGAGGTCAAAAATCACATTATTGGCAACAAGTTAGTCTTATATGACTGACATCTCATTAGGTTGACTCTGGAAACCTCTGTGCTTCAGGCCCCAAATTAGAAGTTTGTGCACAGTGCAGACACCACACAAATGGCACTCATAGAACCATAAATAAGGTTTTTAGAATGGAACTGAAATTTGTGGTCATATTATACATATCGACATCTGAATGAAGTTAAATATAACATGTTTAAAACCATTTTTCTGGATGGCCATTTCTCAATAAATAAGAATTGGCAGAAAACAGGAGCAATGAAACTTCTTCCTGTCTTTGCCTTTATATTTGGTTCTCATACAACACAATGATTCCATTCTCGTGCAATCTTCCGTTATAAGACAACCGCACAATAGCCACACCATTGAAATTGATGGAGTAGGAATTGCATTATAGCCAATACAGGTAGGCAAAGTTTGTGCTCTATAAATAATGGTCTAAATTCTTCAATCATGTTAAAGCAAATTTGCTTTGAAGAAACACGCATTATAGCAGAAGTGATTGTATTTCATTACTTCATGATTTTGTA
This sequence comes from Chiloscyllium plagiosum, assembly GCF_004010195.1. Taxonomy (NCBI): domain Eukaryota; kingdom Metazoa; phylum Chordata; class Chondrichthyes; order Orectolobiformes; family Hemiscylliidae; genus Chiloscyllium; species Chiloscyllium plagiosum. The sequence continues at coordinate 61,999,276 of NC_057715.1, read as the reverse complement.
CTCAAACACACAGTATCAATTGGAGTCAAACTAGTTGATGACCCCATGATTTCATTATGTCAAGAATGCACTACTTATTTTTTCTTCATACAGACATAATATAATGAATGCTTTCTTCTAAGCACAATAAATGACTTTTAAAAAAAAATTACAATATCAGAGTTTTATTCACATTTGAAAACGGATTACAAAAAACTATTTCTCATCCTAAATCACAGTTTTAATACACCAAGCTCCAAGCCGTTTCAGTTAGCACTCTGCACCACTGATTAAGAATTTATAATGAACATGCAGGCTAATTTCATAGCTGAACCAAAGATCAAAGCAGCTACAGAGCAGGAGAATGTTCACTTACTTAATAAACCATTCTTTAGTGGCTGTAATTCACTTCTGAGAACAAAGTTGAAATTATTATTTTTCTCACTTTTATATTTTTCTCCTTGATAATCATATGATGCCATTTCCTCCAGTCAAGCTCTTTTAATGTCAATAATGTCATGAACCCCACAGTCAATGCTATTCCTTCATCATAATAAAAGAATAGTATGCTGAGTTGCATTCCTCTTTCTTACCTTACACTCAGAAGAAATACTTCTGATTTATATAGTACACCTGACTGAGAACTGTGAAAACTTAGCCTAGAAAGGTGGTGTGAAAGAACCAATTGGGACATGAATACTCATTGCTTACCAGTTAGTGGGTTAAGTCCTTAACTCCTTTACTTGCAAGGACATCAAAGTCTCGATCCACTTACTATGCATTCTTCTGCATGGTCTTGAGAGAGTTCAGTGTGAACTGCCTCATCTTTCACTATCAGTGAAAGACAAAAATCATCAAAGTTGTCACCTTTGAAATTTTGTTCAGGAGGCTGACTTGGCTATGATTTAAACAACAGCTTCTCAGTATGACACTTAATCTGTATATCTCAATCACTTCAGAGCCCTATTATTTCTTAAGTAAAGTCCTTTATCAAAAGGTTTTTGACAGGGAATTACTAGCTGTTTGAGTAAAGCTAATCAAGTTTCTGTCAAAAAGAAGAAAGCTGGACGTGTGCTGTCAAAGTCTGCTGGCATGTGGTCCAAATATGCGACTGAAAGCAGATAAAGACGCAGGAAGCAGTGAGTTGCAGTTAGTCTTTCATCATGTGGTGAGTGGGAGTTTTGCTCTTGCAGTGGTCTATTTTATTCACAGGAGGAGTTCAATAAACTATTACCTCAGAAGCCAAAATTTGTAAGAGGTTGAGAACTGAAAGACTGAGCATCAAAATATATTTCTGCTGGTAAACGCTTGGAGAATTTACTTTAAAATACCATAATGCATACTTTCTGCACTTAATTTTGTCTTTAAACACGCAGTGGATTGCAGTACTGTGGTTTGTTCTGGTTGTGTGAAATATTTCTGCAATGTAGGGTTTCTAATTTGTGGAATATTTAAATATTTGATGATACTCCCTTGATGAATAAAAATCTTATTAGAAAGATGGCACAAGCATGGTTAACTACACAAATCATGGATAATATTAGGTTAATGGTAACTTGCCACTTGCCATTTTTATAATAAATAGTTAATGGACAATTGAGCTTGTTCACAAGCCAGTTGACCTGAATAATGCAGAAAATACTTGGCGTAGGCAGGTAGGTGAGATTCAGAAGGCTTTTTTTTGATAGCAATTTTCTGAAAATGGCAGGAAGAAAGGAGGTGCATGTTTTGGGATCTGTCTGTGTACATTGGAAGTGCCCCCACCTCATGCTGTTACCCACTCTTTGTTCTTTCCCACCTGGCCTTCAAGACTAACCCTACATCCTGCTGCCTTGGGTTCCTGACCCTCTTTCCCATTCTAAAAACCCATGGTATACCGTTGTCTTGAATCTATGGATCTTCTTGGTAACCCAATTCCTCCCATTGACCAACCAGGTCGTACCCTCTACCTGTGTTTACCTATCTCTACCTCACCACCCTGCGCCTCCCCTTCCCCAAGCACATCCCCCCAATCCCCACCTTATTTGCAGCTCCCCTTACACCCACCCCCAATTCTGAAGAAGTGTTCTTCCCGAAACATTGACTTCTCCACCTCTACTTGTCTACCTCTTTATAGTTGCAGCAACATCCACCATTGAGTTCTAGTTCTACTGGCTCTCCCAGAACTGCTGACAATCAGGTGGGCTGCCAGCTCTTGAGGCTGGCACTTCTACCCACTGAAGTGTGGGTGTTCCTGGTGAAAGCTACCCTGTTATTGCTATCGGGTGGATATGTTGATCATTGGTTGGTCTGGCACCAACCTTTCTGTAAGAAATACACCATCCTATCACATTCAGTCAGTGGATGAGGATGTTACAATTACTTGCATGTTAAAACAGTGGAAGTAGCTTGCAAAAGATGGCACAAAGTAAACCCACAAGCAATGGATCAGATCAAAACACTGCTGTTCTGCCATATCTACTTATGAACTGTGGTGGGCAATTAAACACCTAATGGTAGGAAGAAATCCCATAAACATCCCCATCTTTAATGGTGAGGGGCCACAGCACAACAATGCAAAATACAAGATTGAATCATTTACAACGATCTTCAGCTAGATGATTTACAATGGCATTCCAGAGATTCCCAGCATTGCAATGCCAACCTTTGATTCTCTCCATGACTGATTACTGTGCATGTCCACCTACCATATTATAAAGGCTGGACCATGCCAGGTAGGAAGAAGACAGGTTGGCCATGAGCCATATTTTACTTTGCCTCCCTACAAAAAACATCTCCATGGTTTTAGGTGGGGGATGGGGAGCTGGAGCTAAACTTTATGCCTGTGAGATAGCAAGAAACAGCTGAAGGTACGAGAATCAGCAAAGGTTATGGGTACCTGACTTTGGCCTTTAGCAAGGCCTTTGTAAAGGTTCTTCATGGCCGATTGATCACTTGATACAGGGACAGCTAGCCAATTGGATATAAAATTGGCTTGATAAAAGGCGAGAGAGGATGGTGGTAGAGGTTATTTGAACTGGAGGCCTATGGCCCAGCAATGTGCTGCAGGGATCAATGCTGGGTCCACGGTTGTTCATTATTGATATAACTGAAATGAGAATATAGGAGGCATGGTTATTAAGTTTGAGCATGACACCAAACTTGGTGGTATAGTGGACAGTGAAGAAAGTTATCTAAGAGTACAACAAGTTCTTGATCAGCACGGCCAATGGGTCGAGGAATAGCAAACGGAGTTTCATTTAGATAAATGTGAGTGTCACTTTTTGGGAAGACAAACCAGTGCAGTACTTACACTGTTAATGGTAGGGCCCTAGGAAGTGTGGTTGAACAAAGAGACCTAAGGGTGCAGGTGAATACTCCTTGAAAGCAGTGTTGCAGGTAGACAGAGTTTCGAATAAGGCATTTGCCACACTTGCCATCAGTCAGAGGATTGAGTATAGGTGTTGAGATATCATGTTGCAGCTATGCAGAACTTTGGTGAGTCCACTTTTAGAATACTGTGTACCATTCTGGTTGCCTTGCTATAGGAAAGATGTTGTTAGACTGGAAAGGGTGCAGAAGAAATTTACAACTGATGGTATTTGTACAGTGGAGTTGGAATTATGAGGAGGGGCTGAATAGGCTGGGACTTGTTTCCCCAGAGCATTAGAGGCTCAGGAGTGACCATAGAGAGGTTTATAAAATCATGAAAGGCAAAGATATGGTGAATAGTCAAAGTCTTTTTCCCAGGGTGGGAGGGTTCCAGAATTAGCGTGTAGAGGTTTAAGATGAGAGGGGAAAGATTTAAAAGGGACCTGATGGGAATTTGTTTTCACAAAGAGGATGGTGTGTGAATGGAATGAGCTGCCATAGGAAGTGGTAGAGGCAGGTCAATTACAGCATTTAAAAGACATTTGGATGGGATATTGGGATATTGGCCCAAAGCAGGCAAATTGGACAGAATCAGTTTCGGAAATCTGGTCAGCATGGATGAGTTGGACTGAAGAGTCTGTTTCCATGCTTTGTGACTCTATAACTGTACAGTGCTCCAAATTGAGCTGCACCACAAACCAAACATTTTCAGTACGACTATAATACTGGTAGCCAACCTATGCTGTGAACTGCACCCAGGTATGTTCTGTCCTCAAAAAGCAGGACCAATCCAATCCAGTCAGTTGTCACACTGTTACTCTAATCACAATAAGCAAAGTGATAGAGATTCCCATTGATGTGCAGTCAAACAACACTTACAAAACAATAACCAATGTTCCGTGTGTTTTACCGACCTCATTAGAAACTTGATCCTTCAGACAGAAGAGCTGAATTCCAGCAGGGAACTGAGAGTGACTGTCCTTGACATTAAGACCATATTTATGGCATTAAGGAACCTTTGCAAAACTGCAGTCAATGGGAATGAGGAGAACTCTCCACTGGTTGGAGTCATACACAGTACATAGGAGGATTGTTTTAGTTATGAGAGACTAATAGAGAAAATGCTGTACTATTGAAGTTTATAATAGGATTAGATAGCTTACAATGTTGAAGAACACAAGACTACCTCTATGTCAAACATCGGAAGGCGCTTGGATCCTGGACTGATCCTCTTCAGCTGCTTCTTCAATAATCATTCATCCATCATAAGGTCAGAAATAGGGATGTTTGCACAATGTTCAGTACCATTAGCAACTCTGCAAATATGAAGCAGTGTGTGTCTACGTGCAGCAAGTCCTGACCAACATTCAGATTTGGGCTGATGAACAGCAAACATACATTGCATACGTATTACAATCCCTGCAGAGATTGCTAGTTTTTAAAAATGAACTTGAACTTCCAGTTAATACCTGAACAGGATAACAATAATGTTTAACACTTTAAGAATTTTACTGTAATGTCTGAAATTGATATTAACTAGAACTAAACCAAAAATGAACTGTGGATGTTGATTATTGGAAATAAATTCTGGAAGTGTTGGAGAAATTCAGGAGATCTTAAGCATTTGTGAAGAAAGAGCGAGACAACATTAACATTTCAAGTCCAATATGACTCCAATGAAATAACTTATACATTAAGCTACACAGTGGAATGTTCCACTTTTCTAATTACCACATACTGCACTGGAGTTTTCATGAATTACATTAATTAAAACAAACAGTCCACAATCCTTTCTGTGGAATCATGATTTCCCGTTATACAAAGAGTTGATTTTGAATGACCATCTCCAGGCATTTTCCTTTATTTTTAAAAGGTTTGAAAACCCTAATGCTAACAATAAAGCTGATTCCTCGTTCTCCTGGACCTAGCTTCAGAATGCATTACTTCAACTAGAGGTTTATTGCCTTGCACACCCAATGCTGGTAACGGCAGACTGAGGGAATACTGGACTCACACAAAATAATTAATCAGAATTGCATTTGATGTACAAAAGTCACATACCAGTTACACATTCAGGGAATGGATCACTTTGAGGCTGTGGGACATTTGAATATTTTAATACAGTGTCAATAAAGCCACTGGCAGCCTACACCATAGGAAATCCCTATTCTGACACACTTGTGCGTCTGCTCATGCTTCACATTGGGCAGTCAGAATTCAGTTTGAACTATGTTTACAAATTTGCTGATGATACCACTGCAGTGGGTCAGATCTCAAACAATAAGACAAAGTAAAGAGATAGCCAGTTTAGTGGCATGGTGTAAAAACAACAATCTTCCTGCAGTGTCAGCAAAATGAAGGAACTCATCATCGATTTCAAGAAGCAGAGTGGAGGACATGCCCCTATCTGTATCAATGGCGCTGAGATAGAGATGGTCGAGAGTTTCAAGTTCCTAGGAATAAATATCACCAACGATCTAACCTGCTCTATTCATGTTGATGCTACAAGCAAGAAAGTCCACCAATGCCTCTACATCCTCAGAAGGCTAAGGAAATTTGGCATGTGCACACTGATACACATTTTTATAGATGCACCATAGAAAGCATCCTATCCAGATGCATCACAGCTTTGTATGGCAACCGCTCTGCCCAAGACCACAAGAAATTACAGAGTTGTAAATGCAGCCGAGTCCATAATCAAATTGAGCCTTCCTTCCATTGACTCCGTCTACACTTCTTGCTAACAAGGGAAAGCAGCCGACATAATCAAAGACCCCTCCCACCCCAGTTATATGCTCTTCTACCATTTTTGATCATGCAGAGGATAAAGAAATTTTGAAAACATGTACCAACAGATTGAAGAACAGCTTCTTCCCAGCTGTTATCAGACTTATGAACTTTGAGTTATAACACTATATTCTTCATTCTGTTCTATTACCCTGCGTACTTATGTAAGGTATGATTTTTCTGGTTAGTTCACAAAACAATACTGTTCACCATACCTCAGTGACAATAATAAATCAAATGAAAATGTATTTCTCTGCACTGGTGTCAGCCATTTTCCATACACAACAATGGATTGAAAACTGGGAGATGTTAGAAATATTTTCAGCTGTAATCTGGGAGGTTCCTGATGTGAAGAGTTTCATAGCCACAGTCACATTTACAGCCAACAACAATGGTGATCTGCCTGCTGCTCTGATGTTGCAGTCTGCCTGTAACAGGTGACAGGTTTCAGTGAGCACCTCAGTCTTAAAGTGCAAACAACAAAGTACTTTTGTTGACTTTGTCTCAGGTAAGGAAACTGCCTCCTGAAGACTCTGAGGGAACATATCACCTCCAGGCGAGATTCTATCCTCCCCCCGCCATCCCCATTTTTATTCTATATTTCCAGTCATGCTGCAGGTGAAGCAAAATGGAAACCACAGCACCCATGATTGGCATCAAGTGGTCTAACCAAAAATATTGAAGTCAGATCCAAGACTTTCAACCCTTGCAACATCAGTCTCCGCTGATTTCACCAATTTAAGTAGCACTAGGAAACTGACAGAGCCTCATCAAACACAATATGGCCAGTAGGAATTAATTAGCAACATACTTGGAAGTAGCTGATGATTTCCCATAATAGCACTAAAAGGTATGCTTTTTATTGCTGAATGAATGTTCAGTTGTGCCTGTTTAGGAGAGGGCTTTAACTGGAGTGATGAGATAAAACTTAGCATTACATTTTGGCCAATTTTATGGTTTTGTACTTTGCATACATCCAGCCCATGCCATTAACACCTGTGATAAGACAGGCCAGGACAATGAGTGGGCAATACTGGAAATATGAGTACATTATGCACCCACAGTTTTGTTACAAAACTATGGTTACGACGAAGACAAATTTTGCAGCCTTCATCTCTGTCTTCACAGCAAATCTGAGGAACCAAAAGTTGAATTCGAGTGTGGAAAGTAATGTCAATAATATTAGCAAAGCAACAGATTAACAAATTTCTTTGAGCTTTATTTTAATTGACTCACAGGATGTGGGCATTGTTGGATAGGCCAACATGTATAGTCCATCCCTAGTTGCCCTTGAGAAGGTGCTGGTAAGTTGCCTTCATGAACTGATGTAGATGCAACCTATAATGTCATTAGGAACACAATTCCAGGACTTCAAGCCTGTAATACTGAAGGAATGGCAAAGTATTTACACGTCTGGATGCTGAGAATTCATTACATGTTAGAAAACGGAAAGGAAGATTAGGTTAATCATTTTAGGGGATTGGAGGATACCCTTGAGGAGTCACAGGGAGAAGTGCTGGTATTTCCTCTATTAACAATCTATAATCTATATTAATGAATTAATGAGACCAAGTGCATTGTTGCTAAAGTTATGGATGATTTGTGGAAGCTAGTGGAAAAGGAAGCTGTGAGTTGAAGTGATCAATAGATTTTTATGTAGTAAAGGAGTCAATGGATTTAGGACAAGCAAGTGGAGTTGCTGTAGAAGTTCAGATATGTTCTTCCTGAATATGAGGCTCAAAGGACTGCCTGTCTATTTACAATCACAGTTCTTGTACTATTGTAGCTGACTATAGAAATTACAGCAGCCTATAGGTCACTGGAGGGGAGAAGAAAGAATGGCTGAATGGCTTTCATCGGGCGCAAGTGTGTGTCAGGACCATAAATCAAAGGAGTTGAAATACCACCAACCCAGCAAGGCTGATCTGTCAGTGAATGAGGTCAGAGCTGATCTAATAATCCTCAACTCTATTTTGTTGCCCTTTCCAATCAGTTTTAATTCCCTTACTGGTTTAAAATCTGTTTACCTCAGTCTTTATTATCCTTAACAACCTCAATCTCCAAAGCCTTCTGTAGTGAACAAATCCACTACTTTCTGAGAGAAGAATTTTTCCTCATCTTTGTCTTAAATGAATAACCTATTATTCTGAGATTATGCCTGCTGGTCCAAGATTCTCCCACAAGGGGAAACATCTTTTGATTTCTGTTTTTATAAATGATTTGCATCTGAGTATAAAATGAATGACATTGTTATTTGTTACTAACATTAAATGTGGGAGCCAGACAAATTGAAGAGGAGTGCAGGGGAATGTGAACAAGTTAATGGTGAGCGAATTGGTGGTTAAAGAACTTCAATGCAGGGAAATGTGAAACATTTCAGTAAAGAAGCGCTAACTGCTATTATTAGCAACATACAGGAATTGAAATCTAGCAGCAGATCTACCAAGTTGTCAAAGGCTGCAGTGCAGTATTCATATGAAATAAGTTCTTCAAAAGGAAAAGGGGACCATTAAAAGTAAAAGCAAGAAGGTAATACTGAATTTTCACAAAGTACAAGCTAAAGCTTCCACATTGCTGAAGTGCTGGGATGTTTACAAAGGACCATTAAAAGTAAAAGCAAGAAGGTAATATTGAATTTTCACAAAGTACAAGCTAAAGCTTCCACATTGCTGAAGTGCTGGGATGTCCACTACAGAGAGGAAATTCACAATGTGAAAATAGTACAGTAATTTTAATTAGAGTGCGACCACAACTGAGAGAATGTTGCTATGAACCTGCATTCTAATGGGTATTGTGCAAGGAGAAGTAACAAAAGGATCAGTAGATCCAATGCTCCTCTTCCAGAATACTTGTAAGCATGACATAAAGCCCTAATCATTAATGTTTACATATATTGGCGATAGCAGCTAATAACAGAGAAAATAATGATATTAGCTTTATGTTGTTGTGCATCACCATGAAAGTCAATGGCCACAGTGCTTGACAACAAATATCAATACTAAAAATCGTACTCCACAGCTACGCCTAATAACTACATTGATTGGTGTCTTCAGCCATCAGGATTGCACCATATGAACCTACCCTCTTGCTAATGGATTTTGATGCACATCAATCCAAGTAATGTAGGATGTCACTATCAATGGGTCGAGAATACAGTATTGTGAGGCTTTATTTACCTGGACCAGTGCAATCAGAGAAACATTTTTAGAGTTCAGAAATATTTTGATTGGGTAAACAATAAAGGATCATTTCCACTTGTTGGGGAGTGGCTAATAAGGGGAAAAAGATCATTACTAGAAAAGAAAAAGAAAATTGCAAGTTTTAAAAAATTAATTTTCAAGATGTGGGTGTCATGAGCTAGACCAATATTAATAACCCATTTCTAATTGCCCGAAGGGCAGTTAAGAGTCAACGACTTTGGAGTGGTTCTGGAGTTACACATAGGTCAGACCTGGTAAGGATGGCAGTCTGCTTCCCTGAAGGACGAAGTTAAAAATCACACAACACCAGGTTATAGTCCAACAGGTTTAATTGGAAGCCCACTTGCTTTCAGAGCGCCCCTCCTTCATCAGGTGATAAAGGAGCATCGCTCCGAAAGCTAGTGGGCTTCCAATTAAACCTGTTGGACTGTAACCTGGTGTTGTGTGATTTTTAACTTTGTATACCCTAGTCCAACACCAGCATCTCCAAATCATCCCTGAAGGACATTAGTGAATGAATTTTTTTTCCTCGACAATCAACAATGATTTCACATTTATCTCTGGACACTTAATTCCAGATTTTCACGGAATTAAAATTCACCATCTGCTGTGGCAGGGTTCAAACCCAGGTCCACAGAACATTATCTCTCAATTAATACTCTAGCGATCATCCGGGCCATCACCTTCCATAGAACATAGAACATAGAATAATACAGCGCAGAACAGGCCCTTCGGCTCTCGATGTTGCGCCGACCTGTGAAATATTCTCAGCTCATCCCCTTACACTATCCCATCATTATCCATGTGCTTATCTATGCTTTGTTTAAATCTCCCTAATGTGGCTGAGTTAGCTATATTGGCAGGCAGGGCATTCCATGCCCTTACCATTCCCTGAGTCACAAATCAGAGATACTAGATACTTTAGTACAAATGGTTATTCAGGGAAAAAAAAATTGATAAAGGTAATTTACTAAGATTTTGAAAAGGAACTGCAAAAAAGGTATGAGTGAGCTGTTTTATATGATTTGGAGAACTGGTGTCTGCTGAAAAATAGAGGATCTAAGAAATCTTTCTGTGCTGTAATTTCTATTATTCTAGGAATAATACTGGCATCCACGTATAGCTCAGATCACCAAAAATCGTACTGTTGCCTGCTAATTTCTCTAGAGAATGGGTGAATTCAAGTTTACACTTGCCGTTGTTATGTGGACAACAAAAGCTGCTTGTAAAGACTCTTCATTATCTCAAGAAGACATAACAAAGCCAAAAGTATAAAATTATATTGTTGTACAATACTATTCAAATCTGCAAGCTACACGAATATAAAGACAGAAGTGAAAAAAGACTGGAATAAGCAGGGATTGAAGTATCCTATTTGCATCTTATTATCTCATCTAAATAAAATCACATACTTGTGCATCTTGGCATCAATCATTTATAGCACTGACATGCCTTGTTACAGATGCAGAGGCTGCTTCTGAACAACTATGTACAGCTGACATGAAGAGCACAATCAGCCAGTCAGAAGTGCCACATTATCACAGTGTCACAATGCCAACCCTCAGTAGAATGCTGGTGCTGGATCATTGCAGAAGGTATTGGTGAGTGGTCACACCACCGATGAACAAAGGATCATCCAGTTACTGGCACAATTCTCTGACAACAGAAAGATGATGTTTGTCCCCAGAGGCAATAATGCAATGAAGAATGCAACATTGACTAAACATCACATTCTGTATCATTGTATTAGGGAACAACTTAAACCTTTCAGAAATGATTGGATGGTCTTCTTTATTTGCTTTAATTCCAAGTGATGAGTAATTATGCTTAAAGTTAGATAATATGTAATGGCTTTATGCCAACCTTCCTCATCGTAAAAGTCTTGCTGTGACTGTGACTCAGCAGGAGCCAAACAAACAGGAGAAACAATATGAGTGGGATTACTGAGCTGGAAATGCGGCAAAAAAAGCTGAAAGTGTAAGTAACAGAACATTAAAAGTCGACAGTGGGAATAAAGCAATTTTAAGTCAATTTATCAATGTGATTATTGTTGGAAAATGAACAACAACCAGAAAGAAATTTATCATCAGTGAAAAACATAAACATACAAGTGGAATATAATAGAGACAGAATTTATGGTGAAGCAGTTATTGTGCTGGTAAATATTAGACAAAATCTACTGTCTTGCACAGTTCTGAAATAAACAAACTGACTTTAGTCTACTACCCAGGGTAACATCGTGCACTGTCAGCCCCGAAATGGAACTAGACGAAAGTGAGGACTGCAGATGCTGGAGATTAGAGTCGAGAGTGTGGTGCTGGAAAAGCACAGCAGGTCAGGCAGCATCCGAGGAGCAGGATAATTGATATTTAGGGCAAAAGCCCTTCATCAAATTCTTTATGAAACATCAATTGTCCTGCTCCACGGATGCTGCCTAACCTGCTGGGCTTTTCCAGCACTGTACTCTCGACCCGAAATAGAACTTCAATTCAACATAAAACAAGAAACCAGAAATGCCTGTGATTACTCAATAGCTGTCTCTTAAATCATAAATAACACATTCTAAGTAGGAGAACATTGTGTTGAAGCCAATATGAATTTAGCCTTCCATGTATATTTCCTGATGAGAATGGTTGAACATCAAAATGATCCAATACATAAAACCTAAATGTATGATACAATTGCTGCCTCAGTACTACAACCAAGTGGAGAAGATATAACAGCACAGATATTGTACTGTATATCGGTGTATCTAGGTTTTTAGTTCCACTTATCATCAATTGTAATCAGCAGCATTAACTTTCAACATTCCATCAAATGCACAATTAATACAAAACTGTAGATATAAATATAACTTCCAATACAATATTTAACGCAATCAAAATTCTCTTTTTTGTTGCCTTTGCACTGTTTTTGATGTAACCAAGATTGCTTTTTCATACTCAGGAGTAAATTTGACTTATGCCACATGCTTTTAAGCAAACTATTGTTTACGTAACACTGCACATTTAACACTTAAAAAGATTGACCATTTAGCATCGTAATGATATCAGTAACACAACCCAGTATTTCAGAAAACTGGATTTTACTTTCAGTTTTAAGGAGAGATTTAAACACAGTCTAAGAATTTTGTAGCTAAAATCAAGCCATCAAAATGTGGGATGAAATGTATTCAAAAGATGATATAGTTATGATCACAAGAATAGGAGTATTCTTCTTATGAGGTGATGAGTTGAATAAAGTTACAGAACTGAAAGATTTGAGTTTGTACTTATTTGAAGTATGATGCAGCACAGTAAAAGTTTGAGTGAAAGGACCAGATTATCAAACAGCATTTAAGAGTTTTGGCATTAAGTAAGGAGAACTCATATGCAGGGAGAAAAACATTGTATACGATGAGTGATGAAATGTTCTGCATAATATGTAAGGCAGTCTGAATAGCTGGCAGTGATCATAAAGGAGTAATTTCATCAGGAGTGTTGATGGTGCCTTCAGCTGCTAAGGTGAAGCCCAAAACTACATTATAGCTTCAAAATTATCCCAGATTGCCAATTCCAATATATTATTTTGCTAATAATCCACATACTGTCAACTGCATCAGGCAATCTTCTTCAGTTTTATATTTGCTGTCGCCTCTCTGTGGAGCCACTGCCAAGCTGAGTACTTTATAGTTCTGATGCTGACGACATTTCCATGAAAGAAAGTTTAAAATGTGCAATTTATTTAAATCATTTACATCAATCGTTTAGCCAGCTCTGAAAAAACACACTAACAGCTTGTGATCAAATGTGCTACAATCTTCTGATTCTTCTGACTGAAAGGTTGGCATCATTAACTCAAATTTTGCAATGGAGTTGACGATGAGCTGTCAGTGTTCCCCAACATTACCCCACTGAAACTGACCCTAATGTCAAAGTTCAGTACACAGGCAAATTAATATAGAATGCCAAAGGCTGTGGTGTTTTTCCCTCTCAACTCAACCCATAGTCAGCAACTGGTGAAGTCAGTCATGGTAGTGAGAGCCCACCCCCAGTTTCCAACTCCATATCTCTCAGAAGCTGAATAAAAAGTTTTACCTTATCCAATCAGGGGATAACTAAGTTTTAAACAGATTGGAGCAAAAACCTAATGCCAAACATAAAAAAAATTGGGTTTACAAATTCATTTTATATCTGCGGAATGTTGCATGATATTTCCAATTGACTTATTATGAAACTGACCTTATAAAATCTTTTTCAGCTTCTCCTTTCACCTTGTCTGTGTCCCCATCTTCGGTGTATATAAAGCTTTTAAAACTCAATTTAGTTTTTTTGTGTCTTTCATTTCTTGGTTGGCTGTGAGGATTCTTCAATGTGATTTTCTGTTGAAGATTACTAGATTTCTTTGTGAGGTTTCCTTTGAGCTCAGTTGCGAGCAACCTAACCCCGCAAAATGCAGAACATTTTATTTGTATTCTACGCCAATGTGTCAGGATGATTCTGAGGGGTCTGGATAGAATGAGAAGATATTTCCACTTATGGGGGAATCTAGAACGAGAGAGGACAGTTTACGTATAAGGGATTTCCCATTTAAGATATGAGATGAGAATATTTTTCTCACAAAGGATAATTTTTCTTTTGAAATTCTCTTCCTGGAAATGTTTCGATCAGAAACATTAAATCTGGTATCTCTGCACAGGTGCTGCTAGACCTGCTGAGCTTTTCTAAAAATTTCTGTTTTCTTTTGATTTTCTTCCACAGACAGCAGGAAGAGCTGGATTATTGAACATACTCATGGCTGAATTGGACAGATTTTTGAAACACAAAGGAGTCAAGATTGAGTGAGGAGGTGGCAGAATAAAAGTACTGAAGTTAAGGTCACAATCAGGTCACCCATGATCTTACTGAATCCTGGTGTAGCCTTGATGAGCCAAATTACCTGCCCCCGCACCTATTTCTTATGATATTATGATCTAGAAACAAAAGAATAAATTCCTGTTTACTCAGTGTATTTTCTAAATGTCATTCACTGATGTGATAATTTAGCCCACGTTCGCAGCCAATACATCTGCCCATGAAAAAAAGACCCTGAGCTTCCAGTTGCCTGCCACTTCAACACACCATCTTGTTCCATGGACAACATCTCTATCCCAGGCTTGTTACAGTGTTCCTGTGAAGCTCAGCACAAGCTGGAAGAACAGCGCCTCATTTTCCACTTGGGACCTCTTCAGCTCTCTGGACTCAATATTGAGGTCAACATCTTTAGCGCTTGAGCTCTCCTTTTATCCTGACCCAAACCTCATACAATAGGCCTTGTTATCCATAAGACCATAAGACATAGGAGTGGAAGTAAGGCCATTCGGCCCATCGAGTCCACTCCGCCATTCAGTCCTGGTTGATGGGCATTTCAACTCCACTTACCCGCATTCTCCCCGTAGCCCTTGATTCTTTGTGACATCAAGAATTTATCAATCTCTGCCTTGAAGACATTTAGCATCCCGGCCTCCACTGCACTCTGCGGCAATGAATTCCACAGGCCCACCATTCTCTGGCTGAAGAAATGTCTCCGCATTTCTGTTCTGAATTTACCCCCTCAAATTCTAAGGCTGTGTCCACGGGTCCTAGTCTCAAAGCCTTATCACATAGTCTTCCATTACAGACACCCATTATTGGTTACTAACAGTCCCCATTAACAGCTATTCACCTTCCTAGCCAGATCTTTATCCACTCCTTTATCTGCTGAACTGTTCTTCTCTCTCTTTGGACTCTACCTCACCTATTGTTTACTCCTTACCCTTCCACCCATCCTGTCTTCTGCATATAAACTGACATTTTCCTAGCTACCAACAGTTCTGAGGAAGGGTCACTCAACTCGAAATGTTAACTCTGATGCTGGTCAGACTCGCTGAACTTTTCCAACAGTTTCTGTTTTTGTTTCTGATTCACAATATCCGCAGTCCTTTCAGTTTTGCTACCTCAGCCCATGTAGATGAAAGCAACTTTCTGCTTTCAACTTTAAGCATGGTGTGTGAGCTGAGGTTTTCAATATTTAATCGACTCAGTACAGCAAGATTCATAGCAAGGATTTGTCTTTCTGCCTTGGCAAAACTTTGGATCCAGCAAAAAAATTTGTAAAACCTCTGAATGAAGACATTATACAGACTCAAAATTACTGGAAGTGCAATGTACTAAATCTTCCCATGATTTAGCTAAATGACAGCTTTGTCAAGTTTCAGGGTGGTTTCTCTCTGCTAGACCTGGTAAATTTTCTTTTACAATCATCCAAAACCTACCTTATTAATTTCTTACTACGCCCTGTGGTGCCCAAATTCACCATACCTCGATGTACTTGTTGCAGCCTGGATATCCAAGGATATGCAGGCATCCCTGGTGCTGGTGCCGTACACCTGGTCAAGTGCTGGCAGTATGATGTTGTCCTGAATGATAGCAGACATTCAAACCAAACATGGCAGATAAGAGGAAGTTGGTGCTCTGCTTTTTTGGGACGAAGCTAGAAGGGACACAGAGAAGGGACATTCTCTGCCCTCACAAAGGAAGTCATGACACCAAACCCTACCAGTCTGGATTGGAGATGTGCCATGATGATGCAATAAAGTCGGTACCTGTCAGACACCAATGAGAATGAATATGGGGCGAATGCAGTTGCTGCCCATACCCTGAGATGTTGATACCAGGTGTGTAACTCGGAGGTCCAAAGGAGCAAGCTGGCTATCAGACTTTAATGTCAATAATTCCCAGCATCTACTTTGTATCTGGCGGCTGGGAGAATGGGAGCCTACAAATTAATATGGTGATATTGGATAGTAATGAGGGTGATAACGAGCAAAATCCACATTAATGGGCCTCTCACCATTCACTGGTGAGCATCTCATTCCAACTTTCTCCACATCTGGGACTTAGTTGGAAATTGAACTTGTCAGTCTCAACATCAAGAACGGCCTTATTCCACATCTCACATGATTCTGTCAAATTTCTCACCATAGCCAATGTCACTCAGACTTGGGAAGATTCTGCCCAAAGTTTTATTTTAACAAATGATACTAACCCCGCAGCCCCATTCCCTCGTCTCAAGTAATATAACTCCAAGGTGATCAATAATTAGGTCTTCACAGTAAATTGGTTTGTTTAGACTCTAAATGTGGGATTTGGACATGAATTACTCAAAATATAAGATGGACCAATGTAAGTTGACTTTAAGTACATAATCCCTGCAGCTAAAATTAAGACATTTATTTCTCTTTTGCAAATATTGGTCTACTTGTTCATTTGTTCATTTGTTCAAACAGCGTCAGTGATATAAATAGTGGATGACCTCATTGATTTAATTAGCAAAAGCTTCTTCTGAAGAATGAAGAATTGGTAACCCATTTTGGCAATCTCAGCTAATGATCAGGAGCTTTTCTGGGAAATTACGTGATGTTGTCAAGGAGGAGTGAATATGGAGATTTCATAGAGTGTTAGATTTGACACGGATAGAATTAAAAACAGCTCTTTTTGGAGGAGGTGAGATGTTCTGAAAGCTGTTCGTCTCAACAAATGGAACAGTTCTCTGAAGTAAGCTCAAATGACAGAAATAAAGTGCTGCACTGGGGCAGAACTGACTAAGTTTTCTGCACAGTGACAAAAAAAAGAATCTTTCAGTTTGACAGAGGGTATGGGATTTAATCAGAAACTATACTAAGTATATCTTGCAGATATTTTTTATGTCTCAACTTCACATAGAATTGTGCTTTTAACATTTGCCATAATATTTCATGTGTATAATTAAAGTTGCTTTACTCTGCAAACTTCTGGTCTATGAAATATTAATTGTCCCATCTCAGAGTATTTGCTAGGATTGTGTGAAACCGTGTGCCATATGTACCACATGTGGGTGTACAGTGGTTATCCTGTTAGATTATCAATTTAGAAGTTATGAGTTCCATTCTCATTGGAGTAAGGTGTGATATTGAAATTAATAAATTACATAACTTATTACTATTATAAGAGTAAAATTACTCCAAAAATGGTGTTTTGTGATGAAACAACAAGTTGGTTAATTAATACATTTTATCAAAGGGATGTGTCAACCCTTTCCTACCCAATATGGCATAATAGTGATTCTGCATTATCTGGTGTCTGATACTTGGCTATAAATAAATCATTGCAAATGGTCACCTGCCCGTCAGAGACTTAGTTGTAGTTTCACTCTGAAGTTGACAATCAGAAGCTCGGTGCCCAGTTTCTGCATCATGTCAGTGTTGGTGGCACAAGGCAACTTTGAACATGACAGATAAGAATTAACCTAAAGCTGAGTTTTGTGCTCATCAAGGGCAATTGGCACAAAGAGAGAGCTCGACATCAATAGCTCATTTAAATACTAAAAGTGCCCTCAACAGTAAATCTACAAGAATGGTACCACCTGACAATATTGACCAGCTCTGTCCTGGCCACAAAAAGCAGGATAAATCCAATACAATGAATTATCACTCCATCAGTTTACTCATAATCATCAGAGATTGAAAGTGTTATCGACTCAAATGATATAATACAGCCCATACACAGTAATAATCTGTTAACTGACACTCAGTTTGGGACAAAGATGTTAAATCTCAGAGGTGAGGAAAAATTGACTGTCTTTGCCATCAGGGCAGCTTTTGACTGAGTATAGTATCAAGAAGCCCTATCAAATCTAAATTAATGTAATTCAATGGCTAGAGTCATACAAAGCATAATGGGAGATGTTTGCAGTTGTTGGAGGTAAACCATTTTAGTTTCAAGTCATCTCAGAAGGAATCCTTCATGGTAGTGTCCTACCCCAACCATCTTCAGCTACTTCATTAAAGACATTCCCTCAAACCTAATTCAGAAATATGCATATTTCCTGATCCTTATAACAGTGTTTAGTAACATTCCCAACACTTCTAATGCTGAAACAGTCTGCATCTATACGTAATAACTTTACTCTTTAACATTCAAATGCATTAAGATCATTGAATTCTTCATTATCAACACCCTGTGAGTTGCCACTGACCAAACTGAACTGGACCAGCCATATAAATCCTCTAGCTACAAGATCAGGTCAAATCTTTCTCAGAGGAACTCCTCTCCGGACTCCTCAAAACCTGACCATAATCCAAAAGGCACTGGTAAGAAAGATGAAAGAATATGCTCTGTTTGCTTGGATGCAGCACCAATGCAACACAATCCAAGACAAAACTACTTGACTTGCATCCTATTCCCCACCAACATACAGAGATGGCACAAGTGCATACCATTGGCAAGATGCATTGGAGTAATTCAATAAGACTTCCTTAACACAACCTTCCCAAACCCATAACAAACTTGAAAGATAAAGATTGAGATGCATGAGAGACACCATCAATTTCAAACTCTAAATCACAAATCATTTTGATTTGGAATGAAGACCAGTGACAGTGAAGAAATAAAGACATAGTCTTGGAACTCCTTTCCTAGGCATTGTGGATATGCCTACATCAGACAGATTACTATACTATTAATGATAATAGTTTAATAATCATTGGTTGTGAGGAATGGATTAATCCCATGAATTAGTTTATTTAGAACTGGAGGTTATGAAGCACACCAAATGACTTTTGTGTGTGTGGCTTGCAGGCCCATAGCAGACTAACTGCCAGTCACAATATTGCATATATACTGCACATGAACCATTAATAGTGAACTCTCTTTTGCAAAGAAGGGAAATGTTGTATGTGTATCTTGCCTTTAAGAAAGTTTAACGATTTGCAATGGCAGTGAGCCTATGAATCTTTGTAACAGGTAGGTATTTTGCAGATATGTCCAGATCATGATGGTGACTTTGACTATAAGTGGCAATGATCAGTAATCAGTGAAATTGTCTGCCATTCTTGTTTGTGTTGGCATGTTTTCCTTTCTTGCTGCTGTCCCAGAATTTGCTTATTCTGGTGCATCACTGCCAAGATTCCAGATCAGCAATTGGCTGATTTTGCTCCCCATCCTTGTTTCAGTGGTTCATATTTTCTTGCTAATTACTGTTTTGTTCCTTAAGAGCTGATTTTGAGGCTGAATTAGTCCAATTTTGTCAATGTTTCAGCCTTATGTTGGATCAGTGTTCTTTTCTCCTTCATAATCTGCTCTTCAAAATCATTGTCCATACCCTTCATTTATTTTTTTGAAGCCTGGACCATTTGCTGCTTCAGTGGTTGTTTGATATCCTCAGTGTACTGCTTGAGTTCTTTAAGTAGAGCATTATTGCCAGCATTGTTTCTGAAAGGAAGGGCTCATAACTGATTTAAAGCTCTTTGTTGAGTGTGGTATGCTTTTCCATCTATTCGCGCAGGTTTGTCATTGTCTCCAATGTTTTGCTGAACATGATCTATTTATGTGTGAGCTGCTCCACATCTTCTTTGAAACCAGCCACCTTTAACCTGTAATGTAGATATAAATTTGTCTCCTCCTTTCTTTTTCTTCGAGTTCTTCATTCTTCTTTGTGAATTGAGCAGAGGTATACCCCCAAAGACTTTACCGTCTCAGAGCTGGTGTTCTCAAGTTTTGATTGATCCTGAGGTTGCTGTTCAGCCTTTTCCTTTTGAACTTTCAACTTTGTCTCCACAGCAGACAGCTGAGACTTTAGATCCAGAAATTCTAAAGAAAGTACATGGTTCCATTTTTTGTTCGCATTCAGTGTTGAAAGTATTTCTTGAATAATTTGTTGCAATTTCTGTTGGTTCCCTAATGTTTAATTGTGATGAGTGTGAGGTGATGACGTACTGGTACACCACAGTTGTTGGCCCATGGTATCTAGGATGTGGGATATCTGTGATATTCAGGCAGACTGATTGTAGTTTCACTCCTGCACTAATGATCCTGCTCATGGAGCTGGTGAACTAGTGTACACTGAATGTTTTACATTCTTACGAATCATCATGGCTTTCTATGTCTAAGGGGTACATTTAAATACAAAACTTTCAAGATTAGTAAATTTCGAACCGCGCTGTCAATTATAGCCAATAATGTATAGTCACCAGTTTTGATGACAGCTAGTTTCGGTTTATGCAAATACTTCACATGGTGCGATGACATTGATATTTTCCAGGAGATCGACAGTGAGAAACATATGTTCACCATTCTTTGTCTCGCTGTTTCCATCAAGAAATTCTGGTTTGTTGTCACTTCATGTGAATGCCTCTGGTGAGATACCAGAAGATCTTTATTGTAGCTGGAAAATATGCCCTTTACATGATCTGCTTGGGTCACCGTGTGGTGATTTATAGTGCATGAACCTTTACTCTACTCTTGATTACCAAAGGAATGAAAGATTATTGGAGGTATGCAGGAATATAGAGTTCAAGGTAAAACCAGACCAGCCATGATCTGACTGAATGGCAGAGCAGACGTGAAGAGGCAAGCGGCCTATGCTTGTTTCATGTTTATGTGCTCTTGTGGATCATTTCTGCCAATGGCTTTTCTACCACATCCGTTGCAAGATGGACTAAAAGCTGGGCATTTCCTTGGTGCATTCAGAAAATCAGAGTTTCCACATGTCTTGCTATGTTTGTGAGTTCTAGTGATTGAGCCATGTTTTAACTTTGCATTTAGGACCTTTAAGCTTTGTCGACCTGCAAGGATCACTTTGTACTTATCTTCAAGATTCAGAAACTTTTCAATGTTACAATTCCTGGTTTGTCCAGCAAACCTTTCTGAAAAGTTTCATCACTAATTCAACAATTCTGTTTGCTAGCTGAAAAATCTGAAAAATCACACAATGAGTTATTTTCTCTGTATCCGCTCACAACCTGGCCTATGTACTCTCTTGACTTCTGTCTAAAGCAAAAGATTCTACTCAACTTATCCAGAATAATCTGACTCTGGATTGATATTCTAATGTGCTCTGTATCCTTTGGAGCTCTTTTAGCTCTTTAGCTGCTAATCCTGACATGTTAAATCTGTGTTATCCTTCATTCCCAATGATAACAAAATTTAATGGCCTGCTTTTTTGAATTAGAAACAGTAGCTCTGCGCAATGAGGAAGCATTTTAAATTGTTTAGATAGTCTACTGTGTTCTAATGTGACCTAGAGCATTTTGTGGATATTCTGACAATATACCTTTGAATTTCCCCCATGCTTGCTATTGATCCAGCCTACACCACAAACACTTCCTCTTGATAGGGATTAGCCTGTTTACCAGTGAAGCATGTTTTCAGCTTCTGATCCTGCAACGAATAAGTACATCGAAGGCTATCTCATAATTCAAGCCTGTCAGCTACAGATTTCACCTGAGATTCTGTAAGTAGATTAAGGACAAAAGAGGAAATAGGGAGAGAATAAGGCACCTTAAAGATCAACATGGCTATCTATATGTGGAACCACAGGATATTTCATGTCAGTATTTACTGTGGAAAAGGGTGTGGAAGATAGAGAACTTGGGGAAATAGTGATGTCTTGAAAAGAGTTCATATTATGGAAGAGGAGGTGCTGGAGATCTTAAAGCTGCATAAAGGTAGATACTTTCCTGGGATTAATCTGGTGTTTCCCAGAACTTTGTGGGAAGCTAGGGAAGAGATTTCTAGTACCCTTGCTGAGATATTTGTATCATTGATTGCCTCAGGTGTGCTGCCAGAAGATTGGAGGTTGGCTAATGTGCCACCATTATTTAAAAAAGGTGGTAAGGAAAAGCCAGGGAACTATAGACTGGTGAACCTTATGTCATTGGTGGGCATGTTGTTGGAGAGAATGCTGAGGGACAGGATTTACATATATTTGGAAAGGCAAGGACTAATTAGGGATAGTCAATACATCTTTGTACATGGGAATTCATGTCTCACTAATTTGATTGAGTTTTTTGAAGCGGTGACAAAAAAGATTGATGAAGGCAGAGTAGTAGATGTTGTCTATAAGGACTTCAGCATAGCATTTGATAAGGTTCCAGAAGGTAGACTGGTTATTAAGGTTAGATCACATGGGATCCTGAGGAAACTAGTCAATTGGATACAAATTTGGCTTGAAGGTAGCGGACAGAGGGTGGGTGGTGGAACGTTGCTTTTCAGACTGGAGGCCTGTGACCAGCAGTATGCCACAAGGATTGGTGTTGCGTCCACTGCTTTCTATTATTTATAGAAATGATTTGGATGTGAATATAGGAGGTACGGTTAGTAAGTTTGCAGATGGCCTTAAAAACCAGTTAGTTCTGTTATAATGTGGTGGTTCCATTCTCGTGCAATCCTGTGTTGTAAGAAAATCATGTAATAGCAGCATTATTTAAACTAATGGGGCCGGAATCATGTTGTAACCAATACACACTTTAAAAGTTTGCAATATAGAAACAGTGTCTCCAATTTGTCAATTGCATTATAGCAAATTCGTATTAATAAAATGGGTGTTATTGCAGAACAACCTGTAGGTGGTGTCCAGGACAGTAAAGAAGATTATCTCAGAGTATAACAGGACCTTGATCAGATTGGCCAATGGGCCAAGGAGTGACAGATGGACCTTAATTTTAATAAATGTGAAGTGTTGCATTTATGGTAAGGCAAACCAGAGCAGGACATATACACTTAATAATAGGGACCTGGGGAATGTTGCCGAACAGAGACTGAGGGGTGCAGGTGCATAATTCCTTGAAAGTGAAGTTGTAGGTAGACAGACTGGTGAAGAAGGTGTTTTGTATGCTTGCGTTCTTTGGTCAGAGCATCGAGTATCAGAATTGGGATGCCATGTTCTGGTCGTACAGGACAATGATGAGACCACTTTTGGAATGGTGCAATAAATTTTGGTTGCCTTTCTACAGGAAGGATGTTGTAAAACTTGAGAGTATGCAGAAAAGATTTACAAGGTTGTTGTTGGGACTGAAGAGTTTGAATTATAGGAAAAGGCTGAATAGGTTGGGGTTGCTTTCCCTGGAGTGACGGAAGCTAAGGGGTGACCTACAGAGGTTTATAAAATCATGAAGGACATGGATAGTATAAATAGCCAAGATATTTTTCCTCGGGTGGGGGAGTCCAAAGGTGAGAGGTATGAGGTGAGAGGGGAACGATTTTAAAAAGAGCTGAAGGGGTAACATTTCCATGCAGAGAGTGGTGCATGTATGGAACAAGTTGCCAGAGGAAGTGGTGGAGGCTGGTATAATTACAGTATTTAAAAGAAATCCGGATGGATATATGAATAAGAAGGGTTTAGAGGGATATGGTTCAAATGCTGGTAAATAGGTTTAGTTCAGTTTGGGATGTCTGGTTGGTGTGTATGACTCAATGACTCTACACGTGACTCCAGATCCACACCAATATTGTTCACTCTCAACTGCACTCTGGGCAATTCAGGGTGAGCAATAAATGCTGGACTAGCGAGCAATGCTCTCATTCGATATATGAATAAAAGACACTGGGGGTGAGGAGGATGGTGGTGGGCTAACCACCTAACATATTTTACATGCCCTATCCCTGTCTAAAACATGTCCAATTTGCAGGGAGGTATAAAATCTAGACCAACAGAAATGCAAGTCTTCACTTATAAAGCATCGCCACACCAGAATTAGTCGGTTATGCCAGGCAGAGATCTGGCAAATAATTTTCAATGACAGCCATTTCAATTGTACTACATTCTAAATGGTGATAAATTCTTTTTCAATCATTTTTGGGTAGAAATTTAGCATCCAGATGTCCTTTGGGTCAGCTACCTGTGAGAAGATTTGTGTAAATCGTGCATAAAGTGAAAAGTGTAAACTTATGATGACTTGCTAACAAGTGTCAACAGTTATTTAGAAGTTTTAAATTGTGGGAGGATGTTGAATCAAAAACTTAACAGGACAGGGCATATAGCTACTGCCACTGCAACAGCAGGTCAGAGGTTAGGAATTCTTGCAAGTAACTCACCTCCTCACTGTTGAAATCTAGCCATTAGCTACAAGGTTAGTAAGTGATGGAATATTCTCCATGAGCCTGGATGAGTGCAGCCCCAACAACATTTAAGAAGCTTGACACTATCGAGGACAAAGCAGTCCGAATAATTGATACCTATCCACCACAATCAACAATCACACCCTCCATCCCTCCTCTTAAAGAAAATCTTTACCTTATCAAAGGATGCTGGGAACCACCACCTTCCTGATGTCCATTTATCCCTCAACCAATATTCTTAAAATAGATTAGCTCAGCAATTTTCACAGAACTGTTTGAGAAACCTTGCTGAGGAGAAATGGCTTCTGCATTTCTGCACATTACACCAGGGTCTAGACTTCAGAAATAATTCATTAGTTTTGAATTAGGTAATGGAGAGTGTTCAATCCCTGTGGAATTATATTGCAGTATCAATTAATGCCTTCAGCAAAGTGATAACTCAGAATGGGCAGTGTGAAATTACTGACAAATAACATTTAGCAGGACGAAATATAAACCTAAGGAAAGAGAGAAAACATATCCAATGAAAAGAATCTAGAACAGACAAGCAAAGTAGATAGAATTTTCTTGATCAGATGGCTAACAATATCCTGATAGTCTGGACAATCCACTGTTTTCCATATTCCTATTGCCCATACACATCAAGCACTAAATTTGAAGGCAACCTTGACATTATTAATGATTTCAAAAGATGGGTAATGCAAATCAATTTTCATCATATTTAAATGTATTTCTGTCAGTCTCATGTTCTATTTCTCTACTTAGCCCTCTCTATACCCTTTTTTGGCTCTCATCCAACTCTTACCTGTAAAGTGCTTTGTGAGATCTCACTATGGTGACGACAGTATAGAAATTCAATCTGCTGCTTTAAAATAATTCATTGTGAGTCTATACTAAAGAAAACAACCAGTTACAGTGTGTTATTTAAGTTCATGCATACTTGTTACATCCTTTAGTTAGTGCATGGAGGTTAGCAGAACTACATGAGACAACTATGATTTGGGGAATCTATTTAAAAAACATTTTAATTTGACAATAAGCAAAACCAAATCCTGAATTCTCACCTATTTTAAATTAAAACAAAGAAAATATTATCTCTCAAAATTTAGACACCATTTGAAAAAGAATTACAATTTGATGCCAGACAGAGGATAAATAAAGAGGAAAGTGAGGGCCATAGATGCTGGAGATCAGAGTCAAAACGTGTGGTGCTGGAAAAGCACAGCCGGTCATGCAGCACCTGAGGAGCAGGAGAAACTCTTCATCAGGATTCCTGATGATAGCTAAAGCAAATACTGTAAGCTTGTGTCCTTATTCGATTCATATTGATGGAGCACCAGTTGATTCTCCTGCTCTTCAGATGCTGCCTAACCTGCTGTGCTTTTTCAGCACCACACTCTTGATTGGAACTCTTTCTTTGCCTCCACAGTGTACATCCCACGTTCAATGAGTTCCTCCAAGTAGACATTTCAAATGTTATTTGATGAACAGAAAACAGAGTTGACTCTGTACTCAGCTGGTAATGAAGTGAATCTCTCCTCTCTAATGGTTTCAAAGTGTAAAACCAGCTTGACTGACATTAAGGAACAATTGTCTTCATCCCAGACATTTAAATGTCTGAACCACTGCAGGTTTTAGTGAGTGAGAATAAGTAATTTTTAACAGATATTAAATAAAATATCATTGACACCATCTACTTAATATTTCATTTTATTTAAATTATATGCATGATCATTAAAGATAGATCATCCTTTTGACCATATACATTTTTATCTTATAAACCAGCCATTTAAAAAAACTTTCTTCACCTTATTTAATTTGCTCTAGACGATACCAGAAATTTTTCAGAGCGTAATATCTGGGAGAAATGCTAATATATCATACCACAACATCTCAACTCTCTCACAAATCAGCCTGAAATTCGTGTTTTCAGTTTGGTGACCACTTATCAGCCCTTCTGCACTCCAGTTATTCAATTCTTACAAGTTCCTGCAACATTGTAAGGAGTGTTGTTGGCAGCAAATTCCAGGTACTATAATGTAGCACAGATTGAAACAAAAGATTACTAAGACATTGCAAGTTCAGGTGAAGATTAAGAAAAAGAAGGAACATGTGGTTAATGTAAAATAAATACAACTGCAAATTTGAAAAGCATGTACTCTGCTGCTGTGCTGAAAGAATATATATTTTTAATATTTCAGTTATAAAAATATTCTAGTACATAACTGACATCTGTAATCACATCAGAAACCTCAAATATGGAAGAGCTGAGGGATGGAAATGTCACTTAGATGCTCCAGTCGTGCTCTTGTGAAATGTGGGATAAGTCTGCATTGAGTTCATACGTTTTATGGCTTGTGATTGCTTGATACTGACTCTTATAGGGTGGATATTAATGTTTGATCCACTGGGCACTGGGGGTGGGGCAGCCAAAAACAAGCAGGAAACACTGAGCTTGGGGGTTTCTGCAAGTTTCAGAGGTTTACATCTACAGAATTCATGTTTTGGCATTGACAGTTGGCAGCCTGGTGGTCAGCCTCATTGGGCAGAAATGCCCAAGTTAGGACCAAGCTCCAACCCTGGAGTGAGGCCTGCTCTATTTCTGGTCCAGAGAGGGATGGGCCAAGTGTTAGGACTTGGATACAGACAGATTGTGAAGCTTAGAACTGAAATTCAATCTTAATATGCTTGTAATCACCATTTCAGGGCTTACATGCTGCAGTGTTAGTGTCCCTAGAGGCTTGGTTTCAAGTCTCAATTGATCCAGAGCAAATGTCTAAACAGATTGGATAAAAATATCTATAATCACAATTTCATCCTACTCTTACATTCACGAATGAAGTTTATCCCCCAGTTAATACATGACAACTGAATACAATTAAACACCCAATCAATTCTTATTTGAAGAGCATGGTCCAGTCTTTGGTGGGGGGTGGTAGACCGTGATTGAAACTGGAGGGGGAGTGGGTTCAGGGTAGTGTTGGGGTCAGAATGAAGGCCAGTGAATAGATTTGAGGCTGTGCCGATGGGCTGAGTTAACCTCCAATTAGGTGTAAGTTAGGAAGGTATGTAGATTGGATCCTGCAATAATGAGAAAAGGCAGTTAACCCCAGGATCCAACAGTCATCACTTCCCTAACAATAGAAGTTGAATTGGTAGCATTTAGATATGAGCTCACATTATAATATTTTAATTGTCAACTGACTAACTATGAACAACTTGGTTACCCATTCAGTGTTCTGACTCAGTTAATACCAGTGGTGGCAATGTTCAGTTCAAATTCCATCTCCCTTGTGGCATTATTTGGTCAGTTCAGTCAGGTTAAATCTTCCTCCATCTCTCTGGTGTGAATTGATTGGAAGCGTTCCACAACACTGACATTTACCCAGCAAGTTGGAAGGTTGCTCAGGGATGGACTGACTTCCAAAAAAAACCAAATTTAATCTGGCTATTCACCACCCCATCAATCCACTTCCAATCATCAACAAGTTGATGGAGTGCATCATCGATTGTGGTGTTATGTTGCGCTTACTCAGAAATGGTGAATCCAATGCTCAGAAAATGAACCAAACTGCAGATGATGGAAATCAGAAACAGAAATAAAAACAGAAATTGTTGGAAAAGCTCAGCAGGACTGGCAGCATCTGTGGAGTTGAATCAGAGTAAATATTTCAGGTGGAATGACCCAACTTCAGAACCCTTCTTCCTGACCCAATGCTCATTTGGGAACAACACCATTTCATATTGGAATTGAAACGTTAACTCTGCTTCCCTCTCCACAGATGCTGCCAGACTGGCTGAGCTTCTCCAGCACTATCTGTTTTTATTTCAGATATTCAGCATTCACAGTTCTTTGCTTTTATATGCCATTAACATACTGTCATTTTTCCAGCAAGATCTTGCCTATTAAGTAATCCGTAGCTCAATTTGCTCTCCTAGCTGTCTTCAGAAGCTATACAAAAGTGGGAGCCATTTCTTCATGAATAATTCAACATATTTCACATTCTTTATCTTAGTAATCTAAAAAAAATTGTCCCACTGTTACAATTTTTAAAAATGATGCGCTTTTAGCTAAAACAGTGGAGCATAAGTAATGAAGTTAATGAAATGAGACTCACTTAAAAAATGAAGTGCTTTCTATCTGGCAAAGAAAAATACTTCACATGTAGAATGTTATAATACTCATTGAAGCTAACTAAAAAATCTTGGAGTTCCTCTTTTGACTGTATTTCATCCAGGACTATTGGAAGAAATCTCAAGTGGCTCTTTTAAAGTAGCGGCTTTGGGGCGTGGTGGTGGCGGGGAAGTGGTCTGTCTGATTCCTCTAAATTTGGACTAGCAAATATGGATACCAGGGGCATAACACAAAAATGTGTTTCTGTTGAAGTTGCAGCAATGGGTTAGGAGCTCTCTCAAAGAAATTCCAGCAAGAAGTTTTAATAGATAAGGCAACAAGTAGCACTAATGAATGTAATTCTGTTCAGTACTCTTCAATACTGTGACATTACAATTGGAGTGGTTGCCATATACACATGATGAGGTGACACACGCATTGAATGCTCGCCGAAGATAAATTTAATCCCTTTTCAAATAAAGAAAATTCTTTGTAATTCACGTCAATGTTACGTGGCATGGTAGTGAAAACTTTAAGCAGAACAATGTTAAATTTGAACCCTAGTTTGATTGTTTATTTGCCTAAATTTATATGAACACCCAAGGCAAACAACAGAAAATGTCAACTATGTTTCAAACTCCTGACTATTATTCAATTATCCCTGTTGTAAGATAACATTTGTGGACTGAGAAAGACTGAGTTTTCATTTAAATTGTATCTTTCAAGACTTTAAGTCCCAAAGGTTTCACAATCAAACCTCTGATAAAGTTTAATCCTTGTTATAATGTAAACAAAGTTAGCAGCCATGCTTTGAAAAGCAATATCTCACAAATGACAGATGTCATCCACTCAATGCTATACACTTATTCATCAGTCTGGATTAGGGGTTGGAACCTCTGAAATGGGGCTTCAAATGTTAATCTCATTTCCCAGAAGTAATAGCACTATCATTGAGCCAAAGCTGCCAACCATGAGGAGACTAGATTAGAGTGGTGATGGAATAGCACAGCAGGTCAAGCAGCATCCGAGGAGCAGGAAAATCGACATTTCGGACAAAAGCCCTTCACCAGGAATGATGAAAGGCTTTTGCCCGAAATGTCGATTTTCCTGCTCCTCGGATGCTGCCTGACCTGCTGTGCTTTTCCAGCACCACGCTAATCTAGACTCTGGTTTCCAGCAACTGCAGTCCTCACTTTTGCCAACCATGAGGAGACAACTGTGATGTCCCGTTGTCTAATAGTCTGTTGCCATTCAGTGTTCTGATTCATATGTAAATAATTGGAACTTGGCGGAAGTATCAACCAAATGGTGGTTAGCATTTGTCGGATTCTTCTCTGGGATGTGAAGAATCTGGGAGGAAGGGAAAGGGAACTGCAGCTCAATGCTAAGTTTTCTTAGAGCAGTAGATATAGATTTGACTCTGAGCTCTGCTGATTTATCCAATCTCAACTGAATTGCTGTGGGCACTGTCAAAATAAACAGCAAGTAATGCCCTTCTCCAAACAACAGAAGGACAAGAGTAGGAAGAAGCAGAGCTGGTGTTCAGTGTTAGGTTCAATCCTGTTAACTCAGGATGTGGAACTGTTAGGAAGCTGGCATTAAATTCCCTGTCTCCTAATCCAAACCATCCAACAAGGTGATACAAAAAAGGTGAAAGGAGGAATGCAAGTAAGAGGTAACATCATTTGCTTGGGTCATGTTAGATATGAACACATCTTTGGTCGGATATCTTGAGAAGAAATTCTTAGGAAGTCACTGGGGCAGAATAGATTGCTTCTTGACCTCATGACCACAGAACCTTTTATTTAGCAGCCTGTCAAATGTTTTGGACAGGACTGGATGTATGAAACCTTTTCTAGCCTTTTGTAAGCATGCGGGTAGGGGAAACAAAATAAAAATACTGACAAGGCGATCTGTAATCTGTGGTGCACAAGCAAAGTATCTTCGAAAATTACAGCACGGAAGAAGGTCATTCAACCCATTATGTCAGTGCAATCTCATTGCAAGTGCAATCAAAAACTAATCCCATGGTCTTGCACATTCCCTATAGCCCTGTATCTTCATCGGCTTCATTTGTTTATCGATTTTTCTTGAAAATGTAATGATCTCTGCATTCTATATTCTAACAGCTTCTGTGTAAATGAATTTCTGCAAAACCTCTCTTCTCATTCTCATTGTGATCATTTTAAATTGATGATATCGCATCACTGACTTCACAAGCAGAGGAAATAACTTTAATCCCCACTTATTCTGCCAGAACACTTCATAATTTTAAATTCTTTCATTAACTTCCCTTTGAACTGAATCTCATCTATTGTTGATCAATTATAGTGGAAGAGAAAGCAGTGACACAATGCAGAAGATGAAGGTGTTCATACACAAATAATTCTAGTTTTCATTGAAGTATAATTTCTTTGGGATATGTCCTAAAGCAACTGCAGTCCTTCATCTGCTTTAAAATGCCAGATTAGGTTCTTATTTTCTCTCCACAATATAAATGAAATCTTATCAGATGCCTGTGAAACTCTTGATAATAGGCAGCAATCATTCATCTGATGGCTTATTTTTGACTGGAGATGCTTGATGCATTTGTACAACCTTAGTTGAATTTTTCACAGTTTTGTTTTCCTTCCTCTCCAATCTGGTGACCAATGTGTAAAATTGAAATGCCAACAGCGAAGACTCAGTATTGAGTGACACATTCAGTTACTATCATCAGTTCCGGTCAGCGTTATACCAACATGCTGGTATTCAGGCTCATCTGCATTCTCAATTCCGTTACATCAGCATGAGAGAATTAAGCATCATGCCATGATGTCTTAACTACCAAATGCTGAGAATTTTGAAAACATTATTAACTTTGAAGTACTTTCAAGAGTGAATTTCAAAATGCATAATAACCATGAGCTCTTTTAGGAAAGTGTACATATGGCCAAGCCTTTTTAGCGTAATAACATACCCTGACGTGACTGATATAGAAAGGTAGGTGGAAGTGAGGACTACAGATGCTGGAGATTAGAGTCGAGAGTGTGGTGCTGGAAAAGCACAGCAGGTCAGGCAGCATCCAAGGAGCAGGAAAATGGACGTGTCGAGCAAAAGCCCTTCATCAGGAATGCAGCTGGGGGGGGGGGGGGCGGTAAAGGTCATAGTTTGGAGGAGAGGGTGGACCGGAAAGGTGGGAAGGAAGATGGACAGATGGGACGGGTCATGAGGATGGTGCTGAGCTGGAAGGTTGGAACTGGGATAAGGTGGGGGGAAGGGGAAATGAGGAAAATGGTGAAATCTACATTGATACTATAGAAAGGTGTATACATAAGCCATTCAAAGTTTTGCTAAGTCATTCTTTTTCTCACTGTGCAGTAAAGACAGGTCTTCAGATTTAAGGTGCCAAAATTACCACTGATAAGAAAGAAAGAAATCCTTTCTGAGTAACACCACTGGAACAGATGGCACCAGAGGTGGATAGCCTGACTTCTAGTGCAGGGATCCATCTCTGCACCCATAATTCTTTTTCTCATTCATAGGATGCGAATATTGTTGGCTGGGCCAGCACTTATTACCCGTCCCTAGTTGCCCTTGAAAAGGTGGTGGTGACCTATCTTCTTGAACCACTGCAGTGGACGTGCGGTAGGTTGACCCAGAATGCCATCCAGGAGGGCTTTCCAGGATTTTGACCCAATGATAGTGAAGGAACGGCGATATATGTATGGGTTGCCCTTGTCCTTCTAGATGGAAGTGGTCATGGGTTTGACCACAGTACAGATCAAGATAGACAGTATTCAAATTTGGAGTACACCTGCCTCCTAAACTTACATCTACATGATTGAAGCTTAGGGTCACATGGGTTCTATGAATCTGCCAGTTTCTCTCCATGATCTACAGCTCCTCCAGTCAGTACGTAACTGCTAACGTTGTTTCCAAATCACATCTGTTATTGGCTAGACCAGACCACTCAAAAGTAGGCAGCCCAGACCATAACTTTGCAATTGGTATCAGTAAGTGTACAGTGAAAATTACCCAGAGTAAGTTAGCTAGGTTGATTGCCAGGTTTTAAAACAGACAAAAATGTATTAATAAAATTACAGAATGAAACATAAAGAACAGAATAAGGAACACCAAACTAGACTTAATTATGCTGTTCTGAATATGCACAACGGTCCCAATAAACAAACCCCTTAAACATAGTAAAAATGAAACAAAGGCTCACAGGTCGAAGTTAGAACAGCAGAAGGAGAGAGAGTCTCGCAGCCTGTTTCCACACAGCTCCACAGCTGAACTCCTTAATTAGTTCTGGACTGAACTGCTCAGCTAGGACTACGCCCGCTTGACTTTACAGGTTACTTCAAAAAAACATAAAAGCTTTCGCCTAAACATTCAGTTATTTACATATAAACGAAAAGCCTTTCATTTCTGTACCAAACCCAGCTGTTTTGGAGCCTGGCCTGTTTACGACATCCCCCCTCCCACCTGAAAGAAACCAAGGATGCAGTATCCTTGAGAAAAGGAACAGCTTTTAGAAAGGAGGACCAACTTTGTGACACATTGTATGGGGAGCCTGCTTTCCTGAAAGGCAGGCCACACCTTACAGAACATGAGGGAAGAGAGCAAGTTCCACAGTAATTAACTAAAAGCATTATGACGACAGTAGGCAAGAAGAGAAAGGCCATAGTTCTGTTGGAGGCCAGGAGATCTTCAAGGGTCACCCCCTGAGGGAGTGGAAGCAGGTAATTAAGTAATCCAGAAACCCAGGCTAATGTTTGGGGGACGTGGGTTTAAATTCCACCATGGCAGAGGGTGAAATCTGAATTCAGATACGTCTGGAATAAAAAGAAAGCCTAATGGCAATGATGAAAGCACTGCCAATTATCATAAAAATCCATCTGGTTTACTAAAATCCTTTAGTGAGGGAAATACATAATCCTTTCCTGGTCTGGCTGACATGTGACTCCAGATTCACAGCAATAGGTCTTAACTAGCCTCTGAACAATTAAGGATGGACAATAAATGATGGCCTAGCCAGAGATGCCGACATCCTATGAATGAAGTTTTAAAAAAAAACTAAAGAAACTAAATTTTCACATTAATTAGTGAACAGGCTCCCCATGTATCTTATGACTCATTTCACTGTACTTGCAGTGAACTTGCAAATGAGAGCTACTGCAGAAGACTCAGGAGACTACTATATGAAGTAATTTCATGGCCTTTAAGTTTTTTACACAGGCTGAAGAATTAAACTGTATAAAGATCTATAGTGTATACCATTTATAAGTTCTAACAAAGTTCACAAATAAATTCATCACTTATATATACAAGAATTTCATAAAAGACAACATCTGTCACATTAGTTTACATAAAATACACAAGCAAAAAAAACAATTTTGTGACTTAATTGTCAAAAGGGCTCAGGATCAAATGGCACAAATTCTATAATTCCCGAGCAGATGAGTGAAAATATAAGAGGGCTCCAGTTAATATTTTAAGGCTATATAAATGTAGGGATAATATTGAGTGCTGGAGGCTATGAAATGTAAATATCCAAAAAAAGCATAACGCAAGGACAGAAATGAATTGAAGAATGCTAGACATGTTAGCATGCCAATGCGAACAGAAAAGTAATGCCTAAGAGCGTCTTGTAAGATCTTGTTAATGTTGATCTACATAGGCAGCAGCATTTCAAATTTGGAACTGATTGGTGATGCCATGCTTCTCAATTGCTTTCTTGACATGAACTAACACTGCTGAAAATCAGAGCAGCTGGGCACGATGTACTCCCTCTGGCAAAATCAGCTAATTTGCTGGTTTCACAGAAAACCTCCTTCTTGCCCGAGGTATTAATCCAACATCCAACCTTTCATTGCAGGTTTGAGTGATGCAGATTATCTTTCATGAGTAATTAACTAAAGGAGTAGATGAGGGTTGTGCTGTGAATTCAAAATGTTCTGCAAATAAAGCTTTCATTAAAAGAAGCCTTATATAATTAGTGTAAAATTACCTAATAGGATTTGTGGAGGAGAAAGTGAGGACTGCAGTGGCTCCTGATGAAGGGCTTATGCCCGAAACGTCGATTCTCCTGCTCCTTGGATGCTGCCTGACCTGCTGTGCTTTGCTAGCACCACACTCTCAACGAGTTGGATTTGATGGAACATAGAAAATAGCAGCTTCTAAATGAAAAGATCTGACTGAGAATAACATAAACAGGAGCAAAATACTACACTTACTGGAGATCTGAAATAAAAACAGAAGTTGCTGGAGAAACTCAACCGATCTAAAAGCATCTTCCAAAGAAATCATATTGGACTAAAAAGGGTCATTCATTCACTCTCTGCAGGTACTGCGTGACGCTCTGAGTTTTTCCAGCACTTTCTGCTCTTATAAAATACCTAGGAGAGGACTCACCCACTTTGCCCATTGTACCTGCCTCCACTATTCAACAAAATCATGCCTGATCTGATTGTGGCCTTAATTCCAATTTCCTCCAACCCCTCATTCACCTCAATTCCCCTGCAGAACTAAAGTCTGCTTGACTTTGGATTGAATACATTCAATGACCCAACCCCCTCACCTCTGTGGGAAATGGAATTCTCAAGATTAACACACTTGCAGAAGAAATTATTATCACGATCTTAAATAGGAGGCTTCTTATTTCAAAATAGGCCTTCAGTTCAGGACTCCATCATAGGAAGGGGAATAACCATTCAACACCAATGTGTGAAGCTCCATCAGAATTTAATATGTTTCAATAGGATCACCTCTCATTCTTTTAAAGTTCAATGAGTACATGCCCAACCAGCTCAATACTTCCTCATCAGACAAACTTTTCATCCAAAGTCTCAGCTGAGCAAAACTCATCTGAACATCTTCCAAGAGAAGTGTATTCTTCTGTAATGAAGTCAAAATTGATTCTAGTTTACTCAATGCATTTTCATCAATGCCTACTGCATTTGCCATAAGACTTCCCTCTATCTCACATAAATAAAGTCCGATATTCCATTTGCTTTCATGATTACTTGCTGAACTTGCATGCTACCATGTGTTATTCATATACAAGGTTTGCAGAATTTATCTGTACTACAGTCTTTGCAATCCGTCTCCATAATTAATGTCCTTCCCACCAAACTCAACAACATTGGCTTCTCCCACATCAAATTCCATCTATTAAATGTTTTCTCACTCACTTAATGTATTTTTATCTATTTGCAGACTCTTTGGTTTGAAACTTACATATATTTGCCTAAGTGCAAGTTGTGTTGAATTTAGAAGGGGGTTTTGGTGTGTGACCCAGTGAGATTTCTCATTGTGCCTTACCAAACTCAGTTTATTAACTAGGAGCAAATTACTGAAGATGCTGGAATCTGAACCAAAAACAAAAAATGCTGTAAATCACAGAGAGTCAGGCTGCATCCATGGAGTGA
Organism: Chiloscyllium plagiosum; assembly: GCF_004010195.1. Classification (NCBI taxonomy): domain Eukaryota; kingdom Metazoa; phylum Chordata; class Chondrichthyes; order Orectolobiformes; family Hemiscylliidae; genus Chiloscyllium; species Chiloscyllium plagiosum. The sequence goes on along the minus strand of NC_057715.1, from coordinate 61,963,560 downwards.
GATCAAGCTAACGTTTTGAGACTAGGTGACTCTTAATCAGAGCTGAAGTGAAATGTGGAGGGGAGAGCATTTATGTAATAGTGGAGGATGGGGGATGGGGGGGAGCGCGATGGAGTGCTGGCGGACAAAAGCTGCTGATAGTGCAGATTAAGTGATTGGAGTGTGAGAAATGCAGAACAATGGTGTGTCCAGCTGCCAAACCGGAAGGAACAGTTTGTCCCACTGGAGTTGGGCAGAGGAAATTGTAACAAGTAAAGCTAAAAGAAAGGCAAGGAATGGGCATGGGTTCACATTCTGAACGTGTTGAACTCAATGTTAAGTCCATCCATGCCATCCATGCCATTGAGCCCTAAATAAGTGTTGACAGACCACCATTGCCCCTCACTGCCAGCCTATCTGCACAGCATCCACAAAGCCATGCTGCTTGCGGCACAGAGGTCACATGTTTCACACTCCCTTATGCATGTAACCCCCATTCTCTCACCCTCATTGCTGTTTAACCACCAGACCACACAGCCTACTTGCTCACAGCTACATTCCATTTGAACACCCCAAGTCAGCACTACCATGTCCCCAGTGCACACCGGAGACATGTAACTTGTTATTGTCCAGTAGGGAAACAATTCCAAACATGAGCTTTTATTTACAGACAACAAAATAGAACACAAACAAAACCAATAGAGATGAGAGCCTAGTGGTAATATCACTAGACTGTTAATCCAGAGACCCAGGTAATGTTCTGGGAACCCAAATTCGATGGCGGAATTTGAATTCAATAAAAATCTGGAATTAAGAGTCTCATCATGACCATAAGTTGGAGTTGCCGGTGTTGGACTGGGGTGTACAAAGTTAAAAAACACACACCAGGTAATAGTCCAACAGGTTAATTTGGAAGCAGTGCTGCGAAAGCTAGTGCTTTCAAATAAACCTGTTGGACTATAACCTGGTGTGTTGTGAGATTTTTTAACTTTGAATGACCATAAGATCATTCTCAATTGTTGGAAAAGCTCATTTGGTTCACTAATGTTCTTTAGGGTAGGAAACTCCCATCTTTAACTGGTCCAGCCTATGTGTGACTCCAGACCCATACTGATGTGGTTGACTCTGACCAGCTTTCTGGGCAAATGGGGATGGGCAATATATGCTAGATTAGCCAGTGAATAAATATTAAAAGATGATTGAAGTTCATCCCTAAAATGAATATTAAATGGCATCATGACCAACGGGCAATGTGCAGTCCACAATTCTCTACTGCACCTTGTGCTCTTCTGCATATCTCACAGAAATATAGAAACAGCAGTGGGCATTTGAGCCCCTCAAGCCTTCTACCATATCATTTAATTACATCTGATCTATACTGAGTCTATATTAACCTGCCTGAGGTTCATAATCATTCATACCCTGGCAATTAAAGTATATCAATCTCAGTCTTTTACATTTTCAAAGATTCAACAGGTTTTCATGAAGTTGAAGGTTTTGACAATTAGTCCTGTGAAGGATGATGTTCTGACATCATGCCTGAATGGCTTACCTTTATTAATCAGTTTACATCTCCTTATTTTGAACTTACCCACCAGAGAAAGTAGATTGGTTCAAATTACCCTCTTCATTCAACTTATCATCTTTTATGCAGAATAATAACATCATTGCACAATCTTATAGATGCCAATTATAGAATTCCACTTTTATTTCAGATTTCCATTCAATTTTTCTCATTAATTGTTGGGCTTTTAGTAAATTTTACCATTTCATTGGTAAGATGTTCATACATGTGAAACCAGGTCAGTACTAGCTTTCAATAAACCTAAAATTTGAATATTCCACTGACTCCCTCTTTCTACTGCACTCCATTTTTCATTCTGCTCACTTCATTTCATTACTCATTTATTGCTCAGTTCTGATGAAGGGTCCATATTTAAATGTTACTTTTGTTATATTGAAGAATCTTCGGTGCATTTGTAGCTGTTTCTGCTCTTAATTTCAGAATTCCAGTTACCATTATTTTTCTTGACAAGGTAATTATTCTGTTGAACACCATAGGCCAGATTTTCATGCTCACATTCATATTTGAACAGAGATAGGGGCATTTAAAAATGGTAGGTGGGATTCTAGTATCGATGGCCTTAATCCGGTCACATGGAAATATTCTAGCACTGAACTCATATAGAAAATCTACATGCAGCAATCCATCACGGAGATGGATGTTTTAAACACCCCGTATCCTTATGGAGTCAAGCTGTTTCATTAGGAGATATTGTTTGTGACACCCAGCATGGTTATGATCCACAGGAAAACCCTCGTCTGGAATTGGAAACATATTAACAGGCAAGTTCAAAAGATTTTGAATACCTTTACAATAATGTATTTGGGAATGATAAAAATGTTTTTGAAAAATTTATTAATGATTCTGTTTTATTTAGAATAGGCAAGCAATCATGTAATTTGTGACAATCGTGAAAATGATCAGATTCACGACAGCATTTTATCTCGTAGATAAAGTAATCTTCTGCATTCAAGACACTGAGATTCAAATTTCAATGTCATTATTATATCATGATTCTTTTTGGGTTGATGAGTCATCAATCGGGCTTTTTGAAGCAGTAGATGCAAAGCAGATAACAGTATGTTTTTTCTCTTTAACCTGCTTCTGTGATTATCTCAAATATACACTCATCTTAAGCTTCCTGTTCCTTTCTACACTACTTACTGTTGAACTAACATGGTCACTAAAACAGTGGTGTCAATGTTCGCCATGGTGTGGAGGTGCCAGTGTTGGACTTTAGTGGATAAAATGAAAAACCTCATAACACCAGGTTATAGTCCAACAGGTTTATTTGGAAGTATTAGCTATCGGAGTGCTACTCCTTTATCAGATAGCTATGGAGATGTAATTAATACATTCTATTAATATTAACATTCTAATAAATACATTCTATTTTATTCAAAAAACACACAATCTGCAGGCAGTCAATGCAGACAGTAAATCCATGTAACATTTTATCAATTCCTACTTTGGAAATAGAATCAGTTTGACTTAAGATTGGGATACAGACAGACTCTAACCTCACACCTTTAATGTTTTGCCTGAGCTGAGATATCACTTTTTTTTTATATAAAACCTTAAGTTATCTTGAGAATGTGACTTGAAAGAAGTTCTGGGATTTACATATTAATGAACTGCAACCTGCAAGCCATTCTAAAAGATGAAAAACTTAACAGCACTCTAGATTTGTTCAATATATCGTATCAGTTGCATGCATTACACTGTGATCTGTTGCTATAAATTCTGTGTCTTATGATCCTGCTGTACAGCTACCTGATGAAGGAGCAGCGCTCCAAAAACTAGTGTTTCCAAATAAACCTGTTGGACTATAATCTGGTGTTGTTTGATAATAACTAAAATAGTGAAAAGATGAGGCTGCAGAGATCCTGGAGGATACTTCCTGCCGGTACTACCAACCTGAATATACTGTATATGGAATATCGCTGCTGAAAAATGTGTTGCTGGAAAAGCGGAGCAGGTCAGGCAGCATCCAAGGAGCAGGATTATCAACGTTTCGGGCATAAGCCCTTTTTCAGGGCTTATGCCCGAAATGTCGATTCCCCTGCTCCTTGGATGCTGCCTGACCTGCTGCGCTTTTCCAGCAACACATTTTTCAGCTCTGATCTCCAGCATCTGCAGTCCTCACTTTCTCCCTATGGAATATCCCTATTCTCAGTCTACTCTCTCCCAAGCAATTGCCTATAAAAGTCAAATAGCTGCATTGCATCCTCATTTTGGCCACAAATGTCTAATGTGGAACCTTATTGCATGTATATGAACAGATGCTAGATTACCTATTAGAATATTTATTGCCTCAAAAAATTCAGCTCGGTTTGTTACTAATCTATTTATTTTTAACTCTGATCACTTTCACAATTCTCATGAAAGTTGAAGCTGGCATTTATTGTCCATCATAATAATCCTGGGAAGATAGTGCTGTCAGAGAAGAAGGTTCAGGGTTTTGGCACAATGACTATGAAGTCATGATGATATAATTCCAAATCAGGGTGATGTGTGACTTGCAGAGGTACTTGCAAGTTCCCATGTAACCATAGGCTGCAAAGTGGTACAAACTGCTGATTTGGAAAGTGCTTTCAAAGGAACCTGGATGGTGGCAAGTTTCTTGAGTTTTGTTGCAGTTGCATTCAACTAGGCAACTGTGGAGTGTTCCATCACCCTCCTGACTCATGTCTCGTGGATGGTGGACAGATATTCTGGAGACAGGAGGTGAGTTACTCACCATAGAATTCCTAGTCACTTACCTCCTAGTCTCTTGTAGCCACTGTATTTATATGTCTGGTCCAGTTCAATTCATGGTCAATGACATGGATAGTGGAGAGTGCTATTGAACATCAAGGCATGATGTTTGAATTCTTTCTTGCTGGAGATAGTCTGGCATGTGGTACAAATGTTACCTGTCACTTGCCAGCCCAAGTCTGGATATTACCCAGGTCTTGCTGCATTTGGACATGGACTGCTTCAGTCTCTGAGGAATAAAAAACAGAGGTTGCTGGAATAACTCAGCAGGTCCGGCAGCATCAGTGGAGAGAAATCAGAGTTGATGTTTCAGGTTCAGTGACCCTTCTTCAGAACTGGGCCAGTGCTGTCATAAGGGATGCACAGAACAGTTCAATAATTTCCTGTACTCTGCAAGTGCCAGTTCCACCATCTCCTCTCTCTGCTACCTCACACTCAGGACGATCACTGACCGCAATTCTGCATTGCATAAAAGCTCATGGGCTACAACTTTCATTACTGCATGCATCATGACCTCTCAAGAACTCCCACTCATCTCATCCCGCCAAATGGCTCATCATAGAACATAGAACATAGAACATTACAGCGCAGTACAGGCCCTTCGGCCCTCAATGTTGCGCCGACCTGTCATACCAATCTGAAGCCCATCTAACCTACACTATTCCATGTACGTCCATATGCTTGTCCAATGACGACTTAAAATGTCGTTAATCATCCTACCTACTCTCTACACTACTTACACACTCATTGAACACTTCATTGCCTCTGCTCCACATGTATGAGCACAATGGTTCTTACATCCACTTCCATTATACTCAATCCTTTTCTTTGTCTCATTGTGGGATAAATTGACCCTCAACATTGTTACAAGGTCCAAGTTCTGTCACAGGATTGGAACCATCAAACTTCTTTCTCCTGATGAGGAAGATATACTAGATTAAGCCAGAGAAGAGTAGGAGACACCAATGGGCAACAAACTCTATCAGCTTCACTGTGCTGTGATTCTCTCCCATTACCACCGACGCGAACTCATCCTTCCTCTTCCTAACTCTTAAACATCTTCCACAACTAATCTCCCTCCCTTCTTTTGTGCAGGCACTAGTAGCACCCAAGGAACCTCCCCTAAGAAGAGAGTGAACCAGACAGAACTATCAATGGTTCAGCAGCTCAGGATATAGATAACAGTACAAACAGGAGGGATGTCCAGGAAACACCGTGGATAATAATAAGATGGATTCCACCATCAGGAAGTTGAGAGGCGATTTGATGGAAGTCTATAAAATAACGAGAAAGTATTGGAAGAGTTAATGGTAGTTATCTTTTCCCTGGAATAGGGATTACAAGACTAGTTGGCATATTTTTAAGATGAGTGGGAGAGATTTAAAAAAGACATAAGAGGCAAATGTTTTACACTGAGGGTGGTTCACGTGTGGCATGAACTTCCTAAGAAAGTGGTGATGCGGGTATAATTACAATGTTTAAAAGATATTTGGTAAGTTACATGAATAGGAAAGGTTTGTAGTGATCTGGGCCAAAAGCAGGCAGGTGGGACTAGTTTAATTTGGGATTACATTCAGCATGGTCCAGTTGGACTGAAGGGTCTGTGTCCATCCTGTATGACTCTACAACCAGTGCTAGAGACCCTCAGTCCCACTTCCATCTCAGAGAACGAAGCTGGTGAAGCCCCAGAAGATTCCTCGGCAAGGTGTTCACCTGCACTCTCCACCAGAGATTTTCACTTCGGCGAATAGACAAGATTAGACCATGGGACACAATCTGGTGAGTCTGATACTGACACATCTCCACAGCGAGTCGAGAAAGAAATACCTTAGATCTCCTACACTCATTGGACTGCAAGCAACCAGGTACCTTCTCAGGCCAAGCAGAAGATTAGCTTCATTCTTGGCAAGTAATAACTTGGTTGAATTGCTGCGAAAGGCATAAAAACATCAGGCAGTTTTGCCACAGGTAGTCTTTGAGATGAAATGAAGAATGAAGGAGTCCATCAGTGTGATCAGATATCAGTGCTGGCTCTGGTACACATGTACTTGGCTGTGTCGACTCACATGTCATGCAGACTGAGGTCCAGCAGAATGCTCAGTGAGGCATGGGACCTGCACTCCACTGCCTTAGCCAGGGGAGCACAGTATCAATGACAAGGTGAGAAGAAGATGTGAGATGTTGACCTCACTCCAGCTGCCTCTTCCTCCTGGGGAAGGTTGATGCCAGAAGACACACAGAGTGGGGTGGAGCTATGCAGGCATTCCAGAATCTGCTTCTCAAGAAAAAGCAGGACTGACTAACCCAGCCAATAACCGCCCCATTAGTCTACTCTCAATCATTAGTAAAGAGACAGAAGATGTCATTGACACTGGCTATCAAGCAACACATGCTCAGCAATAACCCACTCAGTGATGCCCAGTTTGGGTTCCACTGGGGCCACTCAGCCCCTGAATATATTATAGCCTTGATTCAAACAGGGACAAAAGAATTTCAGAGGTTAGGTGAAAGTGACTGCCATTGACATCAAAGTTGTATTTGACTGAGTGCTGCATCAAAGATCTGTAGCAAAACTCTTCACTGGTTGGAGATAGCTCCTGAACATTACTGCAGGAGGACATGAAGGGAATGTCCAAGGATCAATCATCTTCAGCTGCTTTATCAATGACCATCTCCCATTCAGAAGGTCAGAAGTGGAGAAGCCATTAATAATTACATAGCATTTAGTACCATTTGTGCCTGCTCAGATACATAAGTAGTCAAAGTCCAATTACAGCAAGACCTGGAAAAATACACATATTTGAGCTGAAAAGTGAAAATAACATGGCCAGGCAATGACCAATACCACAAAGAGAGAATCCAATTCATAAGATCATAAGAAATAGAGACAGGAGTGGGCCATATAGCCTCTTGAGCCTGTTCTATCATCCGATAGGATCATGATTGATCTGACATTCCTCACACCCACGTTTATGCCCTTTCCCCAGAGCTTTTGATTGCCCTACTGATCAAGAATCTATCAATCTCAATATACACAATATACATAAGGACTTTGTCCCCATAGCTCTCCACGGTCAACAGCTCTCCAAAAACTCTCAATCCTATGAGAGAAAAAACTCTTTGCTACCCCATTATCCTGAGATTATGCCCTCTAGTCCAAGACTTTCCCATGATGGAAAGATCTTTTCAGCATTTACCCCAACAAGCCCCTTAAGTATCTGAAATGTTTCAATGAGATCATCTTTTATTCTTCTAAATTCCAATGAGTAGAGTCCAAACCTGTTTTGCCTTTCTTAATAAAGCAATCCCTCATTGCCCCTTGGCATTCAATGTCATCACTAAATTCCCCATGGTCAACATACTGAGGGTTATCATTGACCAGAAGCTGAATTCAACAAGCCACATAAAGATAATGGCTGCAACAGCTGGTTAAAAGAATCCTGCAACAAATAACTCCCCTCCTATCTCTGCAAAGCCTATCCACTATCCCCAAACCACAAGTGAAAAGTGTTATGAAATACTCTCCACTTACCTGGATGAGTGCAGCTCCACCAACACTCAAGAAGCTTGACATCATCCAGGGCAAAACAATCCAATTGATTGGCTCATTCTCTCTACTACTGTTGCTCAGTGGCAGTGATGTATCCTATCTACAAGATGCATTGCAATAGGTCAGCAAGGATCCTTAGATGGCACCTTCAAATCCATGACCACTACCATTGAGGACAAGGGCAACAGATACTTGTAAATACCACCACCTGCAAGATTCCCGACAAGGCATTCACCATCCAAACTTAGAAATAGAGTACAGCGGTACTCCTTCAGTGTCATTGAGTTAAATCAGTGGTGAAGAAGTGAATTGTTGTGAATGTGGCGCAAATCTAGTGGCTGCTGTGTCCCAAACATTATCAAGTTCCTCGAGTATTGTTGGAGCTGTACTCATCCAGGCAAGTGGAGAATATTCCGTTGTATTGCTGGGGCATCAGGAGGTGAGTTATTCGCTGCAGTATTCCTAGCCTTTGACCTGATCTTGTAGCTACTGTGTTTATTTGCCATGTCCAGTTGAGTTTCTGATCAATGGAACCCCCAGGATGTTGTTTGAGTGTTATAACTGAGCTCAACTGAAGAACACAATGAAAAGCCACAGAGACTGGCAGTCTGTAAGAAACATTGAAGATGCTGTCTATCAAGAAAGTATTGTGAACCGCACAGAGATTAACAGCTTGTAGCTTAGTCCTAAAGTCTGTCTGCACTCAGAAAGCAATCTGTAGCAGTCAGAGCCTGGCAGCCTTCAGGGAAGCAAAACGCTGAGTGAACACTAAGAAATTAAGCTAGCAGCTATAAGATGCATGTGTCTATGTCAGGACAAAAACATCCGGTGTAGATGCACACTTTGTCCTTGGGTGCACAGCAAGCTGGCAGAAACATGCAAGTCATAAATGTCCATCAGAAAGCCTGAAGAGGAGCCTAATTTGGTCTGACAGCAGCCATGATGCTGTGGTGAAACTGGTCATTTGCTGATGTGGAGTATCATGGGTAAGAGACCATGGACAATGGTGGCCATTGAGCATTCAGGGATGTTGTTTAGAAGAAGCAGCGGAATATTTTGTCACCTTTTATGCCATTAATCTTGCTACAGCATTCCACCCAATGGCATTTATCATTAGACACAGCTTTTGGCACAGTTCCATCCATTAAACTTCATAAAAATGAAAAAAGTCATCAATCTTAACACTAAACCCCATTGGCTACCAACCAGATACCTAACCACATACAATTAACTACCGGTACCTTTATGCAACCAGCATTTGTAGATCCATGTTAATACAATCGCAGCTTTCCACAAATTTGAACTTTAAATGATAGTGAATTCTGTGAATACTTAAACATCTTCCTGCAATCCGGATGGTTAACATCTACTGTCTGTTCTCTATTTAGTTGGTCTTTCCTCACCTCAAATAAATGAAATAACAGTCAAGCAAAACCTCCTGGTTGCTTGAAATTAGCTCATGCCCATTCAAAATGTTCCCTTATTTTATCCCTCTGCATGCTTCAAACACTTCCCTAAGAGTGATAGTAAGGCTTAGCGGACCTCAATAATCTCTCAGCACTTTCCTTAAGGTGGGAGTCATATTTGCAATTCTCCAATCCTCTGGAATTTGGCTTGACTCCAGTGAATTCTGAAAATGGCTGCAAAATGTTTTATTAAGTTGGTGCTCACCTTTAAACTGTACAGTAAATTTAGGGACTTTTTCCTGCATTTTGTTTTGGGACATTTGTAAAGTAATTGTCATTCATCCTTAAATTTGAATTCTAAGATTCTAGAGATGGCATAAACTCAGTTAAGAGTGTTTGAAAGAGCAAAACTACAAGGTCATCTTGTATCTAGCATAAAAAGTGGGCTGTTGTAATGTTTAAATTCAATGAAAATAGGAATAATCATAAAGTTACATACATACATCAGATTCATATGTAAATTACTGTAGGCAGAGGTGTTAAAACACATAATAAAATGTAATGCAAACTGTAATTTGTGTCTTAACATTGTAATTACATTTTCAGAACATGTCCATCTTTCCAATCTAATGTTTGTGACAAAAAGAGTAATGTTATAATGCAGGAATGTTGTAGATAATGAAAATGAGAGAAATAATAGCTATAACACAACTGGGTGTTCTTAGCGTGTAAATCACTCCATTGAAATTTTACTGCACATTTTCTGAAAATATAAATACGTAAGTGAATGCAATATGCAGCATTTCAAACTAACATGTATATATGAGGTCAAGTAACAGCCACAATACTGACTAATATTATAGGTGGCTTTCAATTTCACTGAAGAAGAAGACTGAGTTAATGAACTCATTGTTTCTCATTGGATGTAATTTAAAGATTTTAAAAATTATGGCTTTCAAACAACAATTTGTTGATCCACCCATAACAGTGGGCATGCCAATAAATCAATATCTTCTTCCACACTGCAACACATAGTAATTATTTTGTCAAAGTTGAATGTTCAAAAATGAAATTGGACTCCAGATGCTATCTATTATGAAAACATTATAGTCAAGTTTTTTCTTCTGGGGTGAATGTGAAACTGCATTGAAAGTCTGTTCTAAATTGAGCTGGTTGTTATGGTTCAGGTTTCCAATAAAATCATTTGCATAATCACAAACTTGTAATCTTCTATGAAACACTGAAATTGGGAAATGGAATAAAAAAGTATTCTCTCTCTGCCTTCATTAGAAGTATTCTTTGATATATTCGAGAGGTAACTTGATGCAGTTATAGTGTCTGCAGTTGCTCAGCAACAAGCATTATGACTTATTGCAATTCTCCTGCCTTTTCCTTGATCCATTGTATGTTGTTTTTATTCAAAGAATCATCTAATGCCCTTTTTGAGTTTCACAACTGAACCTGCCTCTACCACATATCCATACTGTACATTCTTGACCTGAACCACTTGGTCTGTGAAAAAGGTTTTTTGTGTCATCATGTTTGTTATGTTTGCACATCACTTTAAATCTGTGACCTCTCATGTTTGATCCTTTTACAAATGGGGACACTTTCTCTTGATGTACTTGATTTTCAAAACTTTTCTCAAATCTCCAATTAGTTTTCCTCTCTCCAAAGAGAACTTAACCAACCTCTCCAATCTTTCCTCATAACTGAAGTTTCTCCTCCTGAAACCTTGTAAATCTCCTCTGCCTTCTCTCCAATGACATTCATTTCCATTCTACAGTATGATGTCAAGAACTGTAGACAATACAGCAGCTGAGGTCTAACAGGTGTCTTGTATAAATTCAACATAACGTCCCTGCTTTTCTACTCTAGTAATAATGCCCAGGATACTGTATGCTTCTTAATTGCTCTGTCCATCTACCCTTCACCTACAATTATCTATATGCACGCATGAACCCAGATCCTTTTGCTTTTGCACCCCTTAAGTATTGTAATCCTTATGTTACAATTCTGTCTATGTTTTTCCTACTAAAACAAATCACCTCACACTTTTCTACACTGAACTTCACCTGACATCTTTGCCCACTCCACCGAATTGCCCATAACCTTCTGGAGTTCTACATTGCCCTCCTTACAGTTTCCAATGTTTCAAGATTTAATATCATGTGCAAGCTTTAAAATTGTCCCCTGTAAATCAATGCCTAGATCATCGAGAATCCCAATACCAAACTCCGCTGCAAACTTTCCTCCAGCCCAATAAAACCCATTGATCACGACTCTCTGTTTCCTATCACTCAGCCAATTTGGTATCCACATTGCTACTGTCCCTTTTATTTCGTGAGTTAGAACTTTTCTCACAAGTCTGTTGTGTGGCACTGTATTAAGTGCCATTTGAAAATCCACTTACACCACATCAACAGCAATACTCTCATCTACACTTTCTGTTACATAATTTCTTAGAAAATTAAATACTTTTCAGTATTGAAAATACTTTCAACTTTGAGCATCACCGGTTTTGAGGGACCTGGGACCTGATCCAGCAACTGAATTTTGAACCAACATAAAATATAAATGTAACTTTAATTCACTTATGTTTAAAGCTCCCGGTGTACATGGTCTTGTCTAATGCCAACTGACTGGGATAGTACGTGGCTTGTTGCAGACATTTGATTATTGACCTGGGCCATGTAAAGTACTGCTCAGAGATGTTGCTGCACAACTGCTGCATGTGAAACATTCATTTTTACATTGACACTGTTTTCTTAAATATATATATATATAATATATATGCATATTCATTTGCTCAATTGGATGCAGTGAACAATTCCAGTTTTGAACCCCCTTGTTATTCAATACATCAGTTGCTGGTTTTTTTTTCAGGGCTTGTTCCCTTAACTCTTTTTACTAAAATGCAATCATTGTCCTTAACTCAGTCTCTTGTTAAATTTTTCTCATAAGGTCTATCTAAAACCTTTCTTCAAAGCTTCTTTTTAAAAGAGTTTGTCTGTCTTACTGTGGAGTTTGATTGACACAAAACTGCGCTCCACATTCATTTTGCAGGTAGGTTTTACAGGATTGTTGCAAAGTTTGGCTTGTACCAAACTTCTTTCTCTTCCCAGTTGTCTGGAATATGCTGTTGAAGAGGTCATTGTTGCTAAAGTGCTATTCTTGTTTGTGTCAGTAAATGTCACTTTTTCTTCACTCATCTTTTTTTAATCGCTTGCTAGGCATTATCATTTGCAAATTTATGAAAACCATCAGGATGCTGTTGAAAATTCTGGATGAAATTAGGTGACATGATCTATATTAACTGAAGAGCTGGACATAGTCCAACCTTCACAGGGCCTGTCAATATTCAAAATGTAATTATGAATATTACATATTGGTGACACAAAACAGACCAGTTAGTATGTGTAGAAATAAAATATGTATTACTATATTGGCTGCAGCAACCTTCATTTTATCTCTTGAGATGATGACCATTATTAGGGAGCTAGGCATTCCAAGGGAAAATTGTTAGAAGGCTTGAATCAAGGATGCAATGAAGCAATTCAAATAAGGTGTTGGGAATTAATCTGGGATAGAAGACTCATGTAGGGGAGTTCATGTGGTAGTGTCCTCACTTGTGAACCAGGACTCTGGCTCCTGCCAGGAGTGTATACAGGTGAGTATTGGGTGCAGTCCCTAATTGGTGAGACTTCATGTCAGGAAAGAGCAAGTGCATTTAGGCAATTGATCCTACAATCTCATATTTCTCACAATGGTTCAGAACTCATTTCTTTTCCCTGTTCTCTTTCTAGTTTCATACATTTTCAGTCCTGTAAGTGATCATTCTGACAACTGTCCCATAGTTATTCCTGGCAAAACACAATACTGGAGAAACTCCACAGGTCTTGCAGCACCTGGGGATAGAAACAGAGTTAATGTCTTGAGTCATAGTTTGAGTCTTGCATTTCTCCAGCATTTTGTATTTGCTTCAGATTTCCAGCATCCTCAGGCATTTGTTTTTATTCCTAGTGCGTGCCCTTTGTGTGCAAGTCAAGAATGGAACAGCAGAGAAGATCACACCCATTATTCTCACTTCCCAGCAGGGTGATAAAGCCTTCAGAATCCCAGTATGACACAGTCTGTTCCCTTTTCTCTTTTCTTGAGGAGGGGCAGTATTCAGGTTCGCCAACCTCAGCCAAAACAACAAGACTCATTGATTATATCTGGCACTCCACGGTCCATGTGGCTCAGTACCACAGTGGGTGGTACAAAGGAGACACAATAGAATCCCTACAATACAAATAGAGACCATTTGGCCCAAGAAGATTGATGAGGGCAGAGCAGTACACGTGTCTACATGGACTTTAGTAAGGCCTTTGACAAAGTTCCATAAGGTAGATTGGTTGGTAAAGTTAGATGACATGGGATTCAGGGAGAGATAACCAATTGAATGTAAAATTTATTTGATGGCAAGAGTCAGTGGGTGGTGATGGTGGGGGATTGTTTCTCAGACTGAAGGCCTGTAACATGTGGTGCTCCACATGCATCAATTCTGGGTCCATTGTTGTTTGTCATTCATGGATATAGGAAGCATTGTTAGAACATTTGCGGATGATATGAAAATTTGGTGGTATGTTTTGTGTCGTCATTTGAGAGAAGCGACTGGTGGTGATTGAATTTGATAGCCACCAGACCTCAGGTGAAGGAAGAGGTTGAGAAGGAGAGTCTTTCATGGTAACCTCAAACTAGTGATGGGAATTGACTCCATGCTGTTGGCATAACTCTGCTTGGTAAACCAGCAATCCAGCCAACTGAGCTAAACTGAGCTTTGGTGGTATAATAGACAGTGAAAATGGTTATCTAAGATTACAAAGGAATCTTGATCAATTGGGCCAATGGGCCAAGGATTGGCAAATGGAGTTTAATTTAGATAAATGTGAGGGGTTGCATTATGGCAAGATGAGGAAGGGCAGGACTTACACAGTTAATGGTAGGTTCCAGGGGAGTGTTTGAGGAGAAAGTGAGGTCTGCAGATGCTGGAGATCAGAGATGGAAATGTGTTGCTGGAAAAACGCAGCAGGTCAGGCAGCATCTAGGGAACAGGAGAATCGACGTTTCGGGCATTAGGGAGTGTTGTTGAACAAAGAGACTTGGGGTTCAGGTACATAATTCTTTGAAAGTTGCATCAAAGGCAGACAGGGTGATAAAGAAAGTGTTTGGCACTCTTGCCTTCATTGCTGACAGCACTGAATTTAAGAGTTGTGATATGGTGTTGCAGCTGCACAGGACACTGGTGAGGCCATTTTAGGAGCACTATGTACAGTTCTGGTCAGGCAGCTATAGGAAGGAGATGATTAACTTAGAGAGAGTGCAGAAAAGATTCACAAGGATGTTACCAGGATTGGAGAGTTTGAATTGTAAGGAAAGACTGGATGGGGTGGATTTTTTTCTCACTGGAGTGTAGGAGGTTGAGGAGTGACCTTATAGAGGTTTAGAAAATCATGAGGGGCATAGAGAAGGCGAATAGCCAAGGCCATTTTCTTAGGGTAGGGGAGTTCAAAACTAGAGGACATAATTTTAAGGTGAGAGGAGAAAGATTTAAAAGGCATCTGAGGGGCAACTTTTTCACACAGAGGGTGGCTCATAGAGAATTCCTACAGTGTGGAAACAGGCTATTTGGCCCTATGAATAGCAACTCACCCAGACCCATTCCCCTACCCTATTACTGTACATTTACCCCTGACTAATGCACCTAATCGACACATCCCTGAACATAGCGGGCAATTTAGCATGGCCAATTCACATGGCACATGTTTGGATTATGGGAGGAAACACACACAGACACAGGGAGAATGTACAAACACCACACAGACAGTCACCTGAGGCTGGAATCAAACCTGGGTCCCTGGCACTGTGAGGCAGCTGTGCTAACCACTGTGCCATGTGCCATCCATATGTGGAACGAACTGCCAGATGAAGTGGAGGATGCAGGTACAGTTACAATATTTAAAAGACATTTGGACAAGTACATGAATAAGAAGGTTTGAGAGAGATATTGTCCAAACATAAGCTAATTGGACTAATTTAGTTTTGGGAACTTAGTTGGCATGGATGGGTTGGACTGAAGGGTTTGTCATCATGCTGCATGACTCAATGACTGGAAGGCCAATTTATTGACACTTGCGAGTTGTAAAGGTCAGACCTTTAATATATATCAACAAATATTTTATTTCCATAGAGAGTGATCAACAATTGGTGGATATTGTTAATGAGTGCCAGTGAGGTCAGGTCATTCTTCCTTTTAACAAACAGCTAGGGGGTGTAACGGATAGATGCTTGCAATTGCTTTTGTAGAAATAAACTGAAATGTCCGCTGCAATTATAATTATTACAGATATCTATAATTAAGAACATGAAATCTAAAACAGATGAATAGGCAAGGATCAGAAAAGATTGGCTTTTCAAAGCTCATCCCTTTGTTGTTCTAATTCTCCCAGATTATCATCAAAAACATTTGATTGTGTAGTATCTTTGTTTGCTCATATCATTGAAAGGATTTTCATCAGGATGTCTTTTTAAATTTAATTTTCATTATGTTTTACCTGGAATTTCAAGAGCTGAATGGTTTCTAAGTTAATTAATGGATGTAGGACTTCAAAAAGTACAAAGCAGAAGAAACAGTCCATAGTAGACATATCTATAATTTGGTATTAGCCCTTTAAAGTTATTAACAAAGTAAAAGTATCTTTTTCGTTTACTTCAAAAACTGATTTAGCCTCATGTTCACTTTCATTTAAAGACTGGAATGATTACTGGCTATCGTTTTCTGCAGTGCCTTTAATTAGATTGGCTCCTTAGTTAATTGGGGAGGGAACATAATGCAAAACATAAGCAGTTAGATCCATAGTTGAATAGTCTTGATTTCCCTCAATCTCTTTCCAATCTAAGGATTAAGATCTTCAACCTTCCCCAACCCTCTCCTTGACATTTTAAAATATACTTAAAATTATCACTTTGATACAACATCATCCAGTATAAATCTCCATCTGATCGATTAACACTAGCCCCTGTACATTTTATGAACCCTGAAAGCATACTAGTGGGGATAGGTCCTTGTTTAAGTTTTGCTGATAACATACCTGCACTGGTTCCAAGTACGTTATTGTTTCACTCATTTCCTCTGAGTCTATTCTGTATTGTCTTTCTTTCCAGAAAACCCTAGCATTTACAACAACACTATTCCATGCATACGGAAAACAAAATCCAGCACTTCTAAGTCCTTTGTTGAATATTTCCCTGGAAGCTATCCAGATAATTATGTTCAAATTACTTGAAGTCTTCCATCCTAACTCAGAGTTGGAGACTTTTTTTCAGAGAGTCCATGGAACAGGGAAACTGCCTATCGAAAGTGCAAACATCCAGGAAATTCCTGACAATACAGAGACAGGACGATCTGGTCCAGAGTAGATTAATTGATTGATAGAGCTAGAAGGGTTTTGTTTTTAATAGAATCAGGAGATTTAATTTTCACGGTAACAGTAAAAACTGCAAAGTATTCTGTCACAAAGACACACTTTTAATCAAATAATGAATTCCTCAGAATATCATTATGGGAAACATTCAATGTATTTCAGAATATTATGTTTACATGTTCAAATTGCACATGATTTTCAAATTAAATAACTTTTTCTTTTATTCCTGCGTGGGTATCTCCCTTTGAAACCTTATTCTCATTTTGTTTGCTTTGCGGTAGTATATCTCTAATTCTGGATCTATCATCCTCAAGGCTGATTGCAGTGAAAGATGAAAAGCAATATCTATCGTGCCTGTCACTTTTCCAAAAGCATTCTCAGTCATCGGGACAAAATTGCACCCATGTGGAAACATGCTGACACCATCTCATAAGTATATCCAAGAGACGATGAGGCCCCTAGTATTGTACCATGTTTGCTGATTGGTTTAGTGTCTTAGAGTACTGGAATACAAACAAGTTTGCACATTCTCACTGTGTCTGCCTGGGCTTCCTCTGTGTGCTCAGGTTTCCTCCCACTGTCCAAAGATGTGCAGGTCAGGTGAATTGGCCACACTAAAATTGCCCATTGTGTTAGGTGCTTGAGTCAAGGGTAAGTGTAGGGAAATGGGTCTGGGTGGGTTACTCTTTGGAGGGTCAGTATGGACTTGTTAGGCCAAATGGCCTGTTTCCACACTGGAGGAAATCTAGTCTAATCTAAGTATTCAAATAAGTTCTAAATTCAACTTCATAATTTTACCTCTCTTCCCAATGAAACATTAATCAGTTTAAATCAAAGGTGGTATATATACATTCTGTGCCATGAGGATTGCCAGAATGTTTCATATATCAAAGAACAGCATGGTGTCTCAGCTGTTAGCACTGCTGCCTCACAGTGCCAAGGACCCAGGTTTGATTCCAGCCTTGGGCTACTGTCTGTGTGGAGTTTACACATTCACCCCGTGTCTGCGTGGGTTCCCTCCGGGTGTTCTGGTTTTCTCCCACAGGTCAAAGATGCGCAGGTTAGGTGGATTGGCCATGGGAAATGCAGGGGTGGGGAAGTGTGGGATGCTCTTCAGAGGGTTGGTATAGATTCGATTGGCTGAATGGCATGCTTGCACACTGGAGAGATTCTATGATCCCGTGCAACCACATGTACAGGAAAAGCCATCAACCAGAGGAGCTCAAGGTCTGGGTTCCAGGAAAAAGAAGGAAACATGGAATCCCTACTGCTAAGGAGTATCAGGAGGACAGACAAAATGTTTTTGTAGCTGCAGATGTGACTTCAGGATGGTGTACTGCCATCCTGTTACCGGGTTTCAGGACATCACTGAATGGTTACAGACAACTCTGAGGGGGGTGTGACATGAACAGTCAGTGATCATTGTCCGCATCCCATAGATGGAAAAAGGGATTAGGTCCTGCAGGGGAAGGTTAGACAGCGAGGATGCAGATAAATAAGCAGAACCTCAAAGATACTAATGTCTAGGCTACAACTGGAAGGAAGCCTTTAGATTATAGTACTTGGGGACTGGCTCTGGGGAATTGGGACCACGGTACACAGAAGAGTAGCAAATGAACTGAGCCAAAATCAATTACATCACTGGCATTTTAGCAGCACTGTAATAGACTGAACTGTCACTGCTTCCATCATCCTATAATATCATGCTTCTCAACGACCTGAGATTTCACGGGTAGATACATTGTCACCAATCCTTCTTATACATATTAGACTATGTTATTGAAACTAAGTGGAGATGCCCACACAAGCTTTTTAGTAAACAATAGGTTCAGTCTTAATAACCAAGATAGATGTTTTACATGTTATTTGCTAGCTAGTTACATTCCAGCTGAGATCCATGATCACTTGTGAGACATCAGACTCACATTCACAGTAAGTTCATAGTACTACCACTGAAACATTCTGGTAACACATGAGCAACTAGTACAGCACACACTGACTGGTTCATTCGTCCAGGAATAAACAGTCCTTGATATTCTGATGGATGAAGCTTATCTTGTAATGTCAATTAGATACTGACTGCCTTAAAAGAACAATTGGTACTATGGAAGAGGGTTTAAACAAATTTATTTGGGGAATTAGAAAGAGATTTTACATTAAAGATAAGAAACAAAACGCATAAAAGATTGGGAAAGACTAATAAGTGAAAAGTGTAGAAGGCATTGAGCAGGGTCAGATAAAGATCAAAGACAATAGGTCTAATTCAGGGTTTCAGTATATGTGTGGAAATACCCAAAACATGGCATATAAGATTGGGGGGACACAGACTCAAATAGCCATAATGTAATTTGTTTAGAGACAAAAAAATCGCAGATGCTGGAATCCAAGGCAGACAAGCAGGAGGCTGGAAGAACACAACAAGCCAGGCAGCATCAGGAGGTGGAGAAGTCAACATTTCAGGTCCTGAAGAAGGGTTACACCCGAAACATTGACTTCTCCACCTCCTGGCTTGCTATGTTCTTCCAGTCTCCTGCTTGTCATAGCGTTAGCAATGATAACAGAAAGCTGGTTGAAAGAAGTAGCAGAACTGGATGTTCAATATTCCTGGATACAAGATGTTCAGGAAAGATAGGGATGAAAAATGGTGAAGAGATAATGTTATGGTGGACAGTGAGGATGTCTTGGAGGAGTCAAGGGAGTCTACTGGACTAGAGTTAAGGCACAATTGATGTGCCAATAAAGTAGTGGGTGTATATTATAAGCCATCAATGATTCGGAAAGGATGGAGAAGCAAATTCCCAAGGAAATTACAGAAAGTTACAAAAATGAGAGAGTAGTAATAATGGAGGATTTTATTTGTGAAGATATAGGCATGTGATAACAGTGCAAATACAGAGATGAACAAGTTTTTAAACGCATATATTGAGGAGAACTTCTTAGATCAATACATTTCCAAATCAGTAAGGAAGGAAGTAATGGATCTGGTTCTGAGAGATGAGTTAGGTCAAGTGGATCAACTGTTAGTAGGGAAATATTTAGTGAACTGTGATAATTGTCTTACTGGCTGCAAAATGGACAAACAGCAATCCAGAGTCAAAGTACCAAAATCTAGAAATAGGTATTTAGAAGACAATTCCAAAATCTGCAGGTGACACCAAACTTGAAAGTAGTGTGAACTGTGAAGAAGATAATGATACACTTCAGGAGAATTTAGAAACAATTATTTAATTGGAAGATTCATGGCTGGTGCAATAGAGTATTGAAGCTACAAAGTGATACATATTGGTAGGAAGAACGAGAAGGGTTAGATGCACAAATCACTGAAGGTGTTAGAGCAGTTTGGGAAAAATGATTAAAATGTATTGCTATGATCCTGGCTGATCCTATTACTAACAAATCAGGTCCAAGCTGAAATTTAGCTTTAGAGAACGCATTTTGTTTTGTTTTTAATCAATGATGTGGTCTCTCACTGAAACATAAGCATGCAGTGTTGAAGATTTGATTTTACTAATAAAACAATAGATCATTCTGCAAAAGAAAGATGATAAAATGAACCAAGCTATTTACATATAACTCAATTTGAAAGATGTGGCAACACAATTAAAAAAACTTCCATCTATCCCAACAACATCTATGTATAGTACTCAAACACCAAAGAGAATTCCCTTCTTTATCACATCAAACGGTTTGACCTAAGAGTTGCTTTCAATTTCTGATCTTAAGTAATCACACACACTGAGCTTAGATTTTCTCAGCTTCAAATGATCTTTCCAGTGTTCTACTGGTGTGGAGCTCTCAAACTCAACACCATCATACCAAAGTAACCCTATTTCCAACTTCCAGGACAACTGTTTCAAACAGTTTCAAAAATTCTTTAAACTATGAATGCTCCCCCTCAGCAAAAATAAAAACAAACTCTGATGCTTTTAATTTGAAAGCAGCCTAATGCTCTTTAGTGTTTATTCTGTCTGCTCCCAAAACTCTCCCAATCCAAAGAAAAATCTCAATAACATTCCAGGTCCTCTCACATACAGGTATTAAAAAAAAATCACAGCTTCATAAATACTGACAAGTTAATCATTAAACTCCTGATACACACAGACACAAATCTGCATGCTAATCATTCAAAATCCAAACGCTAAAATATATTTTATTAAAATATTAGATTAGATTTCCTAAAGAATGGAAACAGGCCCTTCGGCCCAACAAGTCCACACTGACTCTCCGAAGAGCAACCCACCCAGACCTATTCCCCTACATTTACCGCTGACTAATGCACCTAACTTATATATAAATCACACAACGTAATCACAATGTACAGAATCCAGAAGTTTATGAATAGAGGCAAAGGAAGGAATTTTATTAACTTAGTCCCTTTTGAAAGAGTAAGAACATTTCTGGCTCAGGAATTCATTAGTTAATTAACCTCCTTCACTGAGCCTTTCTATTATTACCCTGAATTGAGATTCTCCATTCATGTAAGGAGACTGTTAATGGTATGTTCATTTTATTGTTAAACAATGTTAATCAATACTTTTACTGGTGTTCTTAAGTACTAGAGGGATAGACATTTAACTCAACCTCAAGTGGAAGCACATCAACACTGAGTCACACAAGGCTCCAGCTTCAAGTCCTCATCTAGAATTTCAACTCAGATGGCCACTACTGATATAGTGAGAAAAGCATAGCCGGTCAGGCAGCATTTAAGGAGCAGGAGAGTCAACATTTCGAGCAGAAGCTCTTCATGAGGAATTTCCCGCTTTTACCATGGCTATTCCACCTAAACTGCACGTCCTGGAAATGGCGGGGCAATTTGGTATGGCCAATCCACTTACCTGCACATCTTTGGACTTCGGATTGTGAGAAGAAACTGGAGCACCTGGGTTAACCCACACAGACAAGGGAGGAATGTGAAAACTCCACAGTCACCTAAGGCTGGAATTAAACTCAGGTCCCTGGTACTGTGAGGCAGCAGTGCTAACTACTGACTTAAAATTGTATTAATTTTGTAATGCTTCCTCTGTTAATATTTGGGTTTAATTATAATAGCTGAAAAATGTGTTGCTGGAAAAGTGCAGCATGTCAGGCAGGATCCAAGGAGCAGGAGAATCGACGTTTTGGGCATAAGCCCTTATAATAGCATGAGAATACCTCTTTAATGAGGTTGATCATTTGATTTATCACAAAAGCATAAATGATCATGGACGGAGAAAACCTGATGATGCATTTTGTAAATAAGCTCAGTGTCAAGGAAAGAAAGTGTGTTTAGTTTGAAAGGATGGCGACGCAAAGAAATTCAGGATTGTGGTGAGCTTGTGGTAACTGTCAATGTGTGCCAACCTCATCTTTTGGAAGGAAGTCTTGTTACAAGAGGTTGCAAATGTCAGCCAAGAGCTACAGTAAGAGCTTGAGCCTTCTCAGGAACCACTGTTTGTTCATCATTCTATCTGGACACCTTGTCTGGCCATATTGCCTCTTTGAAGCTGCAGCACTTTGCTTCTGCCCTTTCGCTTGCCATATGGCTGCGGAGAAGGCAGGCACTGTTGGCAGTTTGGCTGCTCCTGGTCCCACTGCTGCTCAGTGCTGCTTTTCTTGTTCCCTTCTCAGAGGTCAATAATGGCTACATAAGCTGCTACCATTCTGAAGCCAAGAGCATTTAGCTTGATGGCGAGATAAGTAAAGATCATGGTCTCGCAAAGTTGCTCTTGCCCTGTCACTCAAATGCCAAAAGGATTAAGTCAAAGCGACAGCAGTAGCTGTTCTGCTTCACTATGAAAATGCATTCTTGCCTGTCAGCTTCAAGTTTAGTCAATTTTCGCTGTGCACTTGCATTATGAGTGGTGGCTCAAGAAAACAATCAATGCAATTCAAGGAAGCCTGTGCATTGGCTGTTAAGGTCATAGTAGAAAGTTAAATTTCCACTGAAGTATTATTTAACATCATGACAAACCTGACCCTACATCTTCAAGGGGTTTCATTCTTCCTTGTGTTCATGTCCCTATTAATTGCAGAAGATATCAGAAACAGACTGGGTTCCCCACATGTTGATATTTCTTGATGTTAACCCCCTCCACTGCCATTCCCTTTTGAATATAAAACTTTTCACTTTAGACCACAAAAGCAAGGATGTTATGAGGATCGTTTATTAATCACCCAGGGACAGAGTGGTCACTGTTCTCACTCCAATTTCTTTCTAGGGTGGCAGGATGGCTCAGTGGTTAGCACTGCTGCCTCACAGCACCAGGGATCCGGGTTCAATTCCTGCCTCGGACGACTGTCTGTGTGGAGTTTGCATATTCTCCCTGCGTCTGCCCGGGTTTCCTCCGGGTGCTCCAGTTTCCTCCCACAGTCCAAAGATGTGCAGGTTAGGTGAATTGGCCATGCTGAATTGCCCAGAGTGTTAGGAGTAGGGGAATGGTCTGGGTGGGTTGTTCCTTGGAGGGTCAATGTGGACTTGTTGGGCCGGAGGGCCTGTTTCCATACTGGAGGGAATCTAGTCTAAACTTTGGTTCAGCCTCATGTAGAATATTATGTGGCCAATTCTGGGGAACTCGCCAGAAGGAGGTCACAAAGCCTTTACACAAATAGCAGAAATGATTTAGGAGCTCAGGGAATTCAGTTATCTGGACAGATAAGAGGAGTGGGGTTGCTATCCTGAGAGAAAAGGAGGTTTGATAGTGGAGCTGAGAGAGAAAGAAATTGTACCACTTTGATACTTTTTAAGTGATTGACAAAAAAACAAGAAGTGAAATGAGGTATAATTTTCTCGTAATTCAAGGGCTTGGATTTGGAATGCCTTGCCTTTGAAGGTGCTAAAAACATAGTTAATTGTGATTCTCAAAAATACTGAAGGGAAAATATTTGGAGCGCTCCACAGAAAGGGTAGAGATATTGGACTAAGTAAATTGCACAAACAACAGAGGTCAACGGCTGCCTTTTTTTGCTGTATCCATTCTATGATACTATGCAAATGAACCTATATCTGTCCATTTTACCATTCCAGCAATATGACCCAAAATTCAACATTTATTCAACAATGTTTTATTAATTGCTTTGTTCCTATATCCGTCAAGATGAAAATAACCATGTGCTATGACCAACAGGTAAATAGGTGGTTGCTAAGATGAATCTTTGCCTGGAAGTATGTTTCGCAAATAAGATGGGATACTACAGACTTGAGTTTTGGATGAAGTGCTTGTTTGGGATTTCCTCTCCTTAAGTACATTTTTTCTCTGGTTCTGATGTGTGTTGCCTTCTGGAGGGAGTGGTACAGTACTTTTTGGTTCTGCCAAGTCCCGGGCTAGCTCCTCCCAGGGCATGACGTGAGTATCAAAACTCTTCAGTGAAACCTTCAATGTCTCCTTGGAGCATTCTTACAGTCCATGGGAGTGCACCCCGGACCTAAGTTCTAGATGGAAGATTCAATTTAGCGAATGAGTGTCAGGCATCCTGGCTACATGAACAGCTTAAATCAATTGTGAATATATCCGTATGGCATGACTGCTTGGCCTGTGAAGACAGTTAGGGCAATGATCGTAAATGTTCTGATTTCCTTAATAGACTGGAGGTGAATCCAAGACCACAAATTAAATGTAATTCTTACCTTATATATTTGAGGTTCTGAGTTAAAAATGACAAGACAGCCTACAAGAAAGTCTTCATTCAAATACAGGTAGCTTTCTACCACTATGAGTTAATAGTAGATCTGGAATCCAGTGCTGCTTACATTGTTCTGCCTCTTTGTTGGAAGTTTGCCTCAGAATACTTATTCTGAGAATACTTATGCTGAATCTTTAACTGACAGACAAATTAAAGAGTGATCAAAACAAGTACCAATACCGTTTTTACTGTGCCCAGTGAAAAACCAGGAAACTGTCAAAACTATCTTGTGAATAATATTCTCCTGTACCCATTTCTTAAGTTACATAATGCAAGAGGTTTTGAAAGATAAAAATGTAAAGAACATCTGTGTGGAGCTTGCACCTTCTCTCTGTGTCTGAGCAGGTTTCTGTTGGGTGCTCCGGTTTCCTCCCACAGTCCAAAGATGTGCAGTTAGGTGGATTGGCCATGCTAAGTTACCCATAGTGTTCAGGGACGTGTAGGTTAGGTGTATTAGCCATGGGAGATGCAGAGCTACAGGGATAGGTTAGGGGGATGGGTCTGGGTGGGATGCTCTTTGAAGTGTTGGTGTGGACTTGTTGGGCTGAATGACTTGTTTCAACACTAGGGGATTCCATTAAAAAAATTAGGTCACAAGAGCTGGTACCATTTCAGCTCGCTCAACTCATGATTATAGCAAGACTTTTCTATTCCTAAGCTGCTTACAGGTCTGTCTATTTAAAAGGCGCCACAGTGATCCCTACCAGGAAAAAACATTGTTTCAATTATTTATCTTTTTTTATTTCTTTGTTTCGTTGATTCAGCATAAAACAAATTACTTTGATAGCTGGAAAGAAGTTGGTCCTGCTGAAGTTACTACCCATTAAATGACACGCTCAGCAGCAGAAACTTAAATCTCAGTGATGCTCCACAGTAAGAGCCAGATTTACAACACATCACACAATATTGGCAGAGTTTAATTCATTTCTGTCTACTTGGAGGAGGAAAACAATCCCTTGTGTTTATATCCAGAAGAACAGAAGTATACAGTAATACTCAGGCATTGTGAATTTTTAACCTTGGGCCTTGAATTAGCATAAATGTTAAACTTGTAACCTATTATAGTTTTTGCATTATGATAATGAAGTTGATAAGATTGGTATATTTTGGAGACTGAGCTTTACAATTAGGATAAAAGTAGGGCATCATGTGATCTATTCAGCAGCCTGTCTTAGATTAAGCCTGAGTGGATTGATTGTTAGAGATCAAAGGAAGGTTTAGATTGTTTTACAGAGAAAAAAAGGTGGATGATACTTACACTGGAAGATAATAGAAATATAGAAATCAGAGCTCGCGTCATCCATTCAGCCATTTAAGCTGGATGTGCCATTAATATGGTCATGGCTGATCATCCAACTGAGTAAATCCTGATCCTGCTTTCTCCTCATACCCTTTGATCTCTTCAACCTTAAGAATTATATCTAACTACCTTTTAGCTTCAACCACTTTCTATGGTAGAGACTTCCACAGGCTCATCAGTCCCTGGGTGAACAAATTCCTCCTCAGCTCAGTCCTAAATGGTCTACCCTGCATCCTTAGACTGGACCCCACCACCATCAGGAACATCCATCTTGTGTTTACCCTGTTTAGTCCTGTTAGAATTTTGTAGATTTGTATAAGGTACCTCTAATGCTTATAACTCTAGTGAATATAGCCTTGGCTGATCCAATCTCTCTTCATACTTCAGTCCTACCATTCCAGGAATCAGATTGATAAACCTTTGTTGCACTCCTTCCAAAGAACATGCTTCCTCAGCTGAATCAGAGAATTCTTACAGTGTGGACCTTCAGCCATTTGGCCCAACAAGTCCACATTGACTCTCCACAGCACATCCCACCCAGACTCACTTCCCTACCTTAAGTTTGTAACCCTGCATTTCCCACTTAATTTTACATTTCGATGGACACTATGGGCAATTTTAGCATAGCCAATCCACCTTGCCCACACATTTTTGGACTGTGGGACGAAACTAGAGCACATGGAGAAAACCCACGCAGACACAGGGCGAATGTACAAACTCCACACAGACACCTGAAGCTGGGTCCCTGGCATTGTGAGGCAGCAGTACTGATCTATGAGCCACCTCTGAAGAAATGAAAACTGCTGCCTCTGAAGAGGTGAAAACTGCACACAATCCTTCAGGTGTGGTCTCACCAAAGCTCTGTACAATAACAGCAAGACATCCCTGCTCCAGTACTCAAAGTCTCTTGCTATGACGGCAAACATATTTTCATTGACTGCTACACCTCATGCTTACTTTCAGTGACTGTACGAGGACACTCAGATGCTGCTGCAGTTTCCCCTTTCCCAGTACACCATCATTCAGATAATAATCCATCTTTCTGTTTTTGCTACCAAAGTGGATAATATTGATCCACATTATACTTAATCTGCCATCAATTTGCCCACTCACTTACTTAGTCCAAATTGCAGTGGAACATGTGTGCATCCTCCTCACAGCTCACCCTCCCACCCAGCTTTGTGGCTGTCTGCAAACGTGGAAATGTTACATTTCCATCCACATCTCTCACCTAAATCATAATTGTGCATTTCAATATTCGGAGTCGAGCACTAATCACTCTTGTACACTACTAATTACTGGCTGCCATTTGAAAGAAGATCCCTTAATTTCTACACTTTGTCTTTTGACTGCCAATAGGTTCTGTAGCCATGTCAGTACACTAACCCCAGTCCCATGTGTTTTAAGTTTACATACTAATCTCTTATGTGCAAAGACAGCAGTCTTTATGTCTACATTCAATGACTCCAAGTTTCATTTTTGGGTGGGGCACTCAGGCACAAGGAAATGCTGGTTTCAAGAACCCAACATTGAAAAACATCCTGCTGCACTCCTCAAATGTATTATGCTGGGTGACCTAGGAACAGTTGAGAAGGTAGCTGAATTCTAGGGGAAATGAAGTGGAAAGCATGCCTTAGGGATCTAATAATGTATCCAAGGAATAAAATACAAGAATGAAATGTACAACCTTTCTTTTGCTTTCAAAGCTCATACTCTCCCTATCCCACTGACACCAACCCTTGTGAGATAATTCCATTTATTCATAACCCATAGCTTCTCATACTTCTTTGGTAACTCAAAAGCTACTGAATTTCAGTGATAAGTATATGAAAGCTTTCCTACTTTGCACTTCCTCTACAAGGACATCAAATGGTGTATCCAATCACTTTGCAGCCTGTGCTATTCTTTAATGCTTTCAAAATTAGATTATTGTCTTCCATGATTGCTAAGATCTACTCCAACCACAAATTATTTTCTCTTTAAAAGGTGCATGGTGGCTTTAAGTAGCATGGGTTAGTTTTTACTTGAAGAAAATGAGGGCTGCAGATGCTGGAGAGTAAGCGTCGAAAAGTGTGGTGCTGGAAAAGCGCAGCAGGTTAGACAGCATCCGAGGAGCAGGAAAGTCGATGGTTTGGGCAGAAGCCTGATGAAGGGTTTATGCCAGAAACATTGACTCTGTCTGACCTGCTGTGCTTTTGCAGTGCCACACTGTTTGATTCTTAGTTTTTACTTGTACTGGCATATATCAATGATGGGCCATTGCTGTTGCGTGCAGAAATTTAACATTGTGGTTGGAGTTTGTGGCACATAGAAATAACTACAATGAGCAAACACAAAGTCAGCATGCTGTCCGCATTTTAACGTTGGTAACTGCACATCATGATCCCCACACTATTTTTGGGGCTTATCAATTTAACTCTCATTGCTTTTGAGAATTAAAGCACCATTGCTCAGACATAAAGCTTGTAGTTGAAAATGCAAAGCAAAAGGGAAAAAAGTAAATGAGTAGTCAGATGATGCTAAATGAACGTTTCTATATTTTGATGATTCTAGAAGGAACACAACTGAGAATTAAAATAAATTAATGGAGCCTCCCCAAACATGAGAGCAATATTTAAAATTTGGTCCTGGTCGAACTTAAAATTTCAGAACTTGGTATAAAAAAAGAATACATACTTGTAAAATGCAGATTTAATATTGAGGGGATGGTACTATTTGAGATGAGAGTTAAAGTCAGATATGGCAGCAAGACAGAGTGCTGAAATATGAAACCAACATGAGTTCAAAGTCAGGGATATTAGCTTTGATGTGCCAAATGAAAAAAAATTTAAAACTTTTTCTTTGAAGGAATGATAGGAACAGGGTCTGGAATTTAGTCAGAGCTGTTCTGATCTTGTTGGCTGAACTTGCTGCAAGTGGGAGCAAAAACACCTTCAACATACATCTTACAAGCTTTGGTTTCTGATTCATCACAGTCCCAGCAGCAGAATAGTGGCATTTCCAAGTAAATTAGTAGTCGAGGTTACAGTCCAATTGGATAGCATTATGGGAATCAAGATGTTGTGATTGGGCTTTTGCACTATGGGAGGACTGAAGGCTTAGGCTCATTTTCAGAAATAACCTGATGAACATAAAATGGCATTATTATTCAAAGTATAGATAGCACTGGAGGATAAATGAATGGAGCCATTAATGTGAAGAAGGAACAGAGCAAAGGTGAGGGTAACCCTGGAGTAATTCTAAATTGATGAGAAAAAAAAAATCAGATCTAAGACAGACTGATTTCAAAGCAAAATTTATCTCCATGCATAGCTTTGATGGACTCAAGAGAAGGTGTCCATGTTCCTATGTCAGATCTTACTAAAGCTTTTAAAAATGTCAAAACCAATGACAGATTCTTCATTCAAATAATCAAAGGAGATCTTCCATAGGAAACATAGGAATCAATGTCATACTTTGAACAATGCAGCTGAGAACTATGTTGTGGACTCAGCCACAACTTTCAAGGTTCTGTGTAGATCAAAAGCAGCACTGCGATTTGTGCGACTTGCTCTTGCATGTTTAGATTTGTACAGTTTTTTTTGTGTGACAAGTTCTGGAAGCGAGACTTGATCTGTTGCAGACAGCAATCACCTGACATTAGAGAAAAATCAATAGGCGTATAATAAATTAAAGAAATGAGAAATAAATACAAGGATGGAGAAGGAAATGTGAAATTGAGTGGGTGTCTTCAATATCAATTCAGACAGAAAAACTGAAATAGAAAGAAGGAAAGAAAGCTTAAATTGAACTGCTCACAAGAGGAGAAAAGACAAGTGATAGTAATGCTTCTTTTAAATTTACAGTTCCATCATTAAAAATATTAGAACCTGAAGAAATGAGAGTCAATTTCTGCAGTAACTAATTTACAGCATCAGAGACATTTACTGGCATTTGGCATTCCTAAAATGATATTTAAACTGAAGTAAACATGAATTCATTTTCTGTGGTGAGGTTAGGTCATATATAAATAGATGAACTTCAATGTATTTCAACAGTGAGCCTGAAGATGATGTTTCTGCAGAGATAGTATAACAACTTGTAATTCTGATGAT
This sequence comes from Chiloscyllium plagiosum, assembly GCF_004010195.1. Taxonomy (NCBI): domain Eukaryota; kingdom Metazoa; phylum Chordata; class Chondrichthyes; order Orectolobiformes; family Hemiscylliidae; genus Chiloscyllium; species Chiloscyllium plagiosum. The sequence continues at coordinate 61,933,785 of NC_057715.1, read as the reverse complement.
GATCTAACTTTTGATGATGATACTGTAAAATTTAAAAGAAACATTACTATCACTAGTCTTTTCTCCTCTTGTGAGCAGTTCAATTTAATCTTTCTTTCCTTCTTTCTATTTCAGTTTTTCTGTCTGAATTGATATTGAACACACCCACTCAATTTCACATTTCCTTCTCCATCCTTGTATTTATTTCTTATTTCTTTAATTTATTATACATCTATTGATTTTCCACCAATGTCAGGTGATTGCTCTCTGCAACAAATCAAGACCCAGTTCCCAGTCCTGACGCATTTTTACAATTTTCCCAGATTTCCACCTCACTGATGATGAATGTTCTGTACTCAGCAAAGGCCTCACCTTCATCCCTCTACACTCCTGGTTAATGAGTTTTTCGGCGGGTCGGTGTGGACTTGTTGGGCCGAAGGGCCTGTTTCCACACTGTAATGTAATCTAATCTAATCTAATCTTCATCCCTCTACACTCCTGGTTAATGAGTTTGACACGCATGCGACATTTAACATTTCTTCCACTGCCTCTGTCTCTGAGCCCACTTTTTCAATCAAGACTCCCGCCCACCCATCAAGGTCACTTTCATCCACCTCCAACACACCCCATTCACCTAGGCCTTTTATCCCCCCATGACCTCTTCATTTCTAACTGCCGCTGGGACATAGACCACCTCAACCAATCCAGCCCCCTCACCCACATCAACCTCCTGCTCTCATAATGCGCAGCCCTCCACTCTCTCCGCTCCAACCCCAACATCACCATCAAACTGGCAGACAAGTGGGGCACTGTGGTAGTCTGGTGCACTGACCTCTACATCACTGATAGGCAATAGACAATAGACAATAGGTGTAAGAGTAGGCCATTCTGCCCCTCGAGCCTGCACCACCATTCAATATGATCATGGCTGATCATCCTTAAACAGTATCCTATTCCTGCCTTATCTCCATAACACTTGATTCCACTATCTTTGAGAGCTCTATCCAACTCTTTCTTAAATGAATCCAAAGACTGGGCCTCCAATACCCTCTGGGGCAGAGCATTCCACACAGCCACCACT